>NC_072408.2:136482727-136784924 GCF_028858775.2 Pan troglodytes | reverse complement strand
CTGTGAGTCCTCTCAACTGCAACTCAAATGCAGAGGAATTTATTCATGCAAATATCCAATAGACAGTCTAAATACATCCATGGATTCAGCCTTCTCTTCCCTCCCCCAACCATTTCTTAGAAGGCTATGCCCTGGGTAATTGGTAACAACAAAGCTTTCTACCATCATTAAAGTTGATTTGGTGTTAGCAGTCAGTGAGTTTTCCTGTGGGCAGATTTCTTAATAGGTTTCAAGATTTTGAAAGTAAACACATTAGCAAACTACAACTATTTGGGTGAGTGCATCTCCCACTGGTGATTAATAAAGAATTTCTGTGCATTACTTTTCTAAAGAGTTAGTGTTCTGGAATAGGCAGCAGAGGCATAATTAAAGATGGTAGCATCACAGTCACTAATAACCTCAAGAGGAGTCTGCTGTTCTGTGTTCTCCATAATTGAGCTTGTAGTTAATGTTTGTGTGCCATTTGTCTGACAGTATTTCAGCTCATTGACTTCATGGAGTCTTCTAGATTTGTGGTTAACTTGCATATGCTGTAAGCTTTTGAGGGGGAAAAAAACACAATTCCACTGTGATCACATACATGGAGGGAAAATTTGCAGAGTACAGGTTAAGTATCTTTTATCCAAAATGCTTGGGGCTGGAAGTGTTTTGGGTTTTGGGATTAGGGATATTCAGCCCGTACTTGGTTTTGCTTTTTTCCAAATGAGTGATATTTCAAAGTGACCATGCCAAAAGTAGTCAAGGAAACTAAAGTGATAAGTAGTAGTATGATTTTTAAATTGCTATATGATTGGTACTCTGGAGACATTCTAAAAGTTTGGGCCTTGGTGGTAGAAGTGAAGTAATTATTTCATGGAGTCTTTCAAAATAAACAGAAATGCAGCAAAATGCACAGAGAAAAGTATTTGCTTTCTGTGTCCTGCCTCTGACAAAATACAGGGACCACTGGGGAGAGAATGGTGTTAATGAAATCAAAATGAGATTAACCTAACTAAAAAGACATTTAGCAAAGATGACAGTAATGTTCAGCTTAGATGTACTTTTATGTATTTAATTATTCATTAATGAATGCGGTCTTTAATTTATAGGGGGAGGAGGGAGACACCGGCCAATTCCAGTAACTAGAAGCTGGTTGGTCACTAAGCTGATATTTGTGTTTCTACCAAGTAATAGTAAGCTTAATTTCTATTTTCATTAGAATGTTTACAGAAAAGATTCCCCACACCATTATGAGTTGTGTTTAAATCACCAGCCTTCCTCCTGCAAAGGAAATAAATGCCAATTGAGTTTCTGCCTTAGAAGTTGTCTTTTTCTGTAGAACATGATTTCTTTAAAAACACAAAGGAAAAAAATCGAAAAAAAGTGAGACTAGATTATTTTCTTTTTGGTTTTTTCTTTCTCCCCATTCTCCAAAGTCATTTTGAACCTCATCCAGCCATCCCCAAACTCTTCAGTGAAATTCCTGGGAAATCCTTAATGATTTAGATACTTTATTCTCTCTTCTGGGACTTCATTTAAAAATGTCCCAGGCCTCCTTTTCTGAATATTAGAGGGTCTCAGGGAATGAGCCAAACAAATTAGCTATCCTGGCTTCTAGTTGATATTGAGTTGAGGGCCAATTGTTGATCTCCCTTTGAAGATCCTGGCCTTCTACCATCTCCCACAGAGCGTGGGGGGCTGGCAGGAGGAGGAAATGTTTGCATCTGCTGGCTCTGGCCAAGCAGAATTCATGGGCCAGCCCCCTTTTCTTGGTTTCTAGAGCAATTGAGCTTCAGGCACATTTTCCGCCACTGCCCTCTTCTGCAGTATGTTCTTGAGGCTTTTGCACCTGCCCTCAGGGCTTCTTTCTTATTCAGTTGTGGTACGTGGTGCAAAAGACACTTATTTTTCCAAACACTTGCAGCTTTTTAAAACATACATATGCAGTGGCTCCTCAGATTTCGGCTATTATGAGCTTGAAAGCAACGTGCTGTTTAGATTCAAATTACTGAGAGAGGAATGTCTCACCAACTTCACACACACCCATAAAAACACATTTTTTTTTTTTTTTTTTGCAATTTTCAGGATATTCAAAGAAAGGGAAAAAACGTGATGCTTGTGTGTGTGGTTTTTTTTTTCTTTTTTTTTCCTCTTCATGACACGTTTCTCTCCCTTCCTCCTGCTTTGATTTCCGTCACTTAATTTCTTAAATTGGCTGAGCTAGGAGGAGTTTACAGGGACCGGATTTGGCAGTGGAGAACTGTTTTCCACTACAAAAGCAGAACCACTCCACTGAGCAAAATGACCACAGTAAGAAGAAAAATCTTCCTTTGCAAAAAATATTGCTCAGTGGGTCGGGGCTACTGGTTGGGGTGGAACCGAGCAGAGTTGTTAGTGGCCAGCAAGAGTCCAGCGACCCTTACATACCCAGGGGAGCTGCCCACACTCAGAACCATCGTATACTTAAGCAGTTATTTTCCCCAGCAGCTGGGCTTCTTTCTAATTAGCCACCTCGTGTCCAAGTCTGACCTCAATTTCAGCTCACCTGAGAAGATGAATAGGCTCCTTCACCCTCAGCTGATGGCTGGACCCAACCTTTGCGCCCATGATGGAGCACACTAGAAGCAGAGGCCAAGAAGCAGAACAAGGCTGGCTGGGCACAGAGGCCAGATATGCAGCCTCATTCATAATTGGCCAGGGACAAAACCGACTTGGCATTGCCTGTCTTCTCCAGACCTTGTGAAATAAATAACTCCAATGATAAAGCAGCACATTTTGCCAGTTGAGGGATTAACTCAGGAAGAGAGAAGAAGAAATGAGTGTCCAGCCCGACAGGGCTGTGGCGCCTGCCAAACTGACTCCTTTGGATTTTTGGTGGAGCGGAAGCCATTGTGTAATTATTTTCTGAACCAAGCCCTAATAGAGCTGTCAGTAGATTTGTGGAAAGAACGACAGTAAGAATCTTTGCTCTGCAGGCTCTGCGGTGAAAGCCTTCTACAAGAGTTGAGTTCATGATTTACAGAAACAGCTAAAGAAGAATAATCTAAGAATTTGTGATCCATATGGTTTGCAATTTGTTAATCTTGGTATTCATTGAGGAAATGTAAGAAATTATTGTTCAGCTGTGGGTGCCTTTCTAGGTTTGGGGATTCAGCAGTGAACCAGGCTGCCTCCTCATGTAGGTTACCCCTCTGGAGCTACATGGACCAAGAGTGGGGTCCTCTTCCTGAAGGGGAGATGGAGGCTGAGAAGGGTGGAGCCAGTTGATGCACATTACTGCAACATTATCTTTTTCTGTACCTGTTTCTCCCCATTCATTTGTGTCTTAATCTGCAGCCTCATTCTCAATTCCATTCCTATCTCCATCTTTAACTCATGGATAGTTTGAATATGCAATAAAGTAGCTATTTCATCTGATAGTTGGGTAGAAAAACAGCAACAGCAACAACAATAAACCAGGTTCCTGAAGACCTGCCACTAGAGTACCCTCCTCCCCAGGGTATAAGACAATCCTGTCTCTATGCTGTTCCCTCTTCCTCCTTCCTTTTCCTACAGCTTCCATCAGCACTATGCAAGTCATCAACTCACATTCAATCACTGTCCTTCCAGCCAGTAAAGCTACTGAACGTTTTTGTCTCTCACCCATAATTGAGCTACCATGCTGTGGTCAACTGATCTGCTCACATAGTGATAGATCGGTCCCATTTGCCTGTCTCCTGGGTTGTGTGGACAACCTATTTTTGCCCACCTGTATCCATTCAATTTCTTTCGGTAGTAACACTCCAATTTATCTTTTGAAGAATGAGCTCTTCCTTAATGCATGTGGTCTTGTGTGGGGGACAGTTAGTCAAAGATCCTAGTACTCCCTCACCAAAAGTGAACCTAAAATTCATTCTAGTCTTATCAGCTCTTTCTCAACTTTGAGTCTTTAGCAGAGTGATGCAAGAATGGAAAACAGACTCATTCCAGTGGCCACATCCTAAGAAGATGGCCGGTTGTTTCCTTAGCTCTTGTGCTCTTTGAAACTGCGTTCTTACGCTTTTTAACTATTCAGCTACTTTATCACCTATCTCAGGAGTTCCCAACCCCCTGGCTATGTACTGGTATTGGTCCATGGCCTGTTAGGAACTGGATTACACAGCGGGAGATGAGTGGCAGGCAAATGAGCATTATTGCCTGAGCTTTGCCTCCTGTCAGATCAGTGGCAGCATTAAATTCTCATAGGAGCACGAACCCTACTGTGAACTGCACATGTGAGGGATCAAGGTTGTGTGCTCCTTGTGAGAATCTAACTGCCTCTGATGATCTGTCATTGTCTCCCATCACCCCTAGATGGGACCATCTAGTTGTAGGAAAACAAGCTCAGGGCTCCCACTGTTTCTACCTGATGGTGAGTTGTAAAATTATTTCATTATATATTACAATGTAAGAGTAATAGAAATAAAGTGCACAATAAAAGTAATGTGCTTGAATTATCCCAAAACTATCCCTGTTGCCCTGATCCATGGAAAAACTATCTTCTATGAAACTGGTCCCTTGGTGCCAAAAAGGTTGGGGACCACTGTTCTATGTTCTCTCCTTGCTTGAGTTAGCCCAAATCAGTTTCTCTGGTTTACCACTGAAGAATGGATACAAGAGGTCTTCCTAGAGGACTATTGCGTCTTTCAGTCTTTGGTAGGAGTCACAAGTAGAGAACTGCTTAAAGTTTAGGAAAAGACAGACTCATGCACTGACTGACCAGTCACAGCACCATGAATGAACAAAAGTGAGTTAAGTATGACCATGCCTTCCCCTCGAGTTGGCTACACTCCTGCATGTGCTGGGATGCTGATAGCGTGGACTCCTAGGGCATCCTCTGGGTTCTGTTTTTAAATTTGGCTCTCACTGAGTCTTGTCCATCATGGATAGACTCAAGAGAAAGACACATTTGGATGGTCTCGGTTTCACTTGTTCCTCTCTTGGCTGGTTACAAGGTCACGGTACTTCAAAACCACATACTTAGTGGCAAGAAAATACCTGCCATTCTGGTAGTTTTCAGTAATGGCTCATTCATGCATTCATTCAACATACATTCATTGAGCACCTATTGTTTACAGTCCAGACCTTTTTCTGAGCGTCTCACCTAGAGTAAGGCTCTCATCACCATTCGATTGTTTAAAAATATGTTACATGAAATATATTAAAAACAATTTTTTTCCTCCAAGACATAATGTATAGGTCTCCTAGAGTTGCCATAACAAAATACCACAGACTGGGTGGCTTAAACACCAGAACTTTATTTTCTCACAGTTCTGGAGGCTGGACATCCAAGGTCAAGGTGTCAGCAGGTTTGGTTTCTCCCAAGGCCTCTCTCCGTGGCTTGCACATGGCTGCCCTTTGCTGTGTCCTCACATGGTCTTTCCACTGTGCATGTGCACCCCAGGCATCTCTCCTCTTATCAAGGCACTTGTCCTAACAGATTAGGGCCCCAACCTTATGACCTCACTTAACCTCAACTACTTCCTTACAGACCCTGTCTCCAAATGCAATCACATTAGGGATTATGGCTTTGGCACCTGAGTTTGGGTGGGAGATGGGACATGATTTATGCCATCACCTGGCCCTCGACCATGGTTCTCCTACATGGTAAATGGCACCGTAAGCCTCTTCATTGTCAAGGTGTTACTCAGGAGTTTTCTGTGATGCTTCCCTTCCCTGACACCAACAACCAAACTACCACAAGTCCCATAGGCTTTGTCTCAGAAATCTAACCTTAACTACCCAATTATTTCCATCTTCACTGCTAACCACTCTCCCCTAAGTGCTCATCTCTCACCTGGGCAAATTCACCAGCCTCCTGATTCTATGAATGTTCCACACAATCCAGTTTTCACGTAGAGCCAGAGTGGTTATTTGACCTTGAAACATAAATCGTGTCTCTTTCTGCCATCCTTGTGGGGCAGCCCATTTTAATTAGTCAAACGATCCGGCTCCTCACGATCCTCTGCATGACCCCACAGGGATCTGGCTTCTCTCTGCCTCTGGATTTTACCTCTTTCACTCTCCAGTCTGTACACTAACATCTGTTCTGTCTCAGGACCCTTGTGTTTGCTGCCTCCTTTGTCTAGAAGGTTGTTTCCCCTATCTCTGCCCCCAACTTCTTTCTGTATCCCTCTTCCCTTTCATCCTCCAGGTGCCATGCTGGCCGGGGTACAATGGTGAACAAAATGGACACATTTATTTCTCAAGAGCTTGCAGTGTTATCAGTCTAGCATGAGAGAGCCAGTATCCAAATACACCTGCTGAAACCCACCACAACACAAACTGCCATGAATGCTATGTGGAAAAGTACCAATATATACCAGAGCCTATAACACAGGGAGCTGGTCCATTCTGTGTGGTTAGGGTAGATTTTCTGAGTAAGGAATGTTGGACTAGAGAACTGAAGAATGACTAAGAGTTAGCAAGACAGAGGAGGATATTCATTCAGGCACAAAGGAAAAATGAGACTGGTGACCCATCACTAGGAAAGAAGAAAGACAATGTTGAGGGTCATCGCATGATTTGAAGCTGGGGCTAAGGATTTGGGTGGTAATTTTAAAAGCAGTGGGGAGTGATGCATAGATTCTGAGCAGGGAATGGATGAGATCAGAAATTAATAATTCCAGGCAATCTACACTTTGATGTAAGAATATGAATCATCAGAGATCTATCAAGCATAAGATCTGGAAGAACCTTTTACTGTCAGTTCATTTCACAGATGAGCTGGGTTATGCCCAAGGGGCCAGGTAGCTTATTAATGACAGAGTCAGGACACAGTCCTTTGAGAACCCTACACAAAGTGCATAGTCTTCCCACTGCACCATCTTGATTCAATTTTACTCAACACCAAGCAGGAAAGAAGACCTATTTAGCAATATGCTGATAATTATGTTAAATAATGATACATGGTATATTTATCTAAAATGCTGAAGAGAGTTCATATTAGTAGCTCCTTTGTAAATCTTTGGTTTATAGAGGTGAGTTTGATTTCTAATGCCTGGGAGTTTGGGTGACCTGTTGCAGAGTGTATTACACCAACACAACAGAGAGGTGATGTGTCACTGCTGTGAATTCTGCAGAGCAATCTCCAAAGAGTCATGTCCCACCTTGGCTGTGTGTAAAGCTCTTTCTTCATGCATCCATCATTCCTTCAAAATGTCCAAAAATCTAAATCCTGTGTTTTGTATTTGGCCAACTAAAAAATGTCCGTTTAACACTGGATTTTCTCAATTACCCCATTAAAAAGTAGGCAAAATCCATGAATAGACATTTCTCAAAAGAAGACAAACAAATGGCCAACAAGCATATGAAAAAAATGCTCAACATCACTAATCATTTGAGAAATGCAAATTAAAACCCCATGAGATATCGTCTTATACCAGTCAGAATGGCTATCATTAAAAAGAAAAAATAACAGATGTTGGCAAAGATGCAGAGAAAAGTTAATGTTCATACACTGTTGGTGGGAATTAAAATTAATGCAACCTCTATGGAAAACAGTATAGAGCATTCTCAAAGAACTAAAAATAGAACTTTACCATTTGATCCAACAATCCCACTATTGAGCATCCACCCAAAGGAAAAAAATCATTACATAAAAAAGACACCTACACATATATGTTTATCACAGCACTATCCACAATAGCAGAAACATGGAATCAACCTAAGTCTCCATCAGCAGATAGCTGGATAAAGAAAATGTGGTATATATACACAATGGAATACTATCCAGTCATAGAAAGGAATAAAATCATGTCTTTTGCAGCAAAGTGAATGGAACTGAAGGTCATTATCCTAAGTGAAACAACTCAGAAAGGCAAATACCCCATGTTCTCACTTACATGTGGGAGCTAAATAATGTGTACAGATGGACATGGAGAATAAAATAACAGTCTTTGGAAACTTGGAAGGGTGCGGGGATGGAAGGAGAGTGAGGGATGAGAAATTACTTAATGAGTACAAGATATATTATTCAGATGATAGATGCACTAAAAGCCCAAACTTTACCACTATGTAATATAGCCAGGTAACAAAATTATAATTGTACCCCTTAAATTTATAGCAAAAAATAGATTTTCTAGGATGATGGCACAGTGGGCAGGAAGATAATGTTGCAGGGCAGATTCTCAGGGCCATCAGAAGATTGCTGGCCACAGGGCTGGTCTCTGGCATTCACAGATACTTAGAAGAATGAGAAAATGAAAGGTGAAGAAAGTACTTATGAAAGATGCAAATTTCTCATTGTTCAGTTCCCACCTATGAGTGAGAACATGCAGTGTTTGGTTTTTTGTCCTTGCGATAGTTTGCTGAGAATGATGGAACATCACACACTGGGGCCTGTTGTGGGGCGGGGGGATGGGGAAGGGATAGCATTAGGAGATATACCTAATGTAAATGACAAGTTAATGGGTGCAGCACACCAACATGGCACATGTATACATATGTAACAAACCTGCACATTGTGCACATGTACCCTAGAACTTAAAGTATAATAAAAAAGATTTTTAAAAAGACACAAATTTGTACATCAAGATGTAATCTCATCACATAGGCACAAAGCTCTTTCTTCCTTTGATGAGGCAACAAGGTCTGTCATACCTAAAATTCCATTTCATCCAAGTTGTCAAATTTATGTGTGTAGGGTTGTCTGCAGTGTTTTCTCCTAATCCTTTCGATGTGTACAGAGTCTGTAGTTTTAGTCCCTGTTTTATTCCTGATATTGGTGATTTTTTCTTCTCCCTCTGTTTTCCCTGCCAGTTTTCCTAGAAGTTTGTCGCATTCATTGGTTGTTTCAAAGAAGCAGCTCTTAGTTTCATTGATTTTCACTATCTTTTCTTTTTTTAATTTTAGTTTTGTTTTCCATTTCTTTTATTTCTACTCTATTATTTTCTTCTGCATGATGTAGGTTTACGCTGTTCTACTTTTTCTAGGCTATTGAAGTGGAAACTTAGATTACAGATTTTAGACTTTTTCTCTTCTGTAATGTAAAATATTTAGTGCTGTAAATTTTATTCACAGCACTGCTTTAACTGCATGCCACACATTCTGATATGTTTATTTTCACTTCATTCTGTCCAATGTATTTTTTGAGAGTCTTTGAGATTTTCTTAGTGTGTTTATTTTCAAGTGTGTAGAGAATTTCCCATTACCTTTCTGTTGTTGATTTCTAGTTTGATTCCACTGTGCTCCGAAAATGCAGCTAGTATAATTTCAATTCTTTGAAATTTGTTGAGGTTTGTTTTATGTCCCAGGAAATGGCCTATCTTGGTATTTGTTTGGTGGACACTTGAAAACAACATGCATTCTGCTGTTGTTTGGTGGTGTATCCTATAAATGTAAATTAGATCCAATTGGTTAATGATGTTGTTGAGTTCTTCTACATCTTTTCTGGTTTTCTGCCTAGTTTTTCAATCAGTTGTTTAGAGAGGTTGTTGAAATCTCCAACTATAATTGTTGTTTTGTCTATTTCTCCTTTTAATTCTATTGGTTTTTGTTTTGCTTGTATTGCAGCTGTGTTGTTTGAGGCGTGAACATTTAGGATTACTCTATCTGCTTGGTGGATTGACTACTTTATCATTATATAATGTCTCTCTCTGTCTCTTGAAAATTTCTTTTCCCCTGAGTCCACTTTATATGATATTGATATAGGCACACCTGCTTCCTTTTGATTAATGTTTCTTTAGCATATCATTTTTCACTCTTTATTTTCAACCTACTTATGTAGCTATATTTGAAATAAATTTCTTATAGACAAGTGTATCACTGGGTCATTTAATAAATCAATTTTGTTAATTTGTCTTTATTTTTCATTTCAATAGCTTTTAGGGTACAAGTGATTTTTGGTTACATGTATGAATTACATAGTGGCAAATTCTGTGCGCCTGTCACCCGCGTAGTGTTTGCTGTACCCAATATGTAATTTTTTTATCCCATACTCCAATCTCACTCTCCCCACCTTCTGAGTCTCCAAAGTCCATTATATCAATTTGTATGCCTTTGAATACTCATCTGCTAACTCATCTTTTACTGATATTAAGGTTTAAGTCTTTCATTTTATTTTTTGTTTTCTGTTTGTAATTTCTGTTTTTTGTTTGTTTGTTTCTCTTGTCTCCTTTTTACTGACTCCCTGTGAATTACTTGACTATTTTTTAGAATTCTGTTTTGATTTCTCTGTAGTGTTTTTGAGTGTATTGCACAGTGTAGACCTTAGCAGTTGCTCCAGGTATTTTATTTTATACACATAACTTGCCACATTCTACTGGTTTTACCCATTCAAGTTATCCTTACTTCCCTTCATGTTCTTCATGTCCTTTACCCTCCCACATTCATACATGATTATCTTAAATATTTCCTCTACATGCGGTGAGAACCATGTCAGTGTTATAATTTTTGCTTCATTTCTCGAATATAATTTAGAAAACTCGGGAGAACGAAAGCCTATTATACATACCCATTTTTTCTTCTTTCCATTGTTCTTTCTTTGTCTCTGATATTCCAAGATCTCTTCTGTTATCACTTTCTGTTAAGATAACTTCCATTAGTCATTCTTTTGGGACACCTTTGCTGACAACAGATTCACTTAGTTTTGCACCCTCTGCGAGTGTCTTGATTTTCCTTCATTTCTGAAAGATATTTTAAATGGATAGAGAATCCTGAGTCGACAGTTCTTTTCATTCAGCCTTTGAAAAAGGTTTTGCTACTTTCTTCTGGCCTCCAAGGTTTCTAGTGAGAAATCTTCTTTTATTCAAATTGTTTCCTCCCTATATATAAGGTATTGTTTCTCTCTCACTGCTTTCTAGATTTTTTTCTCTTTCATTTTCAGAAGTTTGACTATACTGCATTTTGGGATGAAATTCTTTAGATTGTCCTGTTTGGGGTCAACTGAGTCTTGAACCTGTTGGTTTATGTTTTGTTGTTTTTTTGTTTTTTGTTTTTTTTTGCCAAATTTGGGGTTCTTTTAAGCCATTTTTTCTTAAAGTACCTTTTCAACCTCACCATTTCTCTTTTCCCCTCTGAGACTCCAAAGACATAAATGTTAAATCTATTGATATAGTCCCAGTGTGTCTCTGGGTCTCACATTAAAAAAAAATTCGTCTATTTTCTCTCTGAACAGGTTGAGCAATTTCTGCTGTTCTGTCTTATGTAACAGTTAATTGCTTGTTTCCTCTGTCACCTCTATTTTGCTGTTGAGCCTATTCCTTGAGCTGTTTATTTCAGTTATTTTTAAGTTCTGAAATTTCTATTTGGTTCTCTTTGTATCTTCTACTTATTTGCTGTTTATTTTCTATTTCTTTGCTGAAGTTTCTATTTCTCATTTGCTTCAAGTGTGCTTTCAATCACTTATTGAAGTAATTTCAGGATGGCTGTTTTAAAATCCTAGCCACATAATTCTGTGTGTCATCTACATGCTGGCATCAATTAGTTGCTTTTTCTCGTTCAAGTTGATAGTTCCCTGATTCTTAGTATAATGAAGGACTTTAAAAATTCAAACCTGCTCACTTTAGGCATTATGCTACAGCACTCTGGATATTATTTTAATCTTGTTTCAGCAGCTTTCTCTGATGTCATTCTGGTTGGAGGGATGGAGGAGAACAGCGCTGCCTCATTTCTATCCAGGTTCCTCGCCCTGTCTCCTTTGACCCCTGGGGAGAGGGGCTCCTCATTGCTGCTGGGTGAGGGTGGGAGTTCAGACTCTCTGAACTCTCAGGGCTCCACTGACAGCACCATGCTCACTGGAAGGGGATAGTGGGCCTTGTTGCTGCTCCTCATCTGTCCCCCACTGACACCACAGGAAGGTTGGTCTCCTTCACCGTGACTAGTGGAGAAGGTCAAGGCTCAATCTTGACTGGCAGTGGTAGAATGGGTCATCATTTTTTCTGTGGTATGTGGCTGAAGCAGCATAATTATCTAAAACTTTTCTGTCTGGCTAGTCTGTTTCTTTCCTTATGTTTGAGATAAAAAGAGCAGGCTTAGGGCCTTTTTCATCTGCTTCCATTGGTGTTTCTGAAGCATTAGCATCTCTAGCACTCAATTTAGATTACATGAGGCAAAAATAAAACCAGAGATCTCACCGTCCTATTGTTCCTTGGGTCCTGTTTGCTTTACAGATAGTGTAAAGCATGGATGTTAGCTCTGCTTAGCAGGAGGAATAGGGAAAAGTACATCTACTCCAGCTCTCAGATGTGGAAGTCTAGAATTCTAACATTCAGACAATACCAGGTGGATTGAATGAAACTTTCTCATGGCCTGGCTTGTCCACATTTCTCTGGCCTCAACACTGATTATGTCATTATTATATTACCTAGCCTTCCCTCCTGCTCCATGACTTACTTTATATAATTTAAGGAAAAAAAATGCATGGTCTATATTTACTTTAACGGACTTTAGACTGTTAGATTATTTTCTCACACCTTCCCTTCCAATCTCTCTTCCCAAGTTACCTGCTTATCTGAGACCACTCTAATTTCTGCTTTTGTCTTTTTTGGCTGCCGGTGGTGGTGTTTGGAATTAGAACTCCACAGGCACAAAATGGAAGCACTCTGCCCTCCCCCAGATCGCAGATAAGCTGCCAGTGCTGTCACCAGCCTCTGCAGGAGTTTGGGAGGCTGCAAATCTTGGAAACAGCTACCACGGTGTTGCTGGTGCCTGTAAATGTGGCAGAAGGCCTCCAACTACAAAGTTTGTTTAAAGCCTTTTTATTTAACAAAGTTTATTTTAAAACCCAAGCGTGTTCTTTTGTTGTGTGGATCTGTCTGCTTCTTTGAGATAACTCTCAAATTAGATGTATCCAGGCAAAATGGAGACATAAACCTTGTCCCCATAGCTGGACTCAACCCTGGGAAGCCTGGGGAGCCAGCTGTACCTTTTGCTCTTTTCTAGGTTTACTCATGAATTTTGCATTCATCAGAGTCCTAGAAGAACACGGAGGGCATATGACATAGATATCCACTGGGGTAGACAGGAGCCTAGGTATCCACTGGGGTGGACAGGAGCATTGATATCCACTGGGGTGGACAGGAGCATAGATATCCACTCGGGTGGACAGGAGCCTAGATATCCACTTGGGTGGGGAGGAGCATAGATATCCACTGGGGTGGACAGGAGCTTAGATATCCACTCAGGTGGACAGGAGCATTGATATCCACTGGGGTGGACAGGAACATAGATATCCACTGGTTGGGCAGGAGCCTATATATCCACTGGGGTGGACAGGAGCATAGATATCCACTGGTTGGGCAGGAGCCTAGATATCCACTGGGGTGGACAGGAGCCTAGATATCCACTGGGGTGGACAGGAGCATAGATATCCACTGGTTGGGCAGGAGCATAGATATCCACTCGGGCGGGGAGGAGCATAGATATCCACTTGGGTGGGGAGGAGCATTGATATCCATTCGGGTGGACAGGAGCAAGAGGAAACAAGGGCATGCATGATGCAGTGCTTTGTGGGTCTTAACAATGGGGAGCCATTACTATCTTAGACCTGAAGAGGCAAAGAAGGAGGTGGTAGCCAGGGCCCAGAGAGTGGAGCTGTAGAGAGAGCCTCTCTCTGGCTACCACTGGCCAAGTCTGACAGGAAGCCAAAGGCCATAGGAGCCCTTGGGTGCAATTGGTAATGGTGCGGAGGAGGGCGGGGAAGAGTAGAGACGAGACCTGGAGAGGCAGTGATGTCCAGCACTGCTTGCACCCTGACATAGACTGAGAGCCCCCAGTGGCTGCTTACCTCATGTGGAGTAGACCTCAGTGTCAGAATGGCCCACGGGCCTCATGCATGTGGCCTCCATGGTCTTCCTGACTTCATCTCTCATGCATTTATCTTGTTCACTCTATTCCAGGCAAACCAGCCCCCTTGTTCCTGGAAAACATCGGCAGGTCTCCAACTGAGCGCCTTCTCATTTGCTAATTTTTCTAGCTCAGTGGTTCTCAACCAAAGGCGATTTTGCCTCCTGGGGGACATTCTGCAATGTCTGGAGATATTTTTGTCACAATGGGGGAGAGGTGCTATGGCACCTAGTGGGTAGAAGACAGGGACGCTGCTGGATATCTTACAGTACTCAGGACAGCTGCCTCACACAGCACTAGGTTTGAAAAACTCTGCATCTATCTGCAAGTCCATCCCTCCGATTTCTGCATGCTGTCTTCTGCATCAATATACGGTTTTTGTTTGACTGTCTCCCTCTCAGTAGGCCCTTCCCTGACCATCCTATCTAAGGCCAGGATCCACCCTCATCTCAACACTCCTTGTCCCCCTTTTCCAATATATTTTTCTACATAACACTTATCACCTTCTAACATACTATGACATCTTTTTGTTTAGTCTTATTTTATTTTTAATTGACACATAATAATTTTACCCCAGCCTCTGGTAAATACTACTGTCTACTTCTATGAGATCAACTTTTTTAGATTCCATGTGTGAGTGAGATCATGCGGTACTTGTCTTTCTGTGCCTGGCTTATTCCACTTAACATAATGTCCTTCAGGCTCTTCATCAACATCCATGTTGTTGCAAATGACAGGATTTCATTTACATTTATGGCTGAATAGTATTCCATAGGGTATATAGGACACATTTTAAAACTTTTAAGTTTAGGGGTACACGTGCAGGTTTGTTACATAGGTAAAGTTGTGTCAAGCGGGTTTGTTGTACAGATTATTTCATCATCCAGGTATTAAGCCTAGTACCCATTAATTATTTTTCCTTATCCTCTCCCTCCTTCCACCCTCCACCCTCCAGTAGGCCCCAGTGTGTGCTGTTCCCCTCTATGTCTCCATGTCTTCTAGCATTTAGCTCCCACTTATAAGTGAGAACATGTGGTATTTGGTTTTCTGTTCCTGCATTAGTTTGCT
The DNA here is from genome assembly GCF_028858775.2 of Pan troglodytes. Classification (NCBI taxonomy): domain Eukaryota; kingdom Metazoa; phylum Chordata; class Mammalia; order Primates; family Hominidae; genus Pan; species Pan troglodytes. The sequence goes on along the minus strand of NC_072408.2, from coordinate 136,770,074 downwards.
AAGGATAATGGCCTCCAGTTCCATCCATGTCCCCGCAAAGGATACAATAGCACAGACATGGAATCAACCTAAATGCCCATCCATGATAGACTGGATAAAGAAAATGTGGTACATACACACCATGGAATAGTATGCAGCTATACCACATTTTTAAAACACATTCATCCACTGATGGACACTTAGGTTGGTTTTATATCTTGGCTCTCGTGAATAGTGCTGCAATAAACATGGGAGTGCAGATATCTCTTCAACATCCTGATTTCATTACCTTTGGATATATACCTGGTAGTAGGATTGCTGGGTCATATGTTCTATTTTTAAGTCTTTTAGGGACCTCTGTACTGTGGGCCATAGTAGCTGTACTAAGTTACATTCCTATCAACAGTGCAGGAGAGTTCCACTTTCTCCACGTCCTTAGCAGCATTTGTTATTTTTTCTTCTGGATAATACCTATTCTAACTGGGATGAGTTGATATTTCATTGTGGTTTTGATTTACATTCCCCTGATGATTAGTGATGTTGAGCCTTTTTAAAGATACTTTTTGGCCATTTGTAAATCTTCTTTTGAGAAATGTGTGTTCAGGTCTTTTGGCCATTTTTAACTGGAGTGTTTGTTTTTGTTGTGGTTGAGTTGTTTGAATTCCTTTTTTATTCTGGATATTAACTCCATGTCAGATGCAGAGGCTGCAAATGTTTTCTCCCTTCTGCAGGTTGTCTTTTTACTCCATTGTTTCCTTTGCTGTGCAGAAGCTTTTTAGTTTGATATAATACCATTTGTTTATTTTTGCTTTTGTTGACTGTGCTTTCGAGTTCTTATCCAAAAAATCTTTGCCTAGGCCAATGTATGGCATCTTTCTATTAATATTAGAAGAAAATCTTCATGGGATGTAGACTTTTGTTCATTTTGTGCACTGCCATTTCCCTAGTGTGTGGAGAAGTGCCAGGTATATGGCAGGTACTTGATAAATATTTCTTGGATGAGAAAATACATTTTTACACAGAAAAGTTTGTCACCTCTATCTCCACTTCTTATTTTTAGAATTGAATCTGGGCTTCACTTTCACCTGTCCAAAATGGCCAGCTGTTACCTGCAAAACAAGTAGAGAAACAGTGCATTCTACTGATGAGTTCTGTTTAGATCCATGGAGTGAATAGGACAAAGTGCAGGTACCTTTCTTAAAGGACATCTTTTTGCATCGTCACTGTACTTTTTCAGAAAACAAGATGAAAGGGAAACCCCTTTATACTGTTTTGCGGAAGCTACTAACTCTACCAATCACTTGGTCTTACTAGGACCTTGTCTAGATCTGCAATACCTTCTTGAGGAACTCAGAGCAGAACTGCCTGGAATGTTCTAGGTGGTAGCACTCACTTATTTTATAAGTAAGATGAGGCTCATGTTTCCCTTTTTATTTTAACGTCTGAGGTTCATCTTCCTGAGGATATTCAGCCTCTGTGGTTCATTTAATTCACACAACACACTGGCTGTATATCTTTAGAGAACATACAATAATATACCGGTGCTACTGTTTTATTTCACCACTGTAATTCTCTTTTCTTCCATTTGTAGAAAAATGCACACACGAATACATTCCAAAGACGATGGAATTCCATTTATATCCAGCTCATCCATTATTGGCATAATTTATATTTCAGAAAGTAATTTATTGTTTCTCTGAAGGAAGTTCAATATTTGAAATCAGTTATCTTACAATGAATAAAATAAAAGTTTAAAGCCAATTTTACCTTTCCATTACCTGCAGTGCAGCCAAGGCAATTAAGAAGCTTCTTTCAGATTAAAGTCGAATGTACAATAATTGAATGGATTTCATTCTAAGCTTACCTTCTTTGACATTACGTTAATGTTCAATTTCTTATTGCATGGACATGGATCCCAGCCCATTTCCCCGCAAGGCAGGGAGGTATAGGCTTATTTCCAAGAGAAGCTCTATATGTGAGCATCTCAAGACAACAAAGTAACATAAGGAGCTCTGTTCTCTTGATATTTGGTAAAAACCACAGGCAAAATTAAAGCCAGTTAATCCTGGCTTTGTTATTAACAGTCTTCCCAGCCCTGCTGCCCCACTATGCCCATCTTCTCAGTGATAAATCGACTCATTCTCCCCATGAGAGGTGGTGCTCATTTTCTTAGTCCGTGCTGGGCTTATAGGCCAACTTGAAAAGTATCATCAGTGGGGTCAGGACATCTAAATAACTAGATAGAATAATTTTATTCATTCACTAAATACCACCAGCCTCATGGTGCTATGGTGTAGGCAGGGAGGCAGAGATCAAACAACCAATCACAAAAACACATGTGCATTTGCAACTATGTTTTTCATACCCATCATGAGTCATGAAACCATTGGATTGCAGCTAATATTTTAGAGGTAAATGAAAGAGAGTAAAATATAATGCCAAATATCAGTGCATTGTTTGACATAAAACCAACATGGACACATACCTATATCAATCAGCATAGGATAGGTTATGCTGTGGTAACAAAGAATCCCCATATCTCAGTAGCTTAAAAACACCTTTTCATGGCTTGTCTATGCTGCATGTTTGTAACTGATCAGCAGGGCTTGCTCTCCTCATCAGTGTCACTCAGGACCCAGGTTGAGGGAGCAGATACCACCTCAAAAGGGTTGCCAGTTGCCTGCAGAAAAACAGGACTGGAGAGTCTCACTGGCGCCTGTGCTGGGTGAGATCTAATCATGCTTGGACCCACTTGCACAAGAAGAAGTTGCAAAATGCAATCCTGTAATGTGCCTAAAAGGCAAACTTTTCTGAGAGATGACTGTAAAACACATTTCTTTAATAGTTAGGAAAGTTTGGTGACTATTACTGAAGATAATTTTAATGTTTCATTCCAGCAAAGCAATAGAAAGTCATCTCTGTTAATAAGCCCTGCCTTTCATACCCTGCTCCTCAGGCTGATCCTGCCCGCAGGACCCACGCTGTCAGCATCACAACACCCCTGACTGGAGCTCACTTTGGTCTCCACTCAACACTAGTGTGTATTCATCATGCCATTGCTGATGCAGAATGGCCAACAGGATGCTCTCTGTGTCCAGTAATGTGCAAGTGACTATCCTTCAATGAAGAAGCCGCTGAGATGCTTTGCTCTTGGTGGAGTGGGTGTGTCAGGTCACTCATGTGCTTGACCTCCTGTGACATGACATGTCTCTAGGTGCTTTCTGACCACTAAAGATGCTGCCGATGATAACAGAAATGAGTTTGAATGAGGATGGACCTTTGACCGATTAATATCTCACCATAACCACCCAACTCAACCACCCCCAATATTGCTTAGAGAGGAGCCATTAATTATTTCACCTCCTTAAAATATCCTTCCAAGAGTGTGTAGAGAGGCTGCTGTGAAAGGTGAGAGGAGCTGACATTGAACGCCTCTGGTGGAAGCAAAGCCAGTGATTCTCCAAGACTTTTTAGGAACCATTATAAGCTTCAAGACAGTCCACCAAGCTCCACCAACCACTTCAGTTGGCTGCAGTGAAGTGAATGGTTTAGCAGTGTGTCCAGAAGCCACTGTGAATCTCTTATCTGCCTGCTTGCCTGCTTGCAACTGACCCCGGAGAATACAAGCTTCTACTTCTTTTGTGCCTTCTTGTGCATATTCCCCTTTTTAGCACACCTGAACTGTGCCTGGAAAGGGATCCTGGGACACGAGGTTCTCAACCTTGGAAGGGTGGTGGGCTGAGTTGACAACAGACCCTCCAGCATGGTGGTCCATTAGATAATGACTTATCTTACAGTAGATCACATAGGAAGTTTAACAACCTGCAGAGTTCCCAGCTTCATAGAATCACCGTTTTAACTTCCATAAATGTAATGTAAAAGAAAAATATTACTGCTACCTGACTGGACAGTCATTACAATGTTTTATAAATAGAAGTCAACCATAAGAAATAACTGCAATGAGCACCATTCTGGATATGTGCTGCTGTATGCCGAGGCTGCAAGCTGAACTCCTGGCCCTGCTGTGCTAGAAGGGAGGCGAGGGAGAGCGTGAGCATCACAGCCATGCCAGTGCCCAGAGAGACTCTGACCTTGGAGGGTTTACAAAGGAGAAGTGCTCTCACTATGTGATCTAATTACTCCACAGAGAATCAGAGGACCATAGCTCCTGCTTTGGGGCAGCACTGTCATAATCTTTCCTGTGAAGTTCAGGGAGAAAAAGAAGCTGTCGGAAGCCAAAGAGAAGCCTTTCTGCATGACCTCCTGTGATCAGGAAGGGAAAGGGCTCTGAAGAAATATCGAGTGACATGATGGGGGTTGGGGAGGAGTTCTCTTTTTGTTTCCTTACATAAATAGAGCAGAGCTGGGTGGATCACCCTGAAACTCCTCGGAGCTGAGTTACTGTGTCAGGAATTCAGACTGGGAGGAACAGCCTGTCTGGTTTCCAGCAGACAGAACTCACCATCGTGACAGTGTTTCTACCACCCTCTCCCAGCCTTCCTGCCTTCCCTGCTCCCTGCTACCTCTCTTTCCTCTCGGAGCTTTCAGTGGACATTTACAATATTGAGTCTGTCTCCTCCTTCCTCTGTCAGTAGCCAGCCTGGCTGCTGCAGGCCTCCTGGGGCATAGTAAGTTGCTGAACAAAACCTCCTTTTCAACAACTCCATTAAAATCCTGGAAAACAGAGGGGATGCTTTCCATCCCCAGCTCATTCTAATGCTTCCCAGGGCCGCTGTAGGGTGGGAGCGCTCAGTTATTAAAGGAGATTAGAGCTGATGGGTCTGTCTGAATGGCGCTCCGGTGCCTCCCTGAGGCCCGAGATGCAAATGGGAAGGAGCCAGCAAAACAATTTATCTTTGCCTGGGCTTTCTTGGGAAAAAACAGAGAAAAGCCCTTTGGTGTAAAGTCAGTGGGAATTCTCTGGTTGACCTCTTGGTGTTGGTTGCTCTTACAACACTCAATAAAATAAGGGCTGGGCCTTTCTTCTCAGCTTTTGTTCCAGTGAAATTTCATTGCTTTACTTTCTGCGAAGGGCTCAGATATTCGGAAATAACAAATGTCTTAAAGCCACTTTCCTGCAACTTTCACATATCCATCTTTGTGTCTCGTGCTATCATTCTCCTTTCTCTTTCCAGCTTTCTTTTCTTCCCCCAAGATAGTTTTCTGCCTTTCTCACTGTGGTCTCCATCCTGTTCCTGCTGATGTTCACACCCTTGTGTGGTCTCCTTCCCAGAGGGCAGGCAGGACCTGAGACTTGCTCTAACCAGTAGAAGGTGGTAAAGGTGAAGGTGGTATAGGTGATGGGATATGCATGTTCGCATTGTGTGATATTGGGAGACCCATGTTGCTAGGACTCTCTTCTTGGCTTGATGAAGCAAGAGGCCCTGTCAGGGATCCATGAGGCCAGGAAGGAGGGCAGCCCACAGGAACTTCTGCAATAACCTAGGTGAGCTTGGAAGCAGCTCCTTCCCCAGCCTCATATTCAGATGAGCTCTCCTCCCTGAGTGATACCTCGATCAGATCACAATTCTCAGCAGACTCAGCAAAGCCATGTCCAGCCTCCTGGCCCACAGAAACCACGAGATAATAACTGTATGTTGTTTAGGACCTTAAGCTCATGGTCATCCATTCCACAGCAATAGATAATATTGATAAAGGAGGTAGAAAGAAATTATTTAGGTAGATAGAGTGAAAGAGTCCTCAGCAGAGCTTCCCTTCTAACACAAAGCAGCCCAGGAAAACATTTCTTGTCTAACAAAGAGCAGCCTGAAAAATCAAGCTGCAAACATAGATAAGCAAGCTGGAAGCTTGCACGGGGGAATGCCGGCAGCTGTGCCAATAGAAAAGGGCTACCTGGGGGCCAGATGTGTCCAACATGGAGGTTCCATCTTCCCTTTTTTTGTTACCAGGTGTACAGTAAAGGAATGGGCAACATGGCACAGCTGAGGCAGGGGACCCACCTGCATAGTAAAAGATTAGGGTGGGGGCTGCCAGAGATTCCAGCCCTGTGCAAATGGCACACCTGGTCTAACCAGTTTTTCACACTCTATGCAAATGGCACATTTGTTCCAACCAGTTTTTCATGCCCTATGTAAACCAGACACTGCCTCCTCACCAGCTGATCTATAAAACCCCCTGTGTTTCACCATGGATCCGGCAACCCACTTCTCCAGGACCCCTCTCTGCAGCAGAGAGCTGTTCTTTCTTTTGCCAATTAAACTTCCACTTTTAACTTCACTCTTCATATCTCCATGCCCTTGTTCTCCACGGCCATGAGACCACAAACTCTGGGTGATACTCTAACATTCAGGTCGTTTCAATATGCCCACTTTGCCTCTTTTAAAAGAGAAAAATCAGTAGCCCCCGAAATATATTTTTCAGATGGTAGACCATGCATGATGTCTCTCTGCTGCTGGGCATCTGTGGCCTCCGTTGGCGCTCCCCACTCCCCATCTTATCAGTGTGTTTCCATCCTGAAGTGCTGGAATAATTATCAGATACTGATATGGTCTCATCCTGTCAGCGACTAATACGTGGCCCATTTCCTGCTGACACTGCATTCCTTGTGAATAATTTGTTTCAGACCAAACTGGATAATTTTTAGGCCATTTTCCCTTTAAAGAGCATTTCAAGTAGCTGCTGTCATCTGTGAAATAAGTTTGGTTTTTATAAATGAACTGTATTATAAATCAATGAACCCGACTCTTAAATATACGGGGATAATTTATGGATGTTATGGAAGGTAGCAAAACCTGCTCTCGAGCTTATGATTAAATAGGATTCTACCTGTGAGTAGAAAGCCTATTCCTCACAGTCCTTCATGCATTCTCAGGGTGCTGCCTCCTTCTCCCCACCTTTTCCATTGTTGAAGGCAGCAGTAGCCATTACTGAATTGATTTTGGCTTTTCTACACAAAAATTGTTCATCAGTCTATTTTTAGGTGGCAAGAGTCTGGGAGACAGGAAAGTTGGATTCCTGAGTCTGGTCCCTTAAATGTATAAATTGCATGAAATGTGGCAAAAACTCTCTCCTGCAGAGAAGACCCCAGCATTCACCAGTTTGGGTTAGAGCACAAGCTTGTTGCACTAGACACTTCCCATTTACCCCTTAGACTCTTCACTGCTCTGTGTCTTGGGGGATGTTTTATAAATGCATTCATAGGTTTCATTGTCTTTGGTTGGATTTGGGATCCAACCAATAAGACACTCTGGCAGAAGACGGAGGGCAGGAGTAGAGAGGCTGTTATATTCCGTCCACTGGCTTTTCCCCTGCAGGGCCTCCATGGGTTGGCTGCATCTCACTGTGGATCATCTCGGCTCCTGCAGGGAAGGCTCCCCTGACCCTGCAGGTGTTGAGGTGGCATCAGGCTTTACTGCTGCTAGTCTCATGTTGCCTCCACCCTTGACAATGGTGCCTTCACTGAACTCCCCTCCATTGTCCCTTTGGAATGTGACATCTGTGTCCTGCAAGGCCCTGAGCAACATGCTGTCAGCCCTGATAGCTGCCTAGGCACATTTTCCCACATAGCTGGGATGCCCTTCTTGACATATTTCTCTACACCTATCTTTTCCCTGTGCCCTCTCACTCCCTTTCAAGTGGAAAGTCAGCCTCAGACATAGATATGATAGAGAAGAGAGCAAAAGAAGCCTGGGAAACTTCTTGAATTTGTTCCAAACATCAATGTCCCAGAGAGGGTTTGGAGATCAATACTGTCTAATTCAGAAGCAGGATGGGAAGCCAGGCATGGTGGCTTATGCCTGTAATCCCAGCACTTTGGGAGGCCAAGGTAGGAGGATTGCTTGATGCCAGGAGTTCAAGACCAGCCTGGACAACATAGCAAGATCCTTGTCTCTACAAAAAAAAAAAAAAAAATTGCTGGGCATGGGGGCACATACTTGTAGTCCTAGCTGCTCAGGAGACTGACGTGGGAAGATCTCTTGAGCCCAGTGAGCTATGATTGCATCACTACCTTCAAGCCTGGGTGACAGACCCTGTCTCTAAAAAAAAATTAAAAAGCAGGAGGGATTATGGAGGGGATTCTCTACAGGCCAAGTGCTGTGTGGGTATTTTGGCATTGTCATGAAGGTGACAAAACCCCAGAGAAGGATGTGCCTAAGGAGACCACACAACAGGCAGATTTGCATGTACCAGGGATGGACCTGCAGGGAGATGCTCACCAACTCATTGGCCACCTGTGAGGCAAGCTTCATGGACACAGAACTAAAGGCCAACCCACCTGGACCCTAAATCTCACTGTACCCCTGCCCCAAGGAAGCCGGGCACCACACGGGACACAGAGGGAGGGTTGCCCTGGCAAGGGGAGCCAGTTTGAGTCGAGGGCTCACTGTGCGGCGGACATCAAATGCCTTATCTATGTGAAGTAACCCACCAGTCCCAAATCCATGAGGACTTTGCAGAGGGGAAAACTGAGGCACGGGACAGTGGAGGAACTTTTCCTAGGTCTCACAGCTATGAGTGGCTGACAATCTACCCTCCAGGTCCTACTACTCCACTGTCACTCAAAAACTGCAATCAAAGTGAACCACACCAACCTGGTAAAACACAATGAAAGCTCTTTCCAGCCGGGCGCAGTGGCTCACGCCTGTAATCCCAACACTTTGGGAGGCCAAGGCGGGCAGATCACTTGAGGTCAGGAGCTGGAGAGCAGCCTGGCCAACATGATGAAACCCCATCTCTACTAAAAATACAAAAAAAAAAAAGCCAGGTGTGGTGGTGGGCACCTGTAATCCCAGCTACTCAGGAGGCTGAGGCAGAAGAATCACTTGAACCCAGGAGGCAGAGGTTGCAGTGAGCCCAGATCACCCCATTGCACTCCAGCCTGGGTGACAAGAGTGAAACTCCACCGAAAGAAAGAAAGAAGAAAGAAGGAAGGCAGGAGAAAAAAGGGAAAGAAAGGAATAAAGAAAGAAAGAAGAAGGAAGAAAAGAAAAGAAAAAGAGAAGAAGGAAGGGAGAAAGAAGAGAGAAAGAAAAGAAAGGAAGGCAGGAAGGAAGGAAGGAAAGAAAGACTCTTTTCTTTGCATATGAGTTTCCCGTGATGGCCACAGTCAGGATGAGGCTGGTGATGCCAAGGGGCATTCCTTCAAATCACCACGGGGAGCTGTGGATGCCACTCACATCGTGGATTCCTGCGTCTGTGGGGAGAAGAGCTCAGATTTCAGATTTGCCAGCATTTTAGAAAACTGTAGAATCTCGAATCTGGAAGGGATGCTGACATGATTCAGTCTGGTGTCCTGCCCTTATGCAAGGGTTGATGGTCCCCTCATAGACTGTCCCCTCCTAGACTGTCAGGTAACAGAGCAGAGCCGCTCTCAGGACCTCGTCCTGGAATTTAATGTTCATCCCTAGCCCCCTTAGAGTGCATCCTCCTGACCATTATCCAGTAGTAGGGAAATGTAGTTTCATGTCAGCTCCTAGCTTCCTAACCTCCTTCTCCAGTCCGTCTCCATCAAGACAGCTTGCCTATCTCTCGTGAGCACTTCCCAGTCTCTCAAATGATCTGGCAGGTGCATTATCTTGCCGATGCCTGCCTGCCTGCCTGCCTTTAGGATGGAAGCCTCATGAAACCAGGTCCATGTGTCTCATTCCCTGATTCATCCCCACATCCTGAGCAGTGCTGGGCAGATGGCAGGAAATAAAGTCATATTTTGTTGAATGAATTAGTCATGCTTATGATTGAGAATCACCAAGGGAACCACAGGCACACAGGCTGTCCAAGTTGGAAAGGATTTTAAACTTCTTCCAGTCCAATTTTCCACCCAACACACAAATCCAAAGTTCCATTTGTTGCAGAATCATGTCCCACAAACGTTTCTCGACTTTAAGACCATTTCAAAGAGAATACTGTGGTGGGGTTTGTTTATTTATTTATTTTTTATTATTATTATTTTTTTCACAAAGAAGCAGCTGCTGTTCCATCAAGCACAGAAAGTGAAGCTCCTTAATGACATCTTGTTTGGGAGCTGAGTGTATATCATTTGGGAACAACTTACAAAGACGGTCAATTTTGCAATTAACTGTTGGGATGAGCAAAAGGCTAAAATCTTGCAAATAGTAGATCATTTGATTTTAAAAGTCAGCTTTTGTTAATGAAACCCTGTGCTTTACTCAAACTATTTTCCCATCTTACAAGTGCCAATTACCTGCCTGGAATGTACAAACCCAGTGTTCACAGATGGCCTTTCATGTCTCTAAACCACCATTTGAGAACATTGTAATAAAAGTTAAAAGGATTGTTAGTATCAAGTGCTGACAAGGGTATCGGAAATAGGTATCTTTTCACACTCTCACTCCTGGTAGGAGCAGGACTTGGAATTTTAAAGGCATACACCAATTTCACTTCTCAGAAATTTCAACAAGAGAAATTTTCTCCTCCACACATGAGTATTTCAGCACAGGTTAATAAGGAAAAAGTGGAAACAATTGAAAATATCCATTAGTAGGGAAATGTAGTTTAAAATGAGCTAAACCTACATATGATAACATAAAAAATATCCATGATACATTGTTGAATTAAAAAGTTGCACCAAAGTACCCAGAGTTTATTGACTTTTCAAAGAAGACCCACCCAGACACACACAACATACTTAAACCTCTCAGGTTCTAGGCTCCAATACATGTATGCAATTTTATAGAGCTGTCCAACAAGGTACAAAACAAACAGAAACCAATGGCTGAGCCTGGGGAAAAGAGAAGAAGATGCGGGTTTGAGAGAATAATTGATGGGAACTTCAGCATTATCCCTGAATTTCAAAGAGAATATACGCTTGCAGTCCTGGTGCAATTAACATTTAATTAAACAATACTGCTGTTATAAATCACAAAAACAAATATGAGTGTCAGTGTAGGTGGCAGAAAATGGCATTGTCAGCATTAAGATGCATTAATAATACTCCCATTTTGGCCTTATACGTGAGATGAAGAGATTTCTTTCTCTCTATAACACAAGAGATGGCCAGCAGCTTTCTGGAAATTGTTCTATCAATGCAAGCAACCCACACGTAGTGTGGCTTCTATGCCTTATGTCTGGAAGTTGATTCCACTCAGCATTGCCTGTGAGAATGGCCTGAAGGCAAACAGGAGCTGGAGAGGCATGAGGTAGAGAGACGCAACAAAGGGGAACAGCGGAGAATGCTCTCACCTTGCTTGTCTCGTGATTTGGGGATGAATCAGACCCTTCTGTTTGCTGGTCAGCCTCTCCTCTTACTCTGTAAACATAGGCTCCTTCTGGGACCTGCTGAACAGTGTCCAGGGCGGCAGGCATGCTTTCACGTGCCCTGGCCTTCATGCCTCCTACACATGAATGGTCCATGGGAGGCCGGTAAACCCAAAAGCACATCAGAGAATTCCCTAGGATATTAATACCTGAAATTGGGAAAAAGAACTGGATTCCCAAAGGCAGTGGAACTACTGTCTATAAAATCTGGGCGTTGTGGTCAGCCATATTTTCCACTCAATAAAGAATTCAGGTATGGGGCAGGTGCAACGGCTCACACGCATAATCCAAGCACTTTGGGAGGCCAAGGCAGGTGGATTGCTGGAGTCCAGGGGTTCAAGATCAGTCTGGGCAACCTAGTGAGACTTCATCTCTGCAAAAAATAAAAAAATTAGCCAGATATGGTGGTGTGTACCTGTAGTCCCAGCTACTTGGGAGGCTGAGGTGGGAGGATTGCTTGAGCCTGGGAGGTGGAGGTTGCAGTGAGCTGAGATGGCGCCACTGCACTCCAGTCTGGGTGACAGAGCGAAACAGTCTCAAAAAAAAAAAAAAAAAAAAAAAAAAAAAAAAAAAAAAAAAAAAAAGAATTCAGGTCCACAGTTCCACAGTAAGAGAGGATAAGACTGATGTGCACAGAGAGGGGTGGGGGATGGTGAGGAAGGGCCCATCTGGCCTTCTAGCCCCCTTTCCAGTTCTGCTCACGTTCACCCCCTTCCTGCTGGGCAATCACACAGCCTTCTTCAGGTTCCCTGAGCCAATAAATTCCCTGTTGTGCAGACAGGAGAGACCCCAATTCAAAGGCAGGGACTCCTGTGAACCCATCTCAGCAGTGTGGACACGGACGTGAGGAACGATCCTCCTTAATAAAATCTCTCCACACCAGGACGGCTTCCATTCCTGTCTCTGGAATCTGTCCAAGGTGAGCTGAAGGGGTCACTGGTGTCTTTGATAATTCCAGACTCTTTTTGGCAAGAAAAGATGTAAGAGAAGCCAGCTAACTCCTCTACCGCATCCAAGGTTGCTGTGTCTCTGCTGAGCACCAATATTATTCCATATTTATGAAATATATATTGAATCATACATTAAACCCAAGAGGTGTGTAAAAGAGTGGCTCTGTGTCTATAGGCCGCTATCCTAGTAACTGAATGCTCTAGAAGAATCCCTATGGAATGTTCTAGAATTCCTACAGCGCATTCTAGAAAAACCTCTACAGAATGTTCTGGAGGAATCTCTACAGAATGTTGTGGAAGAATCACTGCCCGAGATGTTGTAGAACTCTCTCCTTAGTTCAGCTAATGACAGGAGCCAGGCTGGGCACGGTGGCTCACTCCTGTAATCCCAGCACTTTGGGAGGCTGAGGCAGGCAGATCATGAGGTCAGGAGATCGAGACCATCCTGGCTAACATGGTGAAACCCCATCTCTACTAAAAATATGAAAAATCAGCCGGGCGTAGTGATAAGTGCCTGTAGTCCCAGCTACTTGGGAAGCTGAGGCAGGAGAATGGCATGAACCTGGGTGACGGAGCTTGCAGTGAGCCAAGATCGCGCCACTGCACTCCAGCCTGGGAGATCGCGCCACTGCACTCCAGCCTGGGCTACACAGCGAAGACTCTGTCTCAAAAAAAAAAAAAAAAAAAAAAAGACAGGGTCTTTGTCGCATGACCACGAAAAATTAGGCTCACAGATGATTTGAAGGGGAATAAAAATAGAGTTTATTGGGTGAAAAGGAAAAAAAAGGTAACAGGGACTCTCCGAAAAGCCAAAGCAAGAATCCTGCTAATATATGCTTCCTGCCTCGCAGATTGAATCCCAGGTTCCACCCAGGAAGAGGAGGGGCCAGGCTCTTCCCTGGTGCAAGTGGCGTGAACCTCTGTGGCCCCACCCCAGTGTGCAGGCAGGTTGGAGTTTCTCTGGGGACCCCTTCCCACCTGGCTGTCTCAGAGAGACGGTCGCTTACACTTCCTTCAGTTGTAGTAAGCAGCCCCAAGGCCTCGTGGCACTGCTTCCTGGAGGGACTCTACAAAGTTCTGCTTCTTCTTTATTCTTTTATTTTTTAGAGACAAGATTTCTCCATGTTGGCCAGGCTGGCCTCGAACTCCTGGCCTCAAGTGGCCCGTCCACCTTGGCCTCCGAATGTGCTGGGATTACAGGCGTGAGCCACCACACCTGACTATGCTTCTCAGCTTTGATGAGAATCAGCTCATTTAGGGACCACCCGGCTGTGGGATGTGATCCCACACAGCCAGGCTCCAGGTACTTGAGAAAGCCCATTTGTGACTTCACAGTCGGGAGAGCCCTTTGCAGAGTTCCACACCCTTCAGCCTGCTGCTTCCCGGGGGAACTTCACTCTGAAATCATCTGGCATGTGTGTTATCCTGCCATTGGCCATCTGCCTGCCTTCCTCTAAGATGGAAGCCTCAGGAAAGCAGGCTCACACCTGTCTCTCTCTCTGATTCATTCGCCAGCTACATCCCCTACACACAGACACACAAACGGGATGGGCAGGGCAGATTATCCTGTTTCACTATACAGAATGGTTTCAAGTGGCCAGGCATGGTAGCTCATGCCTGTGATCCCAGCACTTTGGGAGGCTGAGGTGGGCAGATCACCTGAGGTCAGGAGTTCAAGATCAGCCTGGGCAACATGATGAAACCCTGTCTCTACTAAAAATACAAAAATGAGCCAGGCATGGTGGTGCATGCCTGTAATCCCAGCTACGTGGGAGGCTGTGGCACAAGAATCGCTTGAACCCAAGAGGTGGAGGTTACAGTGAGCCGAGATCATGCCTCTGCACTCCAGCTTGGGCAACAGAGCGAGACTCTGCCTCAGAAAAAAAAAAAAAAAGAATGGTTTCTAGTGACCTAATTTTTTTCGTCCAATGTGACATGAGTCTGCTCTAAATAGGACTGGACAAATGCTCATAATTTTGTCTTTCCACTCATCTCTTTCCATAGAGTAGGATATTAATTGTACAAACTCCAGATCCTGATGCACCTGGACTGGGCACTGGCTTAGCTACTCACCAGCTTGGGAAAGCCACGTAACCCCTCATGTCTCAGTTTCCTTCTCTGCAATATGGAGATGAGATGTGTATTAATTAGAAACACACTAGTTGCTAATAGTTTATACAAGTAAAGAGTTATTTTTCTCACAAAGCAGAAGTCCTGAGGCATCGCTCCAGTGGCTCAGCTGTGTCCAAGGGCCTTATGCCTATGCATCCCTTCATCCTTTCCTCGTGCTCACAGGATGGCTGCCACAGCTCCTGTCATCATATCAGTGTTTAAGGCAGGATTAATTGAGGATGGTGGTAGCCATACTCTTCCTCTCTTTTTTTGTCCTCATTTGTTTAAATGAGAAAATAAATAAGAAATAAGAAAGCACAAGCGTTACCAAACTTGCTGTACCTTTTTTTTTTTTTTTTTTTTTTGAGGCAGAGTCTCACTCTGTCACCCAGGCTGGAGTGCAGTGGTGTGATCTTGGCTCACTGCAAGCTCTGCCTCCCAGGTTCACGCCATTCTCCTGCCTCAGCCTCCCGAGTAGCTGGGACTACAGGCGCCCGCCATCACGCCCTGCTAGTTTTTTGTATTTTTAGTAGAGACGGGGTTTCACTGTGTTAGCCAGGATGGTCTCGATCTCCTGACGTGATCCACCAACCTCGGCCTCCCAAAGTGCTGGGATTACAGGTGTGAGCCACCGCACCCGGCCCAAACTTGCTGTGTGTTATTGACCAGTACAAGGTCACAAGGCTTCCCTTTGCTGTAGGGAAAGAGATATCTACTTTTTCATCCTTAGTTGGAGCAGCAGTAAAAGGGGGAGTTAAAATGGATTTTGAGTTAGCTAAATGGCCGTGGGAAGATTAAATAAAAGCACTTGTGAAATACCCAGATGCTCAATAATTATTGATGATTGTTGTTGTGTTGGCCTAGCAACAGTTCATGTTGGATATTCCAGAAATGCCTCTCCTCATTTTAGTAGATATTCATAATATTATATGAGTTTTATATACTTCCACAGAATCACAGCATTTTTGGCCTGATCAGTATTTCAGAATCATGTTAGTTTAATGTTTTCTTGATGAGATCTTGATGAACTTCTTAATGTCTTAAGTAACTTGTCTCTAAATATTATTACTACTGCTGGGATCTCTTTTTATCCCTTTAAAATTTTTATTAAAGTTTATTTTTTCCATTACAGTGGGGGATGGTGCCAGGAAGGTAGTTATTGCTTGACAATTGTTAGTAAATGGTAGTACCAGCAGTAGTAGTGATACATCCACTCTTACAATTTTGTGTGTTTTCTTCTAGGCAAGCCAGGTACTAGACATATCAATTATTACTGTCATACCCTTCTCTTCTCTGGAATTCTCCTGCCCACCCACAAGTCTTTTGAAGGGTGTGCTTTGGCAGCTGAAGGTCAGATTATGCCTGCACAGGACACAATTGCACATCAAACCCAGAAGGAAGCAACCTTCAAGTGAGACAGAGCCCAATACAGGCCTCTCTCTTGAGACTGTAAGCTGACACAGAGGTTGAGTCTCCCAGAGATTCTGCTCCTGTAGAGTCATGTACGCTTGGAGGTGGTGGAGGAGGAACCTCAAATATGGGTAGTGGAGACACATGGCAGCTTACGGTCCTCAAGAGAGGAAGTGACGGGGGTTGGTGAGAAGTCTCGCTGATGGCTGGGCACAAGCATGAGAGGCCACAGGCTCCTGCTGGGGAGGCCATGGAGTTTCCCTGCTCTCTTTATTTAGTTTAACTTTGGGTTCTGCAAGGTGGTCCCTGCTTTTGACTAAATTCCTTTTGTTGAGCTAGTTTGAGTGGGATTCTGTTCCTCACAATCAAAACTACACAAAGGTGGGCTGGGCGCGGTGGCTCATGCTCGTAATCCCAGCAATTTGGGAGGCTGAGGCAGGAGAATCGCTTGAAACCAGAAGGCGGAGGTTGCAGTGAGCTGAGATTGCACCACTGCACTCTAGCCTGGGCAATAAGAGCAAAACTCCGTCAAAACAAACAAAAAAACAAAAAAACAAAAAACAACTACACATAGATGAGGAACCTTCATAGATGCTTTGCACAGCATGGGAATAGAGTTCATATCATGCCTGTAGAAAGTCGTGCACGGTGAAGTGGCTGCCGTGTCATTACAAATCCTTCATAGCCAACTTTATAAGAATACACGTTTTTTCTTACTTGAAAACATTTCCTTTATTAAAAATCTGAAAAACACAGAAAAACTCAGAAACAAGCATGAATGTCACTGGTAATCATATGACTAGAAAACTAAAACCCCCAAATCTTGACTATTTGGTATATTGATTGGATTATTTCTGATTAATGAAGATAAGTAATACTGGCTAGAAAAACAGATAAAGTCGAGTATCTCAGTGTTTTAACACAGAAAGTCTAGTTCTCCTTCACGTTACCACACAACATGATTTGTCGGAGAGTGTTTTCTCTGTGTAGACACTCAAAGACCCAGGCCCCTTCCACTCGTGGCTTGAACCTTCTCCGGATCCCTTTCACAAGCCAGTCCATAAAGATTAAGGGGACCAAGCATGAGTAGCTTTTAAGGGCCAGGCCTTCAGATAACGTGTATCAGTTCTCTGCGTTTCATTGACCCATAATCCGTCAGGTGATTCCATCTGGCTGTGGGCAGAGGGGTTGGAAATGCAGTCTTACTGTGTGCCCAGGAAGAAGAGAAGAACATTGACAGGGGTGCAATTGCAGTGGCTGCACAATCTTCTGTTCTTGTTAACCTTCTACCCAGGGTGGTGGGTGGCAGGTGGTTCTTAGCTATTTGAGATTTATAAAATGTATTAATTATTCTTGCCTATGGTATTAGTCAGCTGAGGCTGCCATAACAAATATACCACAGACTGGGTAGCTTAAACAGCACAGGTGTATTTTCTCATCATCCTGGAAGCTAGAAATCCCAGATTTAGGTACCCGCAGGTTTGGTTTCTAATGAGGGCTCTCTCCCTGGCTTGCAGATGGCCACCTTCTTGCTGTGTCTTCACACGGCCTTAACCCTGTGTGCACAGAGAGAAAGGGAGAGAGAGAGAGAGAGATCTGATGTCTCTTCCTCTTATAAAGACATTAGTCCTATTGAATTAGGTTCTCATCCTTATGATCTTGTTTAACTTTAATTACCTCTTTAAAGACTCTAAATATTGTCACATTGGAGGTTAGGGATTCAACTATGGCACAATTCAATCCAAAACAGCTGTTGAGCATTGCTTTTCTCTACTTCTGTCAACAATGCTTTGCTTTTACTTTGGGGAACCATCTTACTTTCAAGCCAAGTTTGTGTCGTTTGTTTAAGGCTAAAACACTCCCAACATCTGGCTCCAGAAGATGGCACGTATCCCAGACTTGGCCAGTTGGCCTATTCTGCACCCTGGATTATTGGGCATGGATGAGCTGCTCACCAGCTTGCAAAAGGCACGTCATCCCTCTGTGTCTCGATTTCCTCCTCTGTATTATGGAGAGGAGACTTGCATTAATTAGAAACACAGTCATTGCTAATAATTTATATAATTGGTTATTTTTCTCACAAAGCAGAAGTGCTGAGGCATTACTTCAGTGGCTCATCTACATCCAAGGGCCATACAGAATTGGTCCAAGTTGGGCATGTTACCCAAACATGCCAATGAAATACAATTTTAGAAATTTTGCAGGAGCCATTTAAGAAGTGCATTCGTTTCCTAGGTCTGCCGTAATAAATTACCACAAACTGGGTGCCTTAAGACAACAGTGATTTATCATCTCACAGTCTGAAATCAAGGAGCGTAAGTGTTGGTTCCTTCTGGAGTGTTTTAGGGAGAATGCGTCCATGCCTCTCTCCCAGCTCCTGGTGGGTGGCTGCTGTCAATCCTCAGCACTCTTCAGTGTGTAGACGCATTATTCCAATCTCCGCTTCCATCTTTTCATGCCTTCCCTTCTATGTGACCTCTTTTTTTTTTTTCTTTGCCTTCTCTTCTGACACTTGTCGTTGCATTTAAGGCACATCTTAATCCAAGAGCATCTCATGTGAAGATCCTTAACTTAATTACACTGATGAAGACCCCTTTTTTTCCAAGTCAGTTCACGTTCACAGATTTCAGATTGACATGTCTTAGGCAGATGGGAGGGGTGGGGACCATTACATCTAATATAGGAAACAATGGTCTCTTTCATCTGGAATTACTCTAGAAAAAGAGGTAAACCAAGAGCTGGCTGGGGCCGCCATGAGGAGAAGGCTTGCCTGAGAGTCCAGCTAGCACACTCAAAAGCAGATTGTGTGGCTCCGGTCCAGAAGGTTTAACATGTGGGCTCATCTCCATTCTGCTGCGGATCAGAGGGTGCACACCAGCAACCCGCAGGCAGACCGCATCAGGACTCCATCTGCACAGCGGCTGGGATGTACGCCTCGTTCTCACACCACATACCCATCATCACCTCTGCCATTATTCCTGTCTGCACGGCTTTTAAATCCAGACAGTCTGTGAGTTGCCCAAGGTCCTCTGAATAAATCTCTTCTGCTTAAGTTAGCTAGACTTGGTTTCTGTTGTTTGCAGCTCACAGCCTAACAAATACAGCATGCGTCAACAGAAACTCAAACCTGCTTGGAGCTCAATCCACTGTCTGGAGTCAATGGCCTTCCCACTGAAAATAGCTACATCAAACTGGGTCCTGCAGAGCGGGAGGAGTCCCAAGCTCCTTGTCATTCCCGCTGCACTACCACCAACACTCTGAAGTTTCTGGTCAAAGCTATTGATCATCTGCTTCCATTTATTGTGTTCTAGAGAAACCAGCAGTTTAAGAAGAGGACAAGTTGCACATCTTTAAAAACTTTATTTTTTAATCTCTCTGTGTCTCAATTTCCTCATTTGCAAAATGGGAGTAATATTAAGATTCCCTTCTCCAGGGCTGTCATGTGTATCTGAAGTAGCATATGAGAAGTTCTAACCAGAACTTCTGCCACATGATAAGTGCTCAGTGAATCCTAGCTGATTCTGGTTTTCATTTTATCCACATACACACCTGCAGTAAAGTGAAAATCAGTTTTCCTTAACCTTTTTTAACAGGCTGACCTAGGGGGGACCCAACCATCCTGATATTCCAGGACTGAGAGGTTTCCTAGGATGTGAGATTTTCTAGCACTAAACTTAGAGGATTCAGGAACAAACCAGCCCAGTTGATCATCCTAAATCTAAGGTTACTATTGAGTTTTTTGAAACATTCATGTGTTGATGAATAAAATCTTTTCACTTTCAAATGATAGACAATGAACTCTAGTTTGCTTAATAAATAATCATCCACTTGTTCACTTAATGGGAAGTGTAGACTTCAGAAAGTCCTGGCTTTAGGGAGGGTAGGAATTGGAGGCTCATAAGATGTGGTTAGAAACCTGTGCTACTGTCTATTCCTCAGTACTGCTTTCCTCATGCGGGCTTCATTTTAAGACAGGCTGTCTCTCAGGAGAACAAATTGTGATTGCCACTTCTGGTTGTCTTTCTGCTGGCTCATTCAAATCAGCATTGGGAAGGTAAGCTTGTCTCTCCCATCATATCTTCAGCTCAAGGGCCAGGGCCGACCCTCACAGACTTCATTTTGGTCCTAGGCTAATGCCTGACTCAGCTAATATTTTGTATTTTTTTTTAAGAGTCGGGGTCTCACTATGTTGCCCAGACTAGTCTTGAACTCCTGCACTCAAATGATCCTCCCTGCTTTGGCCTCCCAAAGTGCTGGGATTACAGGTATGAGCCACTGTGCCTGGCCCCTTTTCTATCATTTTTAACAAGTGTCAGAATAATTTATTTTCTTTGACGTTGGCCATCCATAGTTTACTAATATCAAGAGTTATTTTGCTTATGGAGGAATATTTTGACCACTGGGTTGGTGCTCAAATTTCCATTGGAAATTTCTAATGGAGACAAGTCTCCATTGCATAAGAGACTTGACTCCAACTGGCATAAGAAGAAAAGGAGATTTTTGTGGTTCATACAGTTGGAAACTCCATGGATCATCTTCATATTATGTATGGTTCAATCTATAAGCATGGAAAAAATAGCATCAGAGTCTGATTTCCCCCAAATGCTCCTCATTGTCACAAGATGGCTGCTGCAGGGGAGAACTCTACATGTTCTCCCCTTCAGGACAAAGAAAGAACCTGCCTCACTCCTAAAAGCCCAGCACAAGTCTCACTGCACCTGTTTAGCTCTCATTGGGCCATGCAACATGACTAAACCCACCATGGCTAAGGCAATGGGATGCTTTGATGGGCGGACACAATAACCACCTCTAATGCAAGGGATGAAGAAACCCACTCACGTGACCTGATGATGGTTGGTGTGAACCTGCCAGAAAGAGACTGACACACTATTTTGCCAGAAATACAGGCAATGAATATTGAACAGAAAAAAATACAGTGGTCCACTTAGCAATGCTCCCTCACTCATAGTTCATATTAATATTTCTTGCATTGAATGCAGGATAAATTAACAAATATCTCCAGAATAGTAGGGGCTTAGATAAACATTCACACAACAGACACAAAGCTCTAAATGGTCCCATTGAGGGCCAGAAGGACAATGACGTCTGGCACAAAACATCCCTTCATTTATGGAAGCAAAAACTGGTCACTGGAGTCATGCCTTAAAACAGAGCTCCAGACAGAATCCAAAAGTTGCGTTTTAGTTGCAACAGTATGGCAGTAGTGTCTGTTGGTGGTGTTTGCTGTCACGTCTCACATTGTCATTTGCATGGGCTGCTGTCCATATTCTCAATAAACAGGCCCTGCCTGTAGCCTGGCTTACACGTTGTTTTTCTAAGTTGGTAAATAATGAAATGAGATGTGGGGTGTCACGCGTGCTGTTGGCATATACTGGTACAAACATGTGCCGCTCGGTTCCGTTGACGCTGCTCCCATCTGGCCTAAATATAGAGACATCGATTTTCCTCCAGATGGTGCTGCGGCTTTCAGTGGATTGCTCTCTTTTCTACTAATAAGCACGGAGCTCGTCCCGCCTAATGACGGAACCCTGGGATGCGAACATCTGGGGGAAGCTCAAGGTGTCTTGTCAGTTGACTTGCAAGCTCCACGTGGAAGAGTTCAATGAATCTTTGGTGGTAACAGGAGCTCCAGCTGCTGAATTAATTATCAGGCACCAGGGGAGTGAGACGGTGACCTGGGGAGAAGCCCTTTGGCCCTGGGTCCCCCTTTCTCATCCATAGAAGGGAAGCGGTGAGCCTCAGGAAGTGAGAAGGCACTACTGCCTGTCTGGGCCCAGTGATTCAACTGCTCTGCTCTTGGGAGCCCTGGGACCTTTCCCAGGATGGAAAAATGCAACCATTGCTTTCCAGGAAGAAAGGACTGTAGGGAGGAACTGGAACCTGGCTGTTTGCCAAGGAAGCCAAGCAAAGCCACCCAAAGCAAGGTGAGACTCCAGTGAAGAGGAGCTGTGGGTTCTCCAACCCATTCTCACTTGGCCAATTTTTTATTTTTGTGTTTTGGAGATAAAGTCTGGCTCTGTTACTCCACAGGCTGGAGCTCAGTGGTGCAATCAAGGCTCCGTGCAGCCTCAACCCCCCAAGCTCAAGTGATTCTCCCACCTGAGCCTCCCAAGTAGCTGGGACTACAGGCGTAAACCACCACACACAGCTAATTTTTGTATTTTTGTAGAGATGGGGTTTCGCCCTGTTGCCCAGGCTGGCCTTGAACTCCTGGGCGCATGCAATCCACCCACCTCGGCCTCCCAAAGTGCTGGGATTACAAGTATGAGCCACCATGCCCTGCCATCACATGGCCAATTTCAGCAAACGACTTCTAAGTCCACCTGCCTCACTTATTTCTACTTTCCAATAGAAAGGGAACTGGATAATAAAAAAGAATTGAAGAGAAACATTCCTAAGCTGTATGTTATTTGGTTTATGGGATGATCACGGTCTCATGCACCTGGTTAGATACAACCAGATGATGCCCTGCAAGAGACAGGATGACATTGCAGCTCAGAGCACAGATTCAAGGGCTAGAAAGCCTGCTTGGGATTCCTGTCCTGACACTTTCTACT
Source organism: Pan troglodytes (assembly GCF_028858775.2). NCBI lineage: Eukaryota > Metazoa > Chordata > Mammalia > Primates > Hominidae > Pan > Pan troglodytes. Next base: position 136,747,810 of record NC_072408.2, on the reverse strand, counting down.
TAGGTGACCCTGGGAAGTTACTTAAGCTTTCTGCCTTCAGTCTCCTTATCTTTAAATGGGAAAAATAGCATTACCTACCTCACTGAGTTGCAAAAATCAAATAAAGTGTGTCAGATGATTGGAAAAATGTCTTTGGCTTAGTAAGATGATATGGTCCAACTGTGTCCCCACCCAAATCTCATCTTGAACTCTATTTCCCTTAATCCCCAAGTGTCGTGGGAAAGGCCTAGTGGGAGGTAATTGAACCATGGAGTTGGTTACCTGTGTGCTGTTCTCATGATAGTGAGTGAGTTCTCACAAGATCTGATGGTTTTACAAGGGGCTTTTCCCCCTTCACTCTGCACTTCTCCTTGCTGCCGCCAAGAGAAGAAGGATGTGTTTGCTTCCCCTTCCACCATGATTGTAAGTTTCCTGAGGCCTCTCCAGCCTTGCAGAACAGTGAGTCAATTAAACCTCTTTCCTTTATAAATTACCCAGTGTCAAGTATGTCCTTATAGCAGCATGAGAATGGACTAATACAGTAAATTGGGAAGCAAATACATCCTTCTTCACATGGTGGCAGCAAGGAGAAGTGCAGAGTGAAGGGGGAAAAGCCCCTTCTAAAACCATCACATCTCATGAGAACTCACTCACTATCATGAGAACAGCATGGAGGTAACCAACCCCATGATTCAATTCCCTCCCACTGGGTCCCTCCCATGATACCTGGGGATTAAGGGAGCTACAGTTCAAGATGAGATTTGGGTGGGGAAACAGCCAGCCACATCATAAGTGCTTGTAAGCGTTTGCCATGATTATGACCTAGGAATTTAAAAATAGCTCTGTGCCTTTAGTTTATTATACTTAGCATGTATGAATATATTGCTCATCATTTAAATAACACTGAAATATATTGCCAAAAAATCTCACTGTGCAAGCATATTTTGGGTATGAGGATATGAATTGTATATGCATCTGTTTGATTAACAAGGGCACATAAATATGTCCCAGATGAAAGAATGATAGCTACAACATTTGTCAGAAATTATAGGCCCAATAAGTAAGTGTGCTTTAATACATATGACGACATTAACCATTATTCCTTGATAGGAAAGTAAATTGACAATAATGAAGCTAAATTAACATTAATTTGAGGTTGTCAGACAAAAATTATTAGAAATTGAAAACTACAACCAACTTAAGACAGCACTGAAGATTTACTGACAGCAGTATCCCTTCCCTAAAATTGTAGAATTCCAGTTATGTGACTCCATCTTATACTTATTGATTTGCAAACACTCTTTATATATTAAAAATATGATTTCTTTTTCATATGAAAATATTTTCTGCAGGTTTTCATTTCCCTCATTAGTGTGTGTGTATCCACGTGTGTGTGCATGTCTGTGCATATTAGTCTTCAGAAAAGTTAGTTTTTATTCAGTCTAACCTGTCCATATTTTATGATTCTTTCACTGGGGTTATTATTCAAAAAGTCCATTACTATCAAATATTCATATTAAATATAACTGTATGCTTTGCAGCCCCTTATTACATTCATTTCTGTTCCTGAAACACAGATGGTTGTCAGAGGACAGACCTCAGGACTGTTCTGAAGAAGTCAAACGACATTAAAATTGCATGGCTTTTTTTGTTTGTTTCTTTATAAATGTTGTGATTGGCTGGGCATGGTGGCTCACACCTGTAATTCCAGCACTTTGGGAGCCCAAAGCAGGTGGATCATGTGAGGTCAGGAGTTTGAGACCACTCTGGCAAACATGGTAAAACCCCATCTCTACTAAAAATACAAAAAAATTAGCCAGGTGTGGTGGTGCACACCTGTAATCTCAGATACTTGGGAGGTTGAGGCATGAAAGAATCACTTGAACCCAACAGGCAGAGGTTGCAGTGAACTGAGATTGCGCCACCGCACTCCAGCCTGGGCAACAGAGAGAGACTTCATCTCAAAAAAGACTTCATCTTGTGCTGCAGCCTCCCCCTGAACCAAAAAAAAAGTTGTGATTGGCAAGCAATGGGGACTGATTTCTAAATGAATGTATCAGAAATAAACTGTGTAGCTAAATGATGGCTGTCCCTTTTAGAACAGTCACTTTGGGTGACTCGATAATAATCCCAGTGACACCTCCTGTGCTAAAAATAAAGACGAGGCAGCTGGTTTATCAATGATGTTCAAGAAGCATCCCTTCATGAACTCTTTCCTTGAACTCTTGGTGCCACACCTTAATGTTCTCTATTTGAAAGTTACCCCTGAAATTTTCCTTGCCAGAATCATGTCAGATTTAGTTAAGATCCTAAGTCTCCCCCGTCAGTTTTTGGGTTGGGCTACTCCAGTCTTTCATCTGTGTCGAAAATGTCAGCAGTAAGAAATCAACCTCAGCACATGTGGGAGAGTTCCGCCATGTGGCCCGAATAATGCCCCTCAGAGACATCCAAGTCCCAACCCCCAGAACCTGTGACTGCACCTTTCATGGCAAAAGGGACTTTGCAGGTGCAATTAAATTCAGAGTTTGAGGATGAGATTTTCCTGGATTATCTGGGTGGGCCCAAAATGCGATCTCAAGTTCCTTAGTAGCAGGAAACAGAGCAATATTGACAACAGAACTGGGGGAGATGAGGACGGAAGCAATGGATTGGAGTGACCCTAGGAAGGGGCCACACGTCTCCGAATGCAGGCGGCCTCCAGGAACCAGAGACATCAGTTTCTCCCCCAGGACCCATGGAGCATCCAGGCGGCCCACACCTGCTGATACCCCATGAAGCTGGTTTTGAACTTTGGGGCTCCAATTTGTGTTATAAGCCCCCAGGTTTGTGGGGATCTGTTACAGCCGCCCTGGGAAACGAATACACTGACGTCCTCAATTTTGTTATGATTTACAGAAGAGTTTGCACCAAAAATCCACTCTAAATTTGGCAACTGTTAAAAACACGGAACTCTGAGTAAACTCCTGCAATGGAAACAATGCCCCATCTCTCTTTTTGGGAGGGCAAGCCTCGTTTTTCTGCTTCTAAGTTTCCTTTTTTCAGGCCAAAAGAAAACTGTATCTGATCTCTTCTTTGCTGAAGTGTTAAAGAAGTAACATGTTAAATAATGTGTTACTTCACTCAGAGTATTTGCGTTTTAATTAAAGGCTAAAGGAGGAGGCAGCTGTTTATACAGAGAAGGGCTCTGAGCCGCTGGAACTGCAGGCGCCAGGTTGGGAGGTATTTGTGGCCCGGGGCCTCCCAAGATGTCCTCAGAAAAGGCAAGGGTGGCAAGTGCCTGGTCAACCTGTGGAAAGTCCCATGTCATGGTGAGATGCTGTTTTTAGGTCCTAGGAAGGTAGGAAAAAACAAAGCAGATGAAGTCCCTGGCCTCGTGGAACCTACATTCAAGCGGAGGAAGGTGAGAGATGAATTAAGAAATAGCAGATGGAATAACTGACCACACCATGGAGAAAAATCACGCAGGGAAAACTGGAGAGGCTGTACTAGGAGAGGTGGGCTTGGTTTACACAGGGCGGCCTTTGATCAAAGAGCTGAAGGTGAGAGAGCAAGTCATTGGCAGGGAGAGCTGCAGAGAGAGGAGCAAGATGCAATGAGGTCAGTAAGGCTGCAGTTCAGGTGGGAGGTGAGATCATCAACATAGCAGGGGCTGGGTTTCATAGGGTCACGTAGACTGTTGTAAGGAATTTGGATCCTATGCTGCATGAGATGGAAGGCATTAAGGGATTTTGGGGCAGACAAGGGCCAAGGTCTGACTCATGTTTTTTGAGGACCACTCTGGCTGCTATGCTGAGAATAGAATCTGGGACTGAAGGGCTGAATCAGAGAGAACCGTGAGGATGCAACTTCAGCCATCCAGGATGAGGGGATGGTGTCCTGGACCAGGGTGGTGGAACAGTGGTGAGAAGTGGTGGGATTTTGAATATTGTCGAATCCTAGAGCCGATAGGATTAGCTGATGCTTGGGATCATGGTATGTGAGAGGCAGAGAAGAGTCGAGCATAATTGCAAAGATTCTGAGTAACCGAAAGGATGGAGCTGCTATGGATTGAGACGGAAAAGTCTGTGGGTGGAGAAGGCCACAGAAGGAAGACCAAAATACCAATTTTGAAGATGCTAAGTTCAAGATTTCGATGTCCAAGCTTGGGGCATAGGCAACTGGATGTGAGAATCTGCAATTCAGAGAGGAAGGCCCTGCAAAAGATCTCTATCTGGGAGTCACCAACGCATAGATTTAAAACCATAAGAAGCAAAAGAAATTATCTAGGCGAGTGTGTGTGGATTAGGGGGAAAAAAAAGATGCCCAATAGCCAAATCCTCACGGAACTTTCAGAAAGCAGGGATTTGGGGAAGGAAGAACCAACACAAATGACGAAGATGGAAAAGGCTAATCAGGAGGGAGCCTTACTGAGATGAAATGTTGCAGGAGGTGTTTCTCCTTTTTCTTTCTTTCTTTTTTTATTTTTCTTAGGTGGAGTCTTGTTCTGTCTCCCAGGCTGGAGTGCAGTGGTGCAATCTCAGCTCACTGCAACCTCTGCCTCCTGGGTTCATATGATTCTCGTGCTTCAATCTCCCAAGTAGCTGGGATTACAGGCACACGCCCCCATGCCCGGCTAATTTTTGTCTTTTTAGTAGAGACAGGGTTTCACCATATTGACCAGGCTGGTCTCGAATTGAATTCCCAACCTCCAGTGATCAGCCTGCCTCAGCCTCCCAAAGTGCTGGGATTACAGGCGCGATCCACCTCATCCAGCCTAGATGTTTCAAGGAGGGAGGAGCCACCAGCCGTGTGAAATGCTGCTTATTGCTCAGGCGAGAGTAGGACTGAACATTGACACATGAAAGTCTTGGTAGGAACTGTTTTGAGGGATTAGTGAGGCGGTAAATCTGAGTGGAGTTTGACAAGGAGAGGAGAGAGAAAAAAGCAGAAAAAATATTATAAGCAATAATTACCAAAACTTGCCAAATTTAATAAAAAACATTAGCCTGCACATCCAAGATGGAGTTTGTTGAGCTTCTTTAATTTTTAAAATATAAGGTCAAAATGAATAATCAATAGTAATTCAATTGTCCCTGATATGATTATGATGCATTGTATGCCTGTATGGACATATCTTATGTACCTCGTAAATATACACACCTACCATGTACCCATAAAAATTAAAAATAAAACATTTTTAAAAATATATAAGGGAAAACACAATACACATTCTATGTTGTGGCATTTTTTCCAAGTAGTCACACATAGAGCATTAATTACAAGTATTCCCAGAATTAAATACTTCAAATCTTCAATCGTTTTTGTTGCTGTTGTTTTTATTTTTTGTGAGTTTTTTTTTTTCTGTAGCCACTTCTCTATTGATTGACATTGAGATTGTCCAGGGGTTCTCATTATGGTAATCAATAGGCAATAAGCATCTTTGCCTCTACCTACGTAAATACCTATTTCTCTGAGAAGTTCAATGTCTCACTGGAATGACTTTTATAATAAAAAATAATAAAGCAAATCTACCTCCCAATCCACTTTCTATCTCCTGTGCACTCCTACGGGCTCTTCTTGGTCCAGCCATCACCGTCTTTTTCTCGGATTTTTGCCATCTCCCACCGCTGGTCTTCATGCTTCTGCCCTTCTCCTCCCGCCGTCTGCTCCACGAGACAGCCATATCAGTCAATGTTGCAACTCTGTTCAAAGCCCTCCAGCGACCTCTTAGGTCATTCGGGGAACAAAGTCCTTCTGTGGGCTGCACGACCCCGTGTGCTGTGTACTCCACTCCCCTCCACCTACCACTTCCCTCTTTCTGACCATGGTTCCCCCAGTTATTTTCTCATTGACCTGGCTCTGTCTGCATGGGCCTATTTGCTTCTTTAAGAAACAAAACAGGCCAGGTGTGGTGGTGCATGCCTGTAATCCCAGCACTTTGGGAGGCCGAGGAGGGCAGATGACGTGAGGTCAGGAGTTCGAGACCAGCCTGGGCAACATAATGAAATCACATCTCTACTAAAAATGCAAAATTAGCCAGGTGTGGTGGCGTGTGCCTGTAGTCCCAGCTACTCAGGGGCTGAGGCATGAGAATCACTTGAACCCAGGAGGCGGAGGTTGCAGTGAACTGAGTTCATGTCACTGCACTCTATGCTGGGTGACAGAGTGAGACTCAGTCTCAAAAAAAAAAAAAAAAAAACCATCCATGTTTCATCTCAGCCTGTTTGCACGCCCTATTCTTCTGCTGCCCTCGATTGCTCCCCCCGGATATCCACATGGCTTGCTCCCTCACTTCCTATCGCCTTTTCAAAAACACCATCTTACCGCGCTGATACAGTAGGTACCTGTTTTTGTGTTTGTTGATTCTTTGTTGGTACCACAGAGGCAGCTTACTCTTCTACCTCTGGGCTGGAATTGTTCCTGGAGTCACTCCAATAAGTGTTTGCTAAATGAATGGAAAGGTGAACATGACTTTCCCCTCTCTGTGTCATCGCTGTTTAAATCTTGAAGACGTGAGCAAAGTGGAAGGGAAGGCGTGACCTGGAGGTGGACATGTCCCAGGTAGCCTCTCTGAACGTACGTGGGTAGCAGCATTACCGTGTTTCACCAATCCCTGGTCCTCCTCCATTTTGCATCGTACTTGCCCACCTTTATGAAGTTAGGAATGGCCCTGTGACTTCTTTGGCCAATGGAGCATGTTTATTTGCTGGTGCCGGACTCTCTGCCCCTTTCCCCTCACTCTGAAGTCTCAGTGATGTGCAGGCGCCATCCTGGAGAAATGCTGACGGGGGGGAGGGAGAGATGCAGCTTTGTTGTTTCAGCCACTCATGTCTGAGGGTTGTGAATTAGAGAAGCATGTGTGTTAGCCTGCCCTGCCCCACACATGTGAAACTTTGCAGAAAGAGGAAGGAGCTTCCCTGCAGTGGTTGACGTGGGAGTCGTCTCAGTGTTTTATATGGAAATAGCAAAATGTCGCTGGGGGAGAGTTCCCCTCTGGAATCCGCTGAACAGCTCACTCAGCCCATCAGTGTGATTGGCCTTTGAGACCAAAGCAGCATTTGGTTCATGCGTGGGAGTGACAACTCAGGGCAGACACAGTTCCCCTTCCTGGTTTAATCAGGTCCTCTATGAGAATGTACAGACACACCAGAGGGTCCTGTTGGTTTCATTTCCTACCTGTTACCTGCTTCTTTTCCTACCTTTCTTGTTTTTAGAGACTGCAGCTCATTTTTATCACATGGTCCAAATATTTTTATCAAAAACCTGCTATTCCGGAGAGGCTTTAACGAAGAGCCTCGTTTAGCCGCTAGAAAGGTGACTATAAACTGTGAATATTGCTCAACTAAGCTACTTAGGTAATCATGCAGTTGGTGCTTAGTAAGTATTGTTGAGTTGATTTGGAGAAGTCAGTACATACCCCTACTCATAATTAAGCAATACTTTTTCCATGATTGGACTTGGTGAAATAAAAATCACCACTGCCTTTGATTCTAGTTTAATTATTGAAGGCCAGAGCTGCAAGGGAATTTAAAGGTTCTATAACTGCCAGCAATATGTGAGAGTTTTTCTTTTCTTTAATTTACAGTAATCTAATCTTTTTTAAAAACCAATGTCATTGTATATATTTAAGGTCTACAACATGACATTATCAGCTACATATATGTAGTAAAATGGTGACTATAGGCCGGGTGCGGTGGCTCACGCCTATAATCCCCGTATTTTGGGAAGCTGAGACGGGTGGATCACCTGAGGTCAGGAGTTTGAGACCAGCTTGGCCAACATGGCGAAAATCTGTCTCTACTAAAAATACAAAAATTTAGCTGGGTGTGGTGGCACATGCCAGTAATTCCAGCTACTTGGGAGACTGAGGCTGGAGAATCGCTTGAACCCAGGAGGTGGAGGTTGCAGTGAGCTGAGATTGCGCCACTGCACTCCAGCCTAGGGGACAGAGTGAGACTCCATCTCAAAAAAAAAAAAAAAAAAAAGGTTACTGTAGTGGAACAAATGGACACATCCATCATCTCACATAGTTACCCATCCCCTCTCCACCACTCGCTGTGGTATGAACAGCTATAATCTACTTGCTGTGCAAAATTTTGTTTCCTCCTAAAGAAAAAGACATTTCACACAATCACCATGATTATCCAACACCAGAATCTCCCAGATGGAAAGAACAATATTCACTTATATCAGGATTTACCACGCATCTCAATGTTTCTTTGGAAGCCTTCACATCTACCTTCGCACAGACTTGAGGTTCAAATACACTTCATGTACTTTTTCTTTTCTTTTTTTGAGATGGAGTTTCGCTCTTGTCACCCAGGCTGGAGTGCAGTGGCGTGATCTCGGCTCACTGTAACCTCCACCTCCCAGGTTCAAGCAATTCTTCTGCCTCAGCCTCCCGAGTAGCTGGGACCACAGGTGTCCGCCACCACACCCGGCTAATGTTTATATTTTCAGTAGAGACGGGGTTTTGCCATGTTGTCCAGGCTGGTCTCGAACTCTTGACCTCAGGCGATCCACTGGCCTCGGCCTCCCAAAGTGCTGGGGTTACAGGCGCGAACCATCGCACGTGGACTTCATGTACTTTTAAAACTAAGATTGATTGATGGTCTGTGTTGAGAGGGATTCTGAAGTGTAAGCTGAGTTAAGCCTAATCACCCTTGTCACACACCTGACATTGCAGGCAGTTTTGGATGGTTCGTTCCATCCGTTTGGCTTGCATACAGATATTTCACTGTGGAAGGGAAGACTTCTCATTTATCAGTGCAAAATGCATCTTCATTTAAAGATTAAAGCTTGGATTCATCCTAAACCCCAGAGGAGAACTCTTATGCTTGTACCACAGTGCTGGTTTAAGAAGCTCTTGATTTAAATCATTTTCTAAAGCCTTCATTGATTCATTCTCTCATTTCTCTGAGCCTAAGCCTTAGTTATTCCATAAAAATTAGCACAGTAATTCACAGGTAATCGGTCCAAAGAATTACTTCTTTTTAAGACATAGAAAAAGGAGGCCAAATGGGAAGCAGAAACAAACCTGAAGCATTTGGAATATGGTTTATTCAGCTAAACTGACATATAAATATCTAAACTATCATATAAATATCATACAAAGCCATCACATAAATATCTAAACCAACATATAAATATCTGAACTATCATATAAACATCATATAAAAAACCGTCATATAAATATCTAAACCATCACATAAATATCATACAAAGCCATCATGTAAATATCTAAACCAACATGTAAATATCTAAACTATCATAAAAATATCATATAAAAGCCATCATATAAATATCTAAACCATCATATAAATATCATACAAAGCCATCATGTAAATATCTAAACCAACATATAAATATCTAAACTATCATATAAATATCATATAAAAGCCATCATATAAATATCTAAACCATCATATAAATATCATACAAAGCCATCATGTAAATATCTAAACCAACATATAAATATCTAAACTATCATATAAATATCATATAAAAGCCATCATATAAATATCTAAACCATCATATAAATATCATACAAAGCCATCATGTAAATATCTAAACCAACATATAAATATCTAAACTATCATATAAATATCATATAAAAGCCATCATATAAATATCTAAACCATCATATAAATATCATACAAAGCCATCATGTAAATATCTAAACCAACATATAAATATCTAAACTATCATATAAATATCATATAAAAGCCATCATATAAATATCTAAACCATCATATAAATATCATACAAAGCCATCATGTAAATATCTAAACCAACATATAAATATCTAAACTATCATATAAATATCATATAAAAGCCATCATATAAATATCTAAACCATCATATAAATATCATACAAAGCCATCATGTAAATATCTAAACCAACATATAAATATCTAAACTATCATATAAATATCATATAAAAGCCATCATATAAATATCTAAACCATCATATAAATATAATAAACTATCATAAACGTCTTTGTTTTAGTGTTTTGTTTCCCCTGTCCTTTAGAACCTCAGTCAGTGCTTTGCGGCACATTAGTGAGTGCCGAACTCATGTTAATGGGCTGTGGTCATCATTTAAAAATAAATGAAATGGCATAACATAGCATGATACAGCAAAGCGTGGCAGAGTGTAATTTAATATAGCGGAGGATGGGATGATGATGTAGTTTGGGTATTTGTCCCCACCTAAACCTCATGTTGGATTGTAATCCCCAGTGCTGAGGGTAGGGCCTGGTAGGAGGTGTTTGGATTATGTGGGTGGATCCCTCATGGCTTGGTGCTCTCTTCATGATAGTGAGTTCTCATGAGATCTGATCATTTAAAAGTGGGTGGCACCTCCCGCCCCACCCCCAACAGTCCCCCTCTTGCACCTGCTCTGGCCATGTGAGACCATACAGTCCCCTTTCACCTTCTGCCATGATGATAAGCTTCCTGAGGCCTCCCTAGAAGCCGAACAAATGCCAGCACCGTGCTTCCTGTACAGCCTGCAGAACGTTGAAGGAATTAAATCTTTTTTCTTTGTAAATTACCCAGTCTCAGGTATTTCTTTACTGCCATGCAAGAATCGCCTAACACAGATGGGGTGGGATGGGATGGCATGGCATGGCGTGGGGTGGGATGAGATGGAAAATGCTAGAATAAGTTACATGTGAATGCAGCAGTGTAAGCCTTGTTTTCTGAGGTTTAGCTTTGGTTCTACTGCCTGGCATGTGTGTGTGCACATGTGCATCTGTGTGCCTTTTAGGGAGTAATGTCGAATACTCTATTTCTTGCTGTGAATTGCAGTCAATAAAGTATAAAAGACAGTCGTCCAGATGGCCTGTGTCACATGGAAGGACTCTTTGCTCCTCCCTTCGCCTGGCCCTGGCCACAGCTGCAAAGCCAAAGAGATGACCGTCAGCAACATTCACTTGAGTGGGAAGGACAGTGATGAAAATTGTGTGGTCATCAGGCTGGCACTGTAGGCATGTGGGCACAAGACACAGGCTATTTTGGCTTTGATGGCACCAGGGCCCCTCCCTATGAAATGGAGATTCAGCAACATCTCTGTCCACCCACCCTGGGAAGGAAGCAAAGAGGGACACACAGCACATTTCAGACGGCCACGTGGGAAGCTCACGAGGCACAATCAGCCCAGAGAGGCACACGCTGCACTCGCCGGCTCTGGTGAGCCAGCTGGAAGATCGCTTCCGATGCCATTCTCCTAAGATGCAGGGTCCAGAAGCATTTCCAGCTCTGCTTGCGTTTCTGCCTGTGCTGCAGGTTTCTGACGAATGTGCCTTTTAATTCACCTTGAGGATGTCTCTCTTTTCTTTACTTTTCTTTTCTTTTCTTTTCTTTTTTTTCTGAGAGCATCTATCTGTAAGACACAATCTTTGCTCTCAACTTGTGGCTAACTTAGGGTAGAAGTAATTGCGTTCGTGGACCAAATGCTTACTGCAGATAATTGTGCATGTGTGTGGCTGAAGATGCCCATTTTTAGCAACTGTTAAAGTGAAGAAAGTCTCACCTCTAGACAATACTCTCCTTTGTAATATGCACTTCAAAGGAAGAAAAACACCACTCCCTCACTCTACTCAAGTGTAATTTAAAACCAACTCTCAAGCATAATGGGATGTTACAGCCAATATTTATTTTTTTCCTTTCATTAGATAAATAGTATTAAATTGGGATCCTTGAGAAAATTGTACCAACGGTATCATAGTTGAATGTATTTTGAGCTCAAGACTCACTCAGGCAAATTTTCCTCATATGCAAATCACCATCATTATGCAAATAAGGACATCCGCATTGCCATGCAAGTGTAAAATGGATGTTTGTTTTTATGATGATGAATTATCTTCCCCAGTAGCAGCCTGCAGCGTGCAGTTTGGAAACCTGCGTGGGGATTGTGTTTGTTTTTCAGGCGTTTTTGTTGGCTCCAACATAAATCTATTGCCAATGCTGGCAATGTGGGGGTCTCTCTTTCATTCCAGGTCTGGGGTCTAAGTTTCTCTCTTGAAGTGTTCTGGGGTTCTTTATTGTAAGTTGGTGTTTACCTGTAATAGCAAGTCTATGGAACACTTTTTACAGCTGCCTTCAAGTCCGATTTCAATCTGTAACTCTACTTTGGGGTTAAACTGGGAAGTCCCCAGCTTACCCGCAAACTCTTCTGTGTTCTTTACTGGAACCAAATGACTTATTAGAATAAGGGGAGAAAGTGATAAAGAGTGATGGATTATTTTACTGTTCTGCTGTATGGTAAAAGTAAACTGGATAATAGCATTACAGCAACTAATGCTTCCTGTGAAAACACCGTGCTAAGTATTTAACTCATGGTTTCTCATTGGATCCTCACGTAATCTTCCAAGGAAGTTATTGTTGTCAACCCTATTTCATGCCTGAGGAAGCATGGGCTTAGAGAAATTTAACTGCTTGCTCAAGGTCACAAGGCTAATGCCTGGTAGAATGGGGACTCAGACCCAGGTTCCTGCTTTTACAAAGCTCAAGCCCTTAGGCACCTTGCATCTCTTGAGGGTGATCTGATGCCCCAGAGTTGGAGCCATGCATTTATGCATACTGAGCGAGGTAGGGTTCTTGTCGAGAGGGAGACGGTTGAAGGAGACACTGGTGGAAATGTGTGTGGTTCACTCATACTGCATTCTCAAAGGGGAAAAGGAGAACCCCTCCACTGACGTGAGTTGGATGCAGTGACTTGGTGTTTGGGGAGAAAGGAGGAGAGTTGCTGCAGACCAGTCTGTGAGAAACTCAGCCCTCAGTATGAGGGAACTTGAGTGGAGGAAAGGAGACAGCTTCATCAAGGCAAGAGGACACCGATGGTTTCCAGGAAGATAACAAAGCAAGAAAAATGGTGCATGACGACTTCCATTGCCCGACATTTTCTTATCCCTAAGATGCTCTCCTTTGCCCTCTTTCCATCTACCTCAGTCTTCTCCCTCCACCCACAGGTCTGAATCTTCATTCATGTATTTTAGGCTTGAAAGGAATAGGGCTGTCGGTGAGAATCCCAATCTTTCTACATTGTTTCTTCGAGGGCTCTTGAAGTTCTCCTTCTTTAGGGAGCTTATTGCAGTGGGATATTTCATTCTAGGCAGCTCAGCATCTCTTCGCTTTCTTTTGGAAGTAGCACACGAATTTCCTCGTTGAGAACAACTGATTTACCGAGTGATGCAGTTCAGCATCCCTGTAAACCCAGTGATTGTAAACCCATTCTTTCCAAGTCTTTTGGGAGATGACCTTCCCCAGAATCCAAATCCTGAACTCTTTGATAAAAAGACCAAGAGAGGCCAACGTTCATTCATTCCAGAAAGTCCCTGGAACGATGATCAAATATTGGCTGCTACCGGGTCCTCCGGGGGTGACTGCCCATACGATGTGCCCAGTCTTCCTGCTGGTCCTGCAGGCATCCCCTGATGCCTGTTCCCCGGACTCAGTGTACTCTCCCTGGCACACCCTTCTTTATGGACAACAGGAGGAGGTAGGGAGTGGAGCAGGAGCGGGAGAAAGCCACGCTGAATGGGGTCTCATTAGACTTCCAGGTGTCGAGATGGATGATTAGAAAATGAGTCCACTGTCAGTGTCAAGCATTCCCTCATCAGGCACCATGACAGTGCAGCAAAGAGGCAAAGGGAAAATCGTGCTGGCTGCTCAAAGGTCCATCCCTCACCGAAATGCACCTGCGAGGCTCAGCTGAGTCAGCTCAGGAGCCCCAAACGAAAGGCTCCCAACTCTTTCATTTGGACCCAGGGTTTGAGGAGAGGGAGACAGGGAAGGGTTAGAAGTGGAAAAAGACTGGATTCAAGGGAGAGAAAAGTGGTCTGCTGGTGGGAGGCCCCCGGATGCAGATGCATCTGTGAGCATGGCCGGCTTGGGGCCCAGCCCTCTACTGCAGCTCCCTTCAGACGCTGCCATGCATGGGCTTTTGCCTGGTTGGTGCAGTCGGGCCTGAGGGACACGTGGAGGATTCTGGCCTGGAGCCAGATGCCTCATGCCTCATGCCATGAAGGGTCCCTTTTAGATGCAACTCTTCAAAAGTAAAAGCCAGGAGTACTTTACCACAGAAAGACAGGTTCTTCCTGATCTTCCTTTGATTTCATGCTTTCTAAAGCTGTTCATTCCTTCCCATTGAGTCTCCTGTAAAATGCACAGAGGTGGTTTTGGTGCAGGGAGGAAGCCCCATGGCGCGAGTGGATTGGAAATATATCCATTTACACACAGCGGCCTACAAGCGGCTCTGAGGCTCAGCTTTCAATCCGACTCCTACAACTGGACTGCTTTTATTCTGGGTGTTAGCTCAGGTTTAATGACCCCATCACTGTCAGGCTCTATTTCCATTCCCAGGGCAAGCTGCCATCTTTGGTTCTCTTCTCTGGCACTTGAGGAGTAAATATCTCTCCCCAAGTCTATATTTCTCAGCTTCTGTTTGAAACCACAGCCAGGTACACCTGCCCCACCCATTCCACTCTCACCCTTGGCCCTGACCCTAGGTCAATTTACCTTTCTATCAGCTCCTCTCCTTGGCAGATTAAAAGGGACAGAGGTCCATGGATCAAGGTCTCAGTTCCTTCCGCTTGGACCCACTCCAACCACTCCCCATCTTTGCCTCTAGAGATTCATGTTGCTGGAAGAGACGACCCGGCAGCCTTAGCCTGTGTCACATGCCCACCAAGGCCATGTGCAATGGGGAAAGAGGTTCTTCCAGGGAGAGCAGGTGCTGTTCCCAGAAGGGACGCTGGCCACACACACTATAGCTGTCCACACCAGGCCCTTGCCACATGGTTCCATATCCTGCCAAAGGGTACATGTCTCTAGATCGGAATCCCCTTATGTCCCTTGCAATCAGCCTCAGGGAAGGGTAGTTAAAATATGTCCTCCTATTAAAGGCAAAAGCAATAATATGCTACTATAGAATTTTAAGCACAAATGAAATCCCATTTGTATTCATCCATTTTCACCCTGCTGATAATGACATACCCCAGACCAGGCAATTTATAAAAGAAAGAGGTTTAATGGGACTTACAATTCCACATGGCTGGGGAGGCCTCACAATCATGGTGGAAGACAAGGAGGAACAAGTCACATCTTACATGGATGGCAGCAGGCAAAGAGAGAGCTTGTGCAGGGAAACTCCTGTTTTTAAAACCATCAGATCTTGTGAGACTTATTCACCATCCTGAGAACAGCACAGGAAAGAACCGCCCACATGATTCAATTACCTCCCACCAGGTCCCTCCCACAACACTTGGGATTTCAAGATGAGATTTGGGTGGGGACATAGCCAAACCATATCACCATTTTCCTTACTACAGAAAGGATACTGTTCTTAGGAGTACCAAGGCTAAGCCCTTATTATGGGCTGAATTATGGTTCCCTCATCCAGCCCCACCCCTCTAACCAATTCATATGTTGCAGCCTCTGATTTCACCTTGCTTCCTCTTCCAGGAAGCCCTCCATGAACCCCAGGGTTGGGGCTTCTCCTCAGTGCTCCCACATCTCCCTGGATTGGGGTCATCTTCACTAGCAGGCCAGGGGCTCCCTAAGGGTCTGTGTTCGGCTCACAGCTGTGCACCAGCTCTGAATGCCATCGGTGTTAGGCACAAAACAGGTACTCAAAAAAATATTGGTGGAATCAGCAAATAATCACAGAGTGCTTTATCATGGAAATGTGGGCTGAGCTTTAAGGCGAGCCTGAATTTAGGAGCTGAGAAGAACATGAAAGAATCTGAGGGAGGAGAAGGTCAGGGGTGCTGGAAGGGAGCAGGACACTCACTTGTTTGGGGAAACAGCAGCCTGGTGTGAAGGACTGGGTGGGTGCTGGAAGCCAGGAGGGCACCAAGGTTGTCCAGGCTTGAGGGGTGGGGGCCGTGGGGAGCCGTGTCCAGGGGAGTTCTGGGGGTAGGGTCTGGGGTGGGTCCTGAGCAAGTTCTCCAACTGTTGCAGGCTGTATTGGGTCCCCCAGATCCTTCTGTGGAAGCCCAAACTTCCAGCCCCTCAGGCTGGGGCTGCATTTGGAGATGTGAGCTTTAAAGTGGTGCTTAAGTTGAAATGAAGTCATTAGGTGGGCTCAATTCCAGTCTGACCGATGTCCTTATGGGAAGTGGAGATTAGGGCACAGACGTGCACAGAGAAATGATACCCTGGAAGGACACAGGGAGATGGTGGTATCTGCAAGCCTAGGAGAGAGGCCTCAGGAGGAACCAGCCCTGCCAGCACCTTGGTCTTGGACTTCCAGCTTCCAGAACTGAGGAAAACTAAATTTCCGCTGTTTAAGCCACCCAGCTTCTGGGACTTCGTTACGGCAGCCCTAGCTGACGATGAATACCGTCCCCAGAGTTTCATATTCTTTAGGGAAAATGTGATGTATCCTATCCAAAAAATGGCAGAAATGTTATAGATTATTTTAAAACCATTTTATTGAGGTGTTCTGTATATATTTAATGTGTACAATTTGGTGAGTTTGGAGAACATATACACCCTTGAAACTAAAGGTTAGTTTTCCTTACTTTTCAGAAGTGCTTTTTCCGGCTATAAGGTGACAGACTTTTGAACCTGTCTGTAAGATTAATTGTGCAGAAAATTGTCTGAATTAATTGCTTACATTGTTAAAAGGTCAGTAGAAAACAGGTGATGCTTTTTGAAAATGTGGTTTGCGTGCAGGTTTTATTGGCTGCCTAGGTGTGCCCTGAGCTCAGAGCTGCAGAGGTGCAAACGGAGCCCGTTCCCTGAATGGAGGCTCAGTGGCAGTGACCACCTATGGTAACAAGGAGCACAGTGACTGATAGAAGTAGGGCCTCCTGCTTAACTTGCGACCTTTTACTTTTCTAGAGATTGAGAACTTCATAGAAGCAAGGGTGAAAATTTCTACCTTCAAGAGTTGTTGTTTTTTTTTTTTTTTTTTTTTTTTTAGATGGAATCTTACTCTGTCACCCAGGTTAGAGTGCAGTGGCACGATCTCAGCTCACTGCAACCTCCACCTCCCAGGTTCAAGTGATTATCCTGTCTCAGCCTCCTGAGTAGCTGGGATTACAGGTGCCTGCCACTATGTCCAGCTAATTTTAGTATTTCTAGTAGAGACAGGGTTTCACCATGTTGGCCAGGCTGGTCTCAAACTCGTGACCTCAGGTGATCTGCCCGCCTCAGCCTCCCAAAGTGCTGGAATTACAGCAGTGAGCCACTATGCCCAGCCCAAGACTTTTGTTTTGTTTTTGATGTTGGGTAGCTAATTTTGGTTTGCCTTCCCAGGATCTAAACTGCCAAATTTCAGCAACAGCCACCACATTTTCTTTGTGGATCTAGCCTGGTGTCAGTTTCAGTAGATGTGGTCTAGAGATGAAAGACCAAGGCCTGGCTGAAAAGCACAGTGTCTTCCTGGCCACAGGGACAAGTGCAGGAACGGGCATGAGGCCTATGCTGGTCCAATCAGAGCGAGGCCCAGGGCTTTGCAAGAACCTTCAGAGAAGATAGCCCTGGACATAAAGATGGGAGCACACGGGGCTGAGGCTTCTGTGGTCACCGCGCGTTGGGAAAGAGAGAGCCTGTTTGTGCGTGGAGTCTGCACAGAAGAACAGCTAAGACAGGGAGAGAGACAGCAGCTGTTTATGACATTGTTTGAGCTCAGGTGAAGCCAGCCCTACAGACAGAGCTGAGCCTTCTCAGTTCCATGGTTTAACAAATTATCTTTTTCCTTACGCAGTTTGTGTTGGATGATGAAAGTTTCATTTGTGAGTGAAACATTAAATGGTGAAAGTTAACATTTGATGTTTGGCTTGAATAATTTTCTTGATGCGAAGAGGAAGGATGACCCACTTATTTTTTAAAAAATTTAAAAAATTGCCTTTGCGTCAATCATTATGAAAGAGCTCTTGCCCCCTGCCATTTGCCGTCCTGCCCCTTCACAGAGAGAATTAACGATGGAAATTAGGTTGAGGGGTTTATTTGTTTGTTTGTTTAGAGATACACCAAATTCAGCCATTAGGCAGCAATACACAGAACTGAGTTTCTCACCTTCATTAATAAGTGACAAAAAGCTTTGATGTTTTAAGATATAAGGGAGAATATGGTGGCTTCAGAAGAAAAACATTATCTTCTTTCTCCTGTGATATGTTCCTGTATTTCTCTCTTGTATTTATTCTTACAATAATAATTGAATAATTAATAGCATCACAAGTCTGGCTAATTATGACTACTTATCTAGCTTGCTAGAATATTAACTGCTTTGAGGCACGATTTGTGTCATCTCATGGGCTACTCTTTCCTTTCTACATTGTAGGAAGTCAGGAACAATTTGGTGCAAGAATGAGGAAACCAAGCTCAGAGCTCCTTTTTTTTTTATTATACTTTAAGTTTTAGGGTACATGTGCACAACATGCAGGTTTGTTACATATGTATACATGTGCCATGTTGGTGTGCTGCACCCATTAACTCGTCATTTAACATAAGGTACATCTCCTAATGCTACCCTCCCCCCTCCCCCCACCCCACAACAGGCCCCGGTGTGTGATGTTCCCCTTCCTGTGTCCATGTGTTCTCATTGTTCAATTCCCACCTATGAGTGAGAACATGCGGTGTTTGGTTTTTTTGTCCTTGCAATAGTTTGCTGAGAATGATGGTTTCCAGCTTCATCCATGTCCCTACAAAGGACATGAACTCATCATTTTTTATGGCTGCATAGTATTCCATGGTGTATATGTGCCAAATTTTCTGCTATAAAGACACATGCACACGTATGTTTATTGTGGCACTATTCACAATAGCAAAGACTTGGAACCAACCCAAATGTCCAACAATGATAGACTGGATCAAGCTCAGAGCTTCTAAGTAACGTGTCCAAGATCACAAACCTGGTATTTAAGCTATAACGAAAGCCCCCTGTTCATAACCTCTAAGGGGCAAGGATTCAAGGGAAAGAAGAAGACCTGGCATCCTGAGTCATCCTGTCAGAGGCTGATCTAAAGCCAGCATGGAGATGATGGCAGAGAGGAGGTACATTGAACCAGCTCTCAAAAAACTGATGGGTTGTCTCACAGGTGAAAATTTAAGAGGCTGCACAGGTGTGAGCTTCAGCAGATGAAGTTTTCCGTCTGCGTGCAGAAGAGCAGCGACCTGAAGGAGATCCCCGTGACCTAGGAGATGGAAGACAACCTTGAGCACCATGAAGTGGCCCGGGGTCAGGGTGGGCAAGAGCGCAACACCCAGGCTACTGGGCTGCTCTGGAAGGGGTTTGTTCAGAGATAAAAAGAAGTTCATTGAGCACCTGAATCCAGCCATGCCTGAAGCTCGTATTTCCTATCAACTGTATGGTGATATGAACCAAACTGCTTTTTTTCCTTTGGTCACTTTGAGTAGAATGACACAATTCAGGGGAAACACAGGTTTTGTGAGGGCAGGAACTAGAGAGGTCTGCTGTCAGGCATTTGGAGGCACTGGGGAATGAGTGCATTGGGAAGAGGAAGGTGGATCAGCACCTTAGTCTGAGTCTGACCTGGAAAACAGAGTCCACGCCAGGTACCTTCAGGGGTGACTTAACTGGGCCACTAGTGAGAATTACTGGAAGAGCCGAAATGCCAGAGGTGGTGAGGAAACCCAGGGAGCCTGTGTCATGCAAGGGCTGGAGAGACAACAGGGAAACAGGGAGAGGACACTGTGAGGTCAGAGAGTGACACTCCTTAACAAGAACTGCCACCCATGAGGCGTCCCTCCTGCTGCCTTCCAGTCTCCTGCCCAAACCCTCACTGGCCAACCTAGTCAGAGACCAGGAAGCCAGGCATCCTGGAGAAAGCAAGCTTCAAGGGTCGGTATCACTGAGGCAGAGCAGAGCATGGAGGGGAGGGGCAGGGGAGCTGTCTGAGGCAACCACAGTGGTAGTGCCGGATGGAGGGAGGCAGGAAGAAGAGAATTCATTCACCGTGTGGGGGCCTGGGAAGCCCTGAGTTCAATTCCCTGCTTGAAACTCATCTAGAGGCCTGCATGGAATGGACACGATGAAAGAAAAATTACTTTTGAAAACCTCATTAGCACCCAGATGTTTTGTTATTAGATAATAATTTAATATAAAAAGGAAATGTAATGATTATAGTCATACACTATTATAATATAAACTGTGCCCCCATGAGATCTGAATTTCTTTCTTTTCTTACTTCTCTGAAGGCCCCCAAGCTTTTGGGATGCAAACGCTGCTTCCTCACACATTAGCCAAAGCAATTAAATTATTTATTAATGGTGCTTATTTAATTTGATATCTTGGGAGCTTTCTGTGCATGTCTGATGTCATTTGGGAAACAGACCTTTGTTTTTCATTTTTGTTTTAGAAAACAGATTTGAGAGTGAATTATTCATGGGATTGTTTAATTTGGGGTGGGGGGAGTTTAATTATTTTGAGGCTGTGTGTCATTTTCACTTCCTTTAAAGACTGCCAGGAGTCAATTAGCCATCCCTAAATGAAATAGAACACTTTTCTCATTACTTTTTGGATCAATATTTATTTTTTCTGGATTACTTTTCATTTGTGATAATAGCTTTTATTAAGGTAAGTGATTTTATACATGTTTTGCCATCCATATGTGGCCTTTGTCATTATCGAAAAATGACCATGTCATCATTTCTTACAAAAATGTTTCTTAGACTGTAAGCTGCCTGAGAGCAGGAACCGCACTTTAACCCTCTTTTTAAGAATGCAGATTCACATTTAAGGGGTATAGACCATGTGTAAAATACTGTGCAGTGCAAGTTAGAAATATGACCTGATTTCATTCTCACAGCAAGATTGCAAATTAAGGGTTAAGAGAGGTCCAAGGTCATAAATGAATCGATTGGCTATGGCCATTCCAGCCTCTGGCTTTTTTTTTTCCTTTTTTTTTTTTTTTGCTTTTTTTTGCTCTTGTTGCCCAGGCTGGAGTGCAATGGTATGATCCCAGCTCACTGCAACCTCCGCCTTCTGGGTTCAAGCGATTCTTCTACCTCAGCCTCCCGAGTAGCTGGGATTATAGGTGTGCATCAGCATGACCGGCTAATTTTGTATTTTTAGTAGAGATGGGGTTTCATTATGTTGGCCGGGATGGTATCGAACTCCTAACCTCAGGTGATCCACCTGCCTCAGCCTCCAAAACTGCTGAGATTACAGGCATGAGCCACTGCGTCTGGCCACCCCTTAATAACCTCCCCTAAACCTAGCATAATGACAATCATAATGACTGGATAAAATTCTACTTTGAGAATGAATGAAGAAATACAATGGTAAAGACACGTTTCAGAATTACTCCTGAGAAAGGATACAGTGTCAACTGATGGTCATGCAATGAGTTTGCTTTTAATTCCCAATGGGCAATCTGTTGGTTTATTGGTTAGGACAATTGGTTGCAAATGACAGAAACTCAATGCAAAGTGACTTCAGAAAAAAAAAGTAGTTTGGTTCATATCATCATACAGAGTATAGGAAATACGAGCTGCAGGCATGGCTGGATTCAGGTGCTCAAACAACGGACCTCTTTTCATCTGAAAGCTCCCCATTCCTCTGAGTTGCTTCCATTTGCAACCATTGTTTCCCCTCATGATGCTGGGATGGCAAACTGAGCTGCTCAAATCCACCTCCCAGTCTCTTAGCATCTCAAGCAGCGAGCGCCTCTTCTGATGCCTCCAGCAAAAGACCAGGAGAAGGTTTGATGGGCTCTGATTGTGTGTCTGTCTTCCAACCATTCCTGGGCCCTGTTCCCATCCAAGGGCTAGAAGTGAGGTCAGCAGCACCAAAAATGCTCGGCTTTAGGGGAAAGTGTGTTGTTTTAAAGGAATGTTGAGGATGAATCTAGTGCAGCCGAAACACATTAATGTTCATTTGTTGAATTTTGAGAAATGTGTTTAAATGCTTGTCATTTCTGATGATATCTTAAGCTTTCAATGTTTGACTCACTCTTCCAGAAGATTCCAGCATGCTCCATTGTCTCTGTGTCACGCTCCATGGGGGAGGCCGGGGTGTGGGTGGAGGAGTGTTTTCTTTCTGGTGGCTGTGCTCTGTTTGTGAGTCACTGGGCTCCCGTTCTTAAAGCGGTTGCCTAGGATCTGTGATGAAAGCACAGACTTGAGGTGCTCATTTTTTATTTGACTTGTCATTTCTGTAACTGTCACCTACCGACTTGAGGGGTCTTGGAGGGGAGCGGAGGACTCTGGAGCCAATGGCCTTTCTCTGTCCCATGCATCCGTCTTCCAGGGTGCAAGATGCCAACAGCAGCCCGTTCCCTAGTCGAATGACTGCAGTGCGCAGAAAGGTGTTCCAGGTGATAAGGAAGCCACTGGGGGCAGGTATGCGGTTGAAGATGTTGATGGGTATTTAACAGGGAGGCCTTCCTTAGTCTTGGATGCTCTGGCTTTCTCCCAGTCCTGGTTTCTTCCCTACTTCAGGGTCTGTCTGGATCTGTGGGAAGTCCATTTTCATTTTTCCGTGTACCCCGTTTTCTCCGTGGCCAGCCCAAAGAACCTGGGCTTTCTGGGGCTTCGCCTCTGACTGCCAAGAAAACATGCTCTTCCTGTCTGGCTCTGCCATCTTGTCTTCCTATTTTGCACAACCAACTTCCCTGTCCTCAGGGTGACTGCACTTGTGGATCTCAGTTGGAGAATCAGTTGGGCGGCAAAAAAAGGCCATGTCCTAACTTTTGCATGGTGCTGGCGGGTTCTGAAACCCAAGACACGCCTCTGACCCCAAGGTGCTCAGGGTCCGGTTCTGGCAGCAGGCAGATTTGCACAGGACGGCCTGGGCGCAGAGACTGGGGCCCCCAGCGGGAAGTAAGGCCCCGAACAGGGAGGGACCTGGGCTCAGCCCAATGAGCAAGCAGCGCGTACTTTTCCTTTTTGGTTCCTTTATTTTTCTTATTCTTTTTACATGATTAAGACATCATTTAGACAATATAAAAGTCACCTCTCCCTTTTTTTGAGACAGGGTCTCACTGTCACCCAAGCTGAAGTGCAGTGGTGAGATCTTGGCTCACTGCAGCCTCCACCTCCTGGACTCAAGTGATCCTCCTGCCTTGGCTTCCTGAGTAGCTGGGACTACAGGTGCACACCACTGCGCTGAGCTAATTTTTGTATTTTTGTATTTTGTATTTTTTTGTAGAGATGGTCTCAGTATGTCCCCCAGGCCTGTCTAGAACTCCTGGGCTCAAGCAATCCACCTGTCTGGGCCTCCCAAAGTGCTGGGATTACAGGCATGAGCCACCAAACCCGGCCAAAAGTCACCCTTTTGAGTTTATTCACAGGGTTCTGTGATCACTATGATGTAACTCTAGAACATTTTCATCATTGCTGAAAAGAAAACTCATACCCTTTAGCAGTCACCCCCACTTTTCACGACCCCTCAATCCCTGGCAACCACGAAGCCACTTCTTATTTCTACGGATTTACTCATTCTGGGCATTTAATGTAAATGGAATCACATGGCTCATGGCCTCTGGAGCCTGGCTGCTCACTCAGAGAGTTTTCCAGGCTCATCCATGCTGTAGCTGGTGTCCCTGTTTCATTCTTTGTCGTTGGCTGAGCGGCTTCACCATTTTAAAAGCCCACCACGAATGTAGGAGAGTCCCAGCTGCTCCACGTCTTGGTCTGGCTTTTTTTTTTTTTCCTCGCTAACTGGTTATTTCTTGCTATTTAAAATTTCTAATCTATTAGACAGTAGGCTTAATTTTCAATCTATTATTTAGTTTCATGTCTCTCAGTCTCCCATGCTACCATTTATCCAATTCAAATAAACATCTACGTACACATACATCTAGATCACAATGGAATATTCTCTTTGCATAGCAATAAAATATGTTTATGATTTTATAATAGGGACTGGATGATGATCTCAGTCAGTATTTCTCTGGCAATCCTAATATCATCACTATAGATCAGCAAGCCAAATTAGTCATTTTATCATGGGAAGAGTTTTGTGGGAAATTTTGTGGGGAATTTTTGTATGTTTGGTTGGAAATAGTAGAAACCTCAAGAAAACTTCAGCAGAGCTATCTCTATCTCTGTGTCTCTGCCTTTGTCTCTGTCTCTATCTCTATCTCTGTCTCTACCTCTGTCTCTGTCTCCATCTCTATCTCTCTGTCTCTATCTCGATCTCTGTCTCTGTCTCCATTTCTGTCTCTGTCTCTGTCTCTATCTCTGTCTCTGTCTCTGTCTCTATCTCCATCTCTGTCTCTGTCTCTATCTTCGTCTCTGTCTCTGTCTCCATCTCGATCTCTGTCTCTGTCTCCATTTCTGTCTCTGTCTCTGTCTCTATCTCTGTCTCTGTCTCTGTATCTCCGTCTCTGTCTCTGTCTGTCTCTATCTCTATCTCTGTCTCTATCTCTACTACAATCTACAGGAATTTCTCATGGAATGCAACTAGAAAGGCCCTGCTTTATTACAGGGACTGGGAACTGGAAGCCAGTGTGCCCACTGCTCTCTGGCCACCGGTTCTTTACTTCTTTCTCTGTGGTTTCTCTTCCTTTGCTGCTCAGTTCATGTAGCCAACAGAAGACACCTGTCTGCAGCTCCTCAGACAGACAGCCTGCCTCCTGCCTCACTTCCACAACCTGGGGAGGCCGGCTCTCTGAGCAGCCCAGCTTGGGACAGTTGCCTACCAAGAGTCCTGTCTCACGTGGGCAAAGACACTCTCACGTGTGCACAGGTGCCTTCCAGGAGCCCGGTCTCACGTGGGCAAAGGCAGTCTCATGCATGCACAGGTGCCTTCCAGGAGCCCGGTCTCACGTGGGCAAAGGCAGTCTCACCCGTGCACAGGTGCCTTCCAGGAGCCCGGTCTCACGTGGGCAAAGGCAGTCTCACCCGTGCACAGGTGCCTTCCAGGAGCCCGGCACTGCAGACACATTTACAAGGATCTTCAGACCTATATGGTTGCCTCAAAAGATATCCGTTACAGCAAACCATGTAGGTGGCAATGTGTGGAAGGGAGGGGCAGGGTAAAGGCTGAGGACAGATGGTATAAGAGAGGAAGAAACTGAGCACGTTTGGGGCTGAGGGATTTCGGGGGAAAGCATCACTCTGAGTGGATGGGGAGCAGCACAGAGCGCCTCCTGCATCCATTAGCTGAAGGCAGTGGTCATGAGAAGGCAGCCTAGATTATTCCTGAGACTCCATGGCTGGCTTGTAAATGCTCAGGCTCCAAACAAACACCCTGTCCACAAGGCCACCCTCCTTATGGATTAAGAGCTCCTAGGATGAAAGACCACTTTCCTCTGAAGCAAACATCACCTCAGTCCGACTTGCCAAGGAATGAGGAATAAATAAATGCATCTGGAAACATAAATACATAATAAATAAAATAAAAATGGCAATAGGACCCAGTTTACCTGGCAAGTCACCTCCTTATTTTAATGAGAGCTATTTCATTGCACCATTTACCAGCCATGTGTCCAAACAATACAAAACCTTAATACTGCAACAAGATCTCACAGTGCTTTCTGATGGCAATTGTACATTTGGGGGGATTACTACTTGTTAAACTAAGATTAAATATGACTATTAAAATTCTGCAGTGAGGATCTAGAAGAAAAAGCTTTATTTCTGCCATTGCACATGAAATGGCTTTGATTAAAGCTCCATGAAATACAAAAATATTCTATTGTTATAGGCTCAGTCTATGTAGTAGCAAAGAATGAGTTACTTGAAATGAAGCAATTACTTTTTCTACATCTAAGGATAATAGGTTAGAAAAGTAAAACAAGTTGGTTTGGGGTTGGCTGCCAAATATTAAACTCTGAATCATTCATGTGGAGTACAATTTCAGATGAAATACACTCATCATATCTCTATAATTGTGATTTCTTGTGATTAAGATGACGTTAATGCATAATGAAAATTGTGACTTATCGCCTCATAATGCCCACAATCTAATAAATGCTGTTTTAAGCCTCTTCTGAAGTTTAAACACACTGTTTATATTTCAGTTCAGACGGCAGAAATAAATGATTTAATCTTTGGCAAGGGAACGGTTGGTTATTTGTGTAAGAAAAGAGAATTACATCCTCACCTCACACCATACAGCACAATAAATTCCAGATAGATTGAAAAGTTAAATCTAAGAAAATGAAACCAAGTAAATAGAGGTGGTTAATGATCATCTTTCAATATGAAGTTAGCTTTCCCAAACCTAAGAGCAAAGAAAGAAACCACAAAGGATAAGGTTTATGGTTTTCACTACATAAAAAACAAGCAAATTTCTATATGTCCCAAATACCTAAATAAAATTTAAAAGGCATTTAGCTACTAGGGGAAAATATTTGCTGTGTACGACAAAGCATTAATATCTTATTAAGGACTCCTACCAGCCACCTTGAAAGACTAGTGCATTATTGAAGAAATGGGGAAAAGTCATGAGTAGTCAACTGATATAACAGGATTAAAAACTATTTATGTCCTCTAGTAGCAAAAACAAAAAATAAAAGCAAAAGCACAATTTAAAACAGTAATTAGATATGACCTTTCACCTGTCACATTGGCAAATCCCTTTTACAACATTAACACCCTGTTATCTTTGGCACTGTTAATATTCTGGAATAATTTTTTGTTGTGGGGAGGGCTATCCTGCATCCCAGGTCTCTGTCCTGTCCCTTAATGCCAGGGCACCTTCCCCCTCTAGCTGGGACAATGAGACATATCTGCAGACATTACCAAATATACCCTGAGGGCAGAATTGCCCCCTGTTGAGAAGCACTTTGTTAGAATATGGGGAAATAGGTAGCCTTGTACATTTCTGGCTCAAATTTTCCAGAAGACACGTTGGACATATTTATCAAGACGTAGTAATGTACATCCTCTTTTATCTAGTAATTATACTCTTAGTATTATCTTAAGGAAAATATATCTACTATAATATCCAAAGCCTATTTATAACTGCAAACAATGATAAATCATCTAATCTCCAAGAGTAAAGAGTGAGTAGTTTGGTATAGAGAGGTAACATCATAAGCTGGAATTTCTATAACTATGATAAACCACAGCAAATGGGAACAAAAAGTCCAGTCACAAAATAATACTTAGTGTGGGATCTCATGTTGGGGAGGTTAGGGGCAGGGGCAAGTGTAAATGCGCATACACAGTGACTGCCAGGACAATTATCAACATATTCTGCTGGGTGGCTGGTTATGGTTCTATCAAGTATCTATTGCTATAAAACAAGCCACACATTGAGTGGCTTAAAGCCACATTTCTCATCTCCTTGTTTCTGTGGGCCAGGAATTCTGGAGCAGCTTAGCTGGGTGGTCTCAACCCAGAATCTCTCATAAGGCTGTGGTCAGCATGGCGGCTGGGGCTGCGGTCTCATCTGAAGGCTCAGCCGGGGCTGGAGGATCCAATTTCCAAATGGCTCACTCATGCTGTTGTGGCAAGAGGCCTTCATTTCTTGTCACATGATCCTCTCTATGGGACTATTTTATGATTCCCATGACAGGGCACCTGACTTCTCTCAAAGCACATGCTCCAAGAAAGTGAGAACAAGGAGGACGATATGGCACCTTTTATGTCCAGCCTTGGAAGTCAGCCACTGTCACTTCTGCTGCATTCTATAGATTAGGAGTGAGTCATAGTGTTCGACCCAGACTGACTCAGAGGGGAATTGGGTTTCATTGAGTGGACGATGATCAAATACTTTTTGGAAATATTTTGTAACTACAACAATGGGTGATTTTAGTTTTGCTTCTTGGTGTTACATTGTATTTTTCAAATTTCCTATTGTGATGGCATATTACCTTTGTAATCAGAAAGAAAAATATTTAAAATATTTTGAGATTATTTTGGTACTGGGTTGTGGTTGTTAGTGGGGAGGGGATTCACACTACATGCATGTAAGTATTCCATTCCCATACCAGAAGAAGGTACCACCTCATGATGATAGCAAGACTCACCCTTGTTAACTAAAAAATGACAAAATACGCCAAAGGGCAGGAAAGTGGTGTGATAAATAATATATACCTGAGTTAGCTCACTGGGCTGATCTCAACATCTGGGAGAAGCATAAAATATTAGCTGTGACTTTTTGCTGGGCAGCAGATCCATGCACTTAAGATATGGAGGACTTCACCCTTGGATGACTCATGGGCACCTCAGACACATGTCCCAAACTGAGCATAGCATCTTCACAGACACAACAGACAATCTGGACTCCCTGGAGGCTCACTTTCTCCTCTTAGTTTTGCAAAGAGTTGGCTCAGCCAGTCTGAGGTAGCTCAATAGAAAAACATGCTGACATCAATGTCTGAGTCCTGGAGGTCTCCTTTCAACAAGACCACTTCACTGTTACATGATCCCTTAGCTGCTCCCACCCCTTTCCCTCTTTCTAGTAAAAGAAAAAACAATCAGAGCATGTCAGAGGTAGCACACACCTACTGGAGTACATTCCTGGTGCATCCAGTCCAGCAAAGATTGTCCTAATCAGTCCCCTTTCTGGAAAAATGAAAGCTCTGGGGATCATATGCACTGTGTTATTTCTTTTCTTCTCAGTTTTCATCTACAAAACTTCTCTTATATTCATGCTGTCAGTATTCTCAAAAACAGAAAATATCAAGATTAGGTAATTAATGATGCATTAATCCATTTAACATGCATTTAATAGGGAGCTGTTAGGTGACACTGACAATGGAAAGTACTGAGGGTGCAGAGATGAGGAAGATGTGTACCCTGCACACCACATTTTTTCGTAAGAAGCATGGCAACATGACACACACATAAGAGAGGGTGTGTCCAGGGTGTCTGACAGCACAGAGCTGGTGTGGCTTCCTGGGAAGGCAGAGCAGGCTTGTGGGGAAGGAGGGCATCTCATCTAAGTCTTTAAGGGAGAGTGCACCCAGTAGACAGAGTAAATGCTTTCTTTCCAAAAAAAAAAAAAAAAAAAAAAAAGGAATCATATATGCACAGGAGTAGAGTTGAGAAAGACCACAGTAACTCCAAGGGGTGTCTACTGGGAGAGTTTGAAATCCTGAACATGGGGAAGAGAGGTTGGGGGTGAGGTTTGAGAGGAGACAGGGCTCATGTGACAGGTCCAGGCATTATCCGGAGGGCATTGCAAAGTCATGAAGGAGTTTAGGCAGGAAGAGAACATGACTATGTTTGTAGTGTTGTAACATCATTTTGGTGATGGTGTGGAGGCTTCAGGAGAATGAGCAAGCAGGGCAAAAAGAATCTAGAGAATACTTTCGCACCCTATGTGAGAAATCGTGGTGGTCTGACGGAGGGCAGTGTGGTGCAGATGCACTGGGAACCGACAGGGTTTGATGATTACTTATCCACAGTGGCCAGGGGAGTGAACCCCTGGAGAAGACATGCAAATGCAATGAGCTGTGCAGAACATGTAAGACCATTTACAGATAGAGGAAATAGAAAAATGGGAGGGAGGGCATATTTTTGGAGATATAGAAAATCTAAGTTTTCATTATCTAAAAAAGGTATCCCATAGGCAGGGTGGAATTCAGTCCTCATCTCAGGAGCAACTTCCTGGATAGATACAGGGGCCACCTCTTCATGGTTTGTGTTTCAAGTTGTGGTGTCAAAGAGATGCCAAGGAGAGTGTTTAGCACTGAAGAAAGAATATATTTCTGGGGGACACATAAGAAGCAGGTGGAGAAAAAGAAAGCCACAAACGAATACTGGGGAGGAATCACAAAGAAAGAAAAAAACAAGAAATATTGTTACAAAACTAGGGGATCACAGCCTCAGGAAGAAACAAGTAAGCAGTGTTAATGTTATAGAAAAATAAGACAAATGAGAAATCAAACACGTCCTTGAGATGTACAATTAGCAGGTCACTTCCAACACTGTTGGAAATGGTTACCATAGACTAATGGGAAAAAGATAAATTGCACTGGGTTTAAGAGTGAAAAATCTATTTAGAATCGGCAGATGAAAGACATTTTCAACAGAAACCTTAGATCTGACAATGAAGGACAAACAATTATTTGTATTCTATGGCCAATTAATGAGTGAGGCTTCTACTCTTCAGAAGATTTAACGCGAGCCCGATTTACAGATTAATGACAAAATTAATAATCAAAATTTAATATCCATTGTAGTTGAAACTGCAACTACAAAGCCAATGGAATGTCAATGCCCCTTGAAAGAGGCCTATTACTGATGCAAAATGATACCACTTATGCATGTGATTAATATAATAAAAGAGAGAGAATATTCTTGAATAACTCTTAGGAGCCAGAAACTTTATATATCGTCTCCAATTTAATCCATTCTTGTAAGTCCAGGCTGCACTGGTCCCCAAGAACAAATGAAAGCATAGATGTTAATGCTCAAATTACACTGCATTTAATTCTTCTCTTACTTGCTGATACCCCTTTCCCTAGGACTCCTTTCTTGGGTAGGCTTGGGGAAGACACTGTGCCATCCCATGATGGAGACTTATTTCTAAATGGCTTAAGCAAAGTGGTAATTTATTGGCTCACATTGCAAAACTGCTTAGAGAGCAGGTACAGACTTGGTGTCAAGAACAGGAATCAGGTCCTCAAATGCTCAGGATTTGCTCCCTTTTCCCCACTAAATGTTGACTTAATCTCTGGGCTATGCATTTGATCAGGTGGGGGCCTAGTTACTGGTGGCTCTAGACCTTACATCCTTTTAGCCTTTCCCCAGGGAGAAATAAAGGCTTCTGTCTCCATGTTCTAGTTTGAAAATTCTCAGGGAAAGACTCTGCTTGGCCCTCCTGAGTTACACCTCCACTCCCTGGACCAGTCACTGTTGCCCAGGACAGGCAGATGACCTCATTGGATAGGTCCAGTGCAGGCCACGTGCCCAATCCCACAGCAGGGGCAGGCAGTTACAGGAGGATCACCAAGGAGGACCTGGGAGGATACACCTGCTACAATCCACCACAATCCATTCCCTACTTCTGCAATCAGAGGCTGCACGGAAAACATTCCTGGCCAGCTTCACCTCACTGTGCAAATCAACCCAGGAATATAAATGCTTCTGTCTCATACACCCCATTAACCCCAAAATACCTCCTGGCTAAAGGTTCAGGAGCCACATTCCCACCCTCAAGTTCTGTTTGCAGGTACAGAAACTGAGGCTTGGATTATATCTCCTCTAACACAGACAGAGATTTGAACCATCTGGATGAGTTAGGCACCTCTGCCCCTCACATTACACCTTGCAAGTTTTGGGGGCTTTCAGCATTTGAATTGGGGGAGGTAAAATTCAGCAGGCACTCACAGAATTAGTTTCTGGTTTATTATCCCATTTATCCGAAGTTGGAGTCAACAGGCCTGAGCCTCCATCTCCACATGGAGATCAGCACGCAAGGTTGTGTCTGAAGTATGCAGAGCTGAAAGCCCAGACAGAGCAGCAGGATGAGCTGGACACAGGGGTCAGGAGACCTGCATCTGGGCCTGGCTTTGCCACGGTGCAACCTGCAGCCTTGACCTGACATTAAAATGTTTGTGTCTTGGTTTCTTCATCTGCAAAATGAACAGGTATCCCTAAGACTTTTCAGGGTTTCTATTGTGGGACACGGTTGACTGCCCTTGGGCACACCAATACTCTTCTCCTGGTAGCTCAGGCACATACAGGACTTTGTTACTGGATGCCCATAAGCCATCTGTTTCCATAACCACATCATGGTTTTTCCCAATGAAGCTGCTCTCCCTACCCATGGTACATGTAGTGTGGTGGGTTAACGCCCGTGACTCAAATCGAATCCAACCAGATGATTCCAAAACTCTGGTCTCAGGGACTGATTAAGCAATGGGACTATGGTCCTTCCTATTTGGGGTGAAGAGAGTCAGGCTGATCTGACTCCATGGCATAAAAATAACTTTTTTCGATGATCACGTATTTTGTGGGTCAGAAATTCACAATGGAGGGATGGGCTGTTTCTCCTCCACATTGACTGGGCCATGATTGGGAAGACTTGAAAGCAGGGGTAACTGCTGGCGCCTGCAGTTTCTGAAGGCTCAGGTACTCACCTGTTTGGGGCTGCAGCCAGGAATCATTTCTTATTCATTTTAACATCAGTTCACATAGTCTTGGCTTCCCTCACCCAGCATGAAGGCAGAGCTACCTGGGGAAGCACGCTTTGGAGGAGGAAAAGGAAGGGGGCACCTTCACTGGTCTTGGAAGGGAACAAGGGGGACCTCTATCTTTAGCTCCAGGGTCAGCTGATCACGGGACAGGGCTGGTGTCCAGCTGGTGAGGAACGGGCACCATCTCCCCACCCACGTGAGCAGCCGCGTTTTCCTGCTGCTGCACGTGTTACATAAACGCCCCAGCAACACCATTGAAAATGGTAAGTCTGACACTCAACTTGAACTCAGAGGTGCAACAACTCAAGTACGAAACCTGAAAATGTTACACCTCAGACTGGTCTATATCCCAGTCAGCATTTTTTTCCCAGCTCGTGTACACTGCAATGAAAAATCAACAAACAGAACTGAGAGCTGCAGACTCCTCATCGTGGAAAATTCGCAATTGCATAAAGGTGTTTTGTGTGTGTGTGTGTGTGTGTGTGTGTGTGTGTGTTTTAACTTTCCAAGCCTTGGAAGTTTTTATGCAGAATAGCAAAACTTTAGCCAAAAGATCAAACTTATTTTCAAACTCCAGCATGAGTAAAGTTGATTTATAGGAATTGTTCCTCTTCTTGTTCATTGATGTTTTCAGAGATCGAATGTCAGCATAAAACCAATAAGACTTTCACTGAGGAGTTCGAGCCCCATGGAGACAATTTAACGTCACGCTAAGAAAATCTGTGCCTGGACTTGACCCTGCAGAAACCCAGTAAGTTACATGATAGCCAAATAGAAAACTGAAAAGGAAAACAAAACATTTTGGAAAAAAAAAATGCCTATTTCTGTAGAAAATAGTAACTATCAATAGCTTTCCTTTTGAAGGCTAACTATATGCTGGGTGCCATGCAGGCGTTCTCTGTGATATCTTCAGTTAATTGTATAACCGCCCAACGACTTAGGTGGAAGTACAGTCTACATTTTTTTTTTTTTTGAGACGGAGTCTCTCTCTGTCACCCAGGCTGGAGTGCAGTGGCGCGATCTTGGCTCACTGCAAGCTCTGCCTCCCGGGTTCACGCCATTCTCCTGCCTCAGCCTACTGAGTAGCTGGGACTACAGGCGCCTGCCACCAGGCCCGGCTTATTTTTTTGTATTTTTAGTAGAGATGGGGTTTCACAGTGTTCGCCAGGATGGTCTCGATCTCCTGACCTCGTGATCCGCCTACCTTGGCCTCCCAAAGTCCTGGGATTACAGGTGTGAGCCACCACGCCCGGCGTAGTCTACATTTTTTAAGACGAGGAAAGTAGGGCTCAGAAAGGGGAAGTAACTTGGCAGTCACATAGCTGCTAATCCTATCCCCAGCAGGCGCTCCACTTGGGCCACCCTGCAGCACTGCCTCAAAATTGCACTGAGTGGGGAGGCCAAGGCAGGCAGATCACCTGAGGTCAGGAGTTCGAGACTAGCCCGGCCAACATGGTGAAACTCCATCTCTACTAAAAATACAAAAATTAGCTGGGCGTGGTGGCAGGTGCCTGTAGTCCCAGCTACTCAGGAGGCTGAGGCAGGACAATCGCTTTAGCCCAGGAGACAGAGGTTGCAGTGAGCCAAGATTGCGCCACTGTGCTCCAGCCTGGGTGAGTAAGCAGGACTCTGTCTCAAAAAAAAAAAAAAAAAATGCGTTGAGTGAAAGAAGAACTGGTAAATTATAAGTAATCGTGAATTTCATAGGGACTCCCCTTCCATAGGAAAAAATACAACCGGGGCAAGTCATTTGCTTCTCTCAGTCTCACCTTCCCCATAAGTGAAACGGGTGGTCCGATGGACTGAACTTCACACTTGAGTTTACTGAATGTTCACTAAGCTAAACGACTGTTCCATCAAAAAACAGTAGGTGAAGTCTCCTCTTCAAATATGAGGAAGAACACATTTTCTTTCAGGCTGGGTGAAGTAAGGAGGTGGGAGAAGAAAAGCCATTGATTGAGGAATTGATTTTAACACTCTTACAGGGGGTCTGCGTGATTCTCCAGTGTCCTGAGCCATAAGAACAGACCAGTAGACAAAACAGCCAAAGCTATGGCTCTCAGGGAGCTTAGATTCTAGCTCTGGGGGAGTGGGGAGTGAGACATCGAACAAATAGGCTATTTAGGTGTTGATGAATGTCATGAAATATAGCACAGGAGAAGATAGAAAGAGATGGGTGATGCCAGACAAATGTCAGGTCCAGGGAAGCCATCTGTAATAAAGTGGTATCGGCCAGGTGTGGTGGCTCACACCTGTAATCTCAGCACTTTGGAAGGCTGAGGCAGGCGGATCACTTGAGGTCAGAAATTTGAGACCAGCCTGGTCAACATGGCAAAACCCTGTCTCTACTAAAAATACAAAAATTAGTCAGGCGTGGTGGTGCATGTCTGTAATCCTAGCTACTTGGAAGGCTGAGGCAGGAGAGTCGCTTGAACCCAGGAGGCGGAGGTTGCAGTGAGCCGAGATCGCACCACTGCACTCCAGCCTGGGCGACAGAGTGAGACTCTGTCTCTAAATAAATAAATACATAGTGATATTCGGCAGAGACTAGAATGACGTGAGAAAAGAGAATCTTACGGGTATCTGATGGAAGGCTGTTCCCAGCAGAGGGAGCAGTCTCTGCAGAGGCGTCTGTCAAGGACGATGCTGGTGTCTGATGGAGGAGGAGCCTGGCTGGCTGAAACAGGAGGCAGCTCATGTACAGCCTTGCAGGGCATTGCAGGGACTTCAGCTTTGCACTGAGAGGGCTGGGAGCTAGGGGACAGTTTTGAGCCAGAGTGACAAGATCTGACTCCTATTTCTCCAGTATTTGTTAAACCAGGATGGAAGCAGGAGCCCAGCAAGGAGGTTGAGTTAGAGGAGAGATGACAGATGAGAGATGATCTTTTTGTAGTGAGCGGATAACTCAATCTAGACCAGTTTAAGCAAAAAGTGGCATTTATGGGCCAGATGCAGTGGCTTGTGCCTGTAATCCCAGCACTTTGGGAGCCCAACACAGGTGGATCACTTGAGGTCAGGAGTTTGAGACTAGCCTGGCCAACCTGGTAAAACCCCATCTCTACTAAAAATACAAAAAATCAGCTGGACATGGTGGAGTGCGCCTGTAATCCCAGCTACTCAGGAAGCTCAGACAGGAGAAGCGCTTGAACTCAGGAGGCGGAGGTTGCAGTGAGCTGAGATCGCACCACTGCATTCCAGCCTGGACGACAGAGTGAGACTTCATCTCAAAAACAAAAAAGTGGGATTTATGTGGAAACTGAAGTGTTTCATGGAACATGAGTAATGATGAGAACTAGGCACTACAATGGCAGCCAAACTTTCTCTGTCTCTTAAATATCCTTCTTCACGTGTTACTTCTTCTAGTTCTCCATCCTGGGGCAGGAAATTTGAGCAGCAACGTCCCTGTTTCGTGTCATATATTCCAGATATCCAAAGCGAGATTCTCATTCCTTCCAGGTTCAAAGGTCCTCAGACAGTGCTGCGCTTGGTCCGACTTAGGTGCCACCTCTAGACTAATCTTCTGCACTTGGTCCGATTTAGGTGCCACCTCTAGATTAATCTTCAGCTACTGCACTGTTTTGCATTTGAAACACAGTGGGTTTCATCCAGCACGAGAAGGTGGATGATCTGAGCATCTGTCATTTATTAATAGGCATCCACTCAAGGTAGGCACATATGTGATGAACACTAGTTTTGCTAGCAAGGAATATTTAGCTAAATTGTCATTTTTTGAAGGCTAATTTTAGAAAGCATTTTGAAATATCTGATAAATATATATGTTTTAAGCACAGATTTTTCATAATAGATTTTATAGAAGTTATTTCCAAAGTGGTCCCAGTTCAGGAATGCCAGATTAAAAGGAAAAGAAAAGAGAAAAACAAACCTAAACAGCTTGGAGTTTAGTTCACTTGAAACAGTCCCTGAGAAACAGCCAAGGATACTCATGAATAGCCACTTTCAGATCAAACTGAAAATATTGACTAGGAGAGGCCAGTTTTGGCAATGAGAAGTGTTTTCTTGTTAGATTTTTTTTTTTTTTTTTTGAGACAGGGTCTCACTCTGTCAACCAGGATGGAGTGTAGTAAATCATTGCTCATTGCAGCCTTGAACGACTGGGCTCAAGCAATCCTTCTGCCTCAGCCTCTCAAGTAGCTAGGACTACAGGAATGTACCACCACACACAGCTACTTTTGCTTATTATTATTATTATTGTTTTAGAGATGGGGTCTCACTATGTTGCCTAGGCTGGTCTTGAACTCTTGGACTCAAGCGATCCACCTGCCTCGCCCTCCAGAGTAGCTAGGGCTGCAGGCGTGTACCACCACACCCAGATAATTTCTCTTCCTTTTTTTGTTTGTGGAGATAGGGTCTCACTAGGTTGTCCAGGCTGGTCTTAAAATCCTGGACTCAAGCAATTCTCCCACCTTGGCCTCCCAAAGTGCTGGGTTTACAGATATGGGCCACTGTACCTGGCTGGATTTTTATTTTCTAAGTTATTGTATCCTTATGGCAGTGTTTTTAAAAGGCAACAATAACTGTGTCTATGACTTTCCTCTTTCTGTTTTTTTTTTTTTTCCTCAGATCTAATGTGAGAAGATTGTATTAGGTGATGGCTGGGACACTCCAACCCTAAGATTCTCCACATTACTGGCATGATTCCGAATTTCTTACAAACCCTCTTGTCTCTAACTCACATGCAAAATCATGTTCTTCCAGGGCAAGACACAGCGTGCTCCCTGACTCTTCCCCACTGCTTCCTTCCTTCCCACCCTCCCTCCCTCTCTTCCCTCCCTCTATTCCCTCCCTCTCTCCCTCCCTCTCTCCCATCCCTCTTTCCCTTCCTTCCTTCCTTCCTTTGTTCCATCTTCCTCTCTCTCTTTCTTTCTCTTTTTCTTTTTTCTTATGCAACACTGAAGGAATCAGTATTTTTGCTTTTCTTTGAGTGAGTCATTTTATCTTGGAAAGCAGTTGCTATAAACTATGTATCCCCAGAATTCATCTGTGGGAATCTTAAGCCCCAGTGTGATGGTGTCAGGAGGATGGGGCTTTGGGAGGTGATTAAGTCAGGAAAGCAGAGGTCCAGGAGCCCCCTGGTCTCTCCTCTCCCACCGTGTGAGGTTATGGCAAGGAGAAGGTGCCATCGACGGGCCAGGAAGCAGGTCCTCACCAGCCACTGCATCTTCTGGCACTTTGATCTTGGACTTCTAGGCTCCAGAAGTGATAAATTAAAGTCTGTTTTTTTTAAAGCCGTCCAGCCATGGTATTTTTGTTATAGAAGCCTGAGCAGTCTAAGACAGTAGGGTGATGATGGAGGACAAGGGAAAAGTGGAGGATCCTGCCGGCAGCCTCTTGTCTGGAAACGATCCATGTGAATAACCAACATTATAAAATCTCAGTGCTGGGTGGCTGTACTCACTGGAAAGTGATCAGTTGTTTGGCAGATTTTAAAGAATGACTGAAGTTCGACTCAAGTAAGAATGTATATGATATAAATTCTCATCTTTCCATTTTTAAGTCAATTGCAAGATAATTTATATTTTAGGCGGCATGGAGGGTGCAAGATAATAGCTGTAAACACCGAATTGCAGGATTTCCTGAATGAAAGCGTGTGAGCTTGGCCATGTTATTTATTAATTTGGGATGATAAGACTCATTGCCAGTTTTTAAAAATACAATTTCACCCATGAAAACCTGACAACGTGTGCATGTTGGGTATGAAGGGAGATGTCAATGCGTTTGTTCTGGGAGGAAGAAATAGTTGTCCTGAGCTGCCACCTCTGGAGCACTAGGGGTCACTGCAGGTCCACTGATGCCGCGAGCAGGGCGCTGAGCGCGCCAGGTCTGCTGCCAGCTGTGTGTGGGTCCCACTGCCAGGCACGGCCGCTCTCCCTGGCTGTGCACAAGAAAATGTTTGAGGATCCAGTCTCCAGGTGCCCCCCTCAACCTTTCTGACCTGTTAAAATAATAATCTAGTGTCAAATACCATCAATCTGGTGTCACATATTCTACTATTTCGGGTAATTTAAAATTACCTTGTAAGCCAAATACAGAAGAATACCCTCCTGCTGCTGCATTTATTTCCAGACCCAGAGAGCTCACTATTGTCTTCAGTCACTTTTTTGAGACTGGAATCTCTCCTGTGATGAGTCAAACATTTGTTGACAGAGAACTGGTCATATTTCATCCCAAGGGAGTAATCCCAAGCAGATCCGTTTCAACACCAAGCCAACACAGGCTTTCTGACAAAATCAAACACTGGCATGTAAGAATTGTTAGATGCAGGCTGGGCGCGGTGGCTCACGACTGTAATCCCAGCTCTTTGGGAGGCCCAGACGGGCAGATCTCTTGAGGTCAGGCGTTGGAGACCAGCCTGGCCAACATGGTGAAACCCCGTCTCTACTAAAAATACAAAAATTAGCTGGGTGTGGTGGTGGGCACGGGCACTTGTAGTCCCAGTTACTTGGGAAGCTGAGGCAGGAGAGTTGCTTGAACCCAGGAGGCGGAGGTTGCAGTGAGCTGAGATCACACCACTGCACTCCAGCCTGGGTGACAGAGTGAGACTCTGAATCAAAAAAAAAAAAAAAAAAAAGATTGTTAGAGGCAGTCTTCTTAAAGATGTTTGTGCTATGTGGAGGCGGGGTCTCTTCGTTCCGACTTGGACTGGCTCATCTGTGGGGAGGGAAGAGGACAAAAGTGGCCCTTTACTCTCTTACCATGGAAATCTCACACAAAGAAAGGCACACCGCTCAGCGAAGTTAGTTTTCACAAAGAAATTGGAGTGAACATCAAGTTAATTACTTGAGGAAATTAGGGGGCTTTTATTAAGAGAAAAAATTGAGTTCCTCTAAACCAGAAGTAGCCACAACCCTTTTATTTCAATTCATGTGCTCACTCCCCAAAGCACCCTTTAATAACGTCTAAATTGGGCCATTGACAGTATCCTCAGACTTCAGCTTTGAAGCTGGTGTATACATTGACAAGCAACAGCATCTTGCGTGTTTACGTTCTCTTTGATGTTGGCAAACTCAACAAATTGCTGGATAAACCCTTTCCCTTGTTGGCCACTAAGAGCTCCTCTAGGGCAGGATTCACTCCCTGTGTATCCATTTCATAGACACTTTTTAATTTTCCTTTTTGGTACAGTAGCAGAGGAGCTATTTTCTTCAACAATAATCGTGGGATGTGTACGTCTGATCTGAAGATCTCTGCAATGGGTTAATTGATTCCCTGACAAAGGCCTCTGTAATCTAAGAACCCAGCCCTTCAAGTCCATTAGACACATTGATTTTAAGCAGACAAAAGAAATCAAATCATTTGGATGCTTAGCTCCGAGAAGTAAATTGATCTTTTTGATGTACGTCAAATGGACTCATTACGGGCTCGTGCTGCAGGCCACATGATTGCCAGTTTTCTCTTTTGTTTGAGATCAAGTCCTCTTGGAGGGATGGACAGGGACTGAGTCTGTTCCTGGGGAGGCCGATCTCTGGTGGGACACCCCCTCTTCCTTCTTATTGTGTGCTGTTAGCCGAGCCCCCATAAAGGGAAGGCCCACACCCTGCAAGTGGGCTGCAGAGTGCCAGTTCTCAGTGATCACAGAGGAAGACACCCTAGACAGAGCTCACAGCTGCTCACACAAACCACATGCTGGCAGATGGATTTCCAAGTCCGGCCTGGACCTCAGTGTCAGTCAACCCCACCACCTCATTTTCTCCACCCTAGAAAACCCCACCGGCCCGGCACAGGCCATGTTCTGAAACCGCAGGGTCGGGACTTGCTAGATGAGAAATTAATACAGGTGTTCTTGAGAAAGAAGAGAGAGACCAAAAATCAGAGTGGAAAGGAGACACAGGTTCAGCATTCCAGGGGCCACTACACACTCATAGCTCTGAACACCGACAGGATGCCCCGGCATGTTGTGCTGTCTCTGAGCTGTGTGGGTCTTGTCTGGCCGGCCTCCCTGGGCTGGGCCTGCGATTGTTCCTGCAGCCACCTGCCTGGCACACACAGAGGCCTCTGGATTTGGCCCAGTGGGAAGCAGAACAGGGGCCCCGTGGAAGGGATGGGAGTCTGGCATGCTACATTTTACCAGACGCACCTGTGCCTAGCCCCTGCCTCTGTGGCACTATTGGAACGCCAACAGATCTTCCGAAAATGTGAATGGGCTCCTACAACTTCCCCGCTTGAAGCTTCACTCTGGCTTCCTGAGTCCTGACGAGGCCCCTGCATCCTCTGTCTCCTGTGCCTCCCCTGCACCTCCCCTCCCATCATACTCTCCCTGGCTCACTAAGCTTCAGCCACATGGGGCTTTCTGCTCCTCCACCCTTTGTGATGCCTCATGGCCTTTGCACCTGCTGTCCCGGCCACCAGGCAGGTGTCTGACCCGGGTCTGCACTCTGAGGATCCTTCTCATGAGAGAGATTACGCTGCTCCAAGAAGCCTTTCTCGACCTCTCCAAAGGGCAAGTCATTATGGTGCTTGAGTTCTTCACAGGTTCTTCCTGAAAGCATCTTGTTCTTTGGTGTGCTTGTTTCCTGTCTGTCCCCATGGGAATAAATTTCGTGAACGGCTTGTTCACTGTGAAGCCTCTAGGGCCTGGCCAGCAGTACACCCTGAATAAATAAGTATTGAATGGAAGGAGGAATCCATATAAATCCCACTCCTCAGACTGCTCCAGCCCAGGAGGACCCTCTCTTGGAACCGATGATACTTGTTCTCTGCAATATTCTTTGAAGACCCTAAGAGTTCGAATTCCAGCTCTCCAAGGGCATCCTTTGCCTTCTCCCTGGTGCGTGGTACAGGGGACAGAGCACCTCATGTGTCCAAGAGATCGAATTCCAGCTCTCCAAGGGCATCCTTTGCCTTCTCCCTGGTGCCTGGTACAGGGGACAGAGCACCTCATGCGTTCATTAGCTGGTGGTGGTTGGTGGTTCCTCCCTCCTTTGGACTCTCTTCATACCGTAAAATGGGCCAAAGCTTCGCTGTAGTCTCAGGAGCTGATAGAGGTGTTTCCTTGTATCCCACTCCTGCTTCTGTTGGCAGTGATGAGATCAATACACCCTGTATTGCCTGGAATGGTTCATTCTAACAAACAAAGCCCTGAACCTCCATGACTTAACACCATGTCATCTTATTTCTTGCTCACCCAAAATTCCATGCAAAAGAAGTGGCATTCCACA
Organism: Pan troglodytes; assembly: GCF_028858775.2. NCBI lineage: Eukaryota > Metazoa > Chordata > Mammalia > Primates > Hominidae > Pan > Pan troglodytes. The sequence continues at coordinate 136,706,658 of NC_072408.2, read as the reverse complement.
TTTTCGGAACCAGACTCATTCCAACTTGCAACTCTGTCATTGCTGAAGGCTTGGGGGTTCTCCCTTGAATTTTTGCATTCAGCTTGAAAAGGCAGGAAGAGAGTTAGGGGGTTTCACAGGCTCCCAAACTCTCCCCCTGAAAGGGAGGCACATCCCTTCCTCCCAGGTTCTTTTGGACATAACCATAGCGACAGTTAACCTTAGGAAGGCCAGGGCATGTGGTCTGGCTGTGTCTCCAGCAGGTAGAGGAAGCAGGGGTGAGGGAACACGCTTCTGTCACAGGTTCCAGTGCATGCAAAATCCAGGCAGTCTTTACAACAAAGGGTTTCCTGCAGAGGCAGCCTTGCAGCTTCTCCTTGGCCTCACCCCTGACCGAGAAACACTCAGGGACTAATCAGGCTAGAGGTACAAAGACATAATTTGTACCAAGAAGTCCAGCATGTGACTTCAAAGAAGACTATTCAAGGCCTGCTGACCTTTCTGTATTGATCCATAAATCAGTAACTTAAGGAAAATGCAGCACTATCCTACTGGTCTTTGCAGAAGAGGCTGCTCTGCGAGGTTCACCTGGCAGTTACCTGGTGACACCATGGGTCACCTGGGACAGCGCGAATATTCCAACTTTTTAACATCTGCTTGTGGAGCTCTGGGAAGAGATGAGAAAGGGAGAAGGACAGAGAGAGGAGAGTAAAAGTAGGTCTGGATTTTAGTATGGTTAACCTGGAAGAACCAAGAAGTTTGATGATTTAACACAATAAAAATTAATTTCTTTTACCATACTTCTTAATGTGGATTGACGGGGGACATTGCTCTCTCATCAACTTGCTGGACTGCTGGCTGGAAGGCTCACCTTGTAGCAGCTGCACCATCTCAAACACGGGGTCCACTCTGCTCCCAGGGCAGGGCAGGTACAGAATGAGGAGCCACAGGTGAGCTTTTCACTGCCCCACCAGAGAAATGACCCCCATGACTTCTGCTCACATTTAGTTGGTCAACTGCAAGGGGCTGAGAAGAGTAGTCATCCATGTGCTGGGAAGGAGAGAGTGACAGGTCTTGGCAAACACACACTTCCCTCAAGGGCACAGCATGGATTCCGCTGAGGTGCTCCTTCTGGAAGGATGATCTCCTGCTGGCCTAACCAGGAAGGGTGTGCAATGTTCCCAGTGCTTACAGTGCCCTCAACATCAGAAGGCTTTGCCCACTAGTGAAAGAGACAGTTGATTGAACCAGGCCTTTCTATTTCCCAGTCATTTCATGAATTTTGGAAAATTGGGAAGACAGGGAGTTTCAAAAAGTCTCTTCTGCATCTTCAGGAGGGATTGATCTGGTAGCTCTCACTTCACGCTAAGGTTTCCCAAGCTTCATTTCTCACCATCTTCCGGAGTATTGTCATAGAGAGAAGATGGTGCCTGCACCCATGTCAGTAGTGATTGCTAAATCCATTACTAATTTCCCATCTTCATAAACATACATAACTTGATATTTTTTAAACAAAATGCATCACCAAGTAAAAGGAGAGAAAACAAAAATAATAATAATCAAAATAAAAACAAGTCGATGTTAGTAACTTGAGCTAGATGTTGTCATTGTGCAGAAAGAGCTTCCCTTTTTGTTTAAAAAACATGGACGTTTGCAATTACTAAAAGGTTGTTCTGGAGTAGCTCAGGCCTGAGCCTTTCTCCTGGATGCAGTCAGAAGGACTGGAAGAGAATGGCTTCAGTTTTACAGGAGGCCCCATCTTTAGAGGGCCTGAAAGTGTCCTCTCATCCACCAGTGGCATAGCCCCAGCAGTACTTGAATTCCAGCTCCTTTCTGCCTTTATCAACTCTCAAAGTTGCCATTTCTCAAAAACTGCTACAGGGAATGTTTTTGTTTTATTGAAAAATAACAACAAAAACTGCTTAGTGTAAAAGCCTCATCCACACAGCAGGAACAATTAGTGCAATTTAATTACCGACAAAATTAGGCTTACAGCTTGATTTACGGCCCCGCAGATGAAACACATATTCTTGGAGGAAAGCAGATTTCTTACAAGTAACTTGAGAGAGACAAGGCAGGCGATTTTGATGGGAAGTTGTCCTGGGGCGGGGGCTGGAGTTAGGGACCTATGAGCCCTCAGTGTCCATCTCCAAGTCTTTCTAAGTTTTGCTCCCCCACAATTAGCTGTGTTAATTACCCAAAGAAGATTAGATGTACCAGAGAGAATGGCATACTGGAGAGAGAAAAAGTAAGAAGCCATTCTTGCATCTTATTTTAGCCACTGATTAGGTATCTGAAGTTGCATCTTCCCAAAAAATCTTCCATACCAAAGAGTGGAAAAAACTTTTGTTTCGCCAACTACGCATAATGAAGAAACCGTTTAACATTTTAGGCAGCAGCTGGAACTTGACAGTCACCTTTTGTCTTCACATTACAGATAGAGAAACCTTTTGCAATGGCAAAAAGAAAAGTTATTTGATGATTGCAATTCAGGGGAAAAACTCAATTTGATTTAGAGAAACATAAAATGATTGTTTTTAATAAAGAACAGGGACCACTTGTTTCTAGTCAATATGTTTGAGAAATGTTTTACAAATAGTGTCACAAATAGATGATTTACAAATAGACCCACTGTAGCGTTAAGGATGGAACCTGGATTATGCATTCAGTGCGGGCATCAATTTTGACACTCAGAGACCAGGTGAAGGTGTCCAAGAGACGAAAGCTCAGCTCTCTCATCACTCAGGTGAAGGAGACAGGGGACCAGTGGTTCCAGCACGTGTTCCGCAGGCCGGCAGCATCAGCATCACCTGGAACTTTTTAGGAATGGAGATCGGAAGTCCCACCTTGACCTGCCGAGATAGCTCTGGGGTGGGCCCAGCAACCCAGGTCTAACAAATTTTCCAGTGACTCCTGCTGGTTCAAACTTCAGAAACAGTGAAAGAGACAATCTCTCTAGGGTCTTTGCAGCATCGACTCTTAGGAATTTTACAGGAGAGCAATACAAAGAGAAAAGGCAACAAGTTTAAGAAACAAACAAAAGAAAAAACAGACAGATACATTCAGATAAGTAGATACAGAATAAAAGACAAGAGCACATCTCAAAGGACATGAACCCAGAAAGACAATCTTCTGTAGAACAGCAGTGGCTTTTTTGATCTTCCTTGAAACTTTGAAAGCTGAAAACTCTTAAAGCATTGGTATATTTCTGCAACTACAGGCATACAGGATGAAAAAGTCCATTGCCCCCTCAGTCAGATGATAACGACCCATTTTTATCTACTGAGGTGAATTCACCTCATTAGATTCAGGGCTTGTTGGTTTACAATATTCCTTAATAATTCTGAATGCTTTTCTTCCCTCTGAGCTTTGATGGGGTTAATTTAAAGGCTCTCGTGGAGCAAAGCAGTTCTTGGGCTACAAATTATAGGACGGTGCTTAGGGATCTCGGTGTGGGGATGTCTTAGTTGGAGATTCCGGGCGGTGTGAGTGAGAATCATGTCTTTTATCTTCTCAAAGCAATGTTGTCTCCTAATGGATCCATTTCCTGTTCCCAGTGAGCCCTGGGGAGCACACATGAAATGTTTCTAGGGACACTAACTTGGGGGATCGCTCTGGGACGGGGCTTGGGGCCAGCATGACCTCAGTGTGGCGTGTCAGAGACTTCCTCACTCCGATCCCTGGGAGATGCGCAGGGCGGGGCGAGGGCCCTTCTCCAGCCATCCTTGAGCTCTCCCTGGCGAAGAGCCTCAGGTGCCCCCGGGCTGGAGGACCTCCCCTGGGCCTGAGGTTTTGACGACGACGAGAGGCCGGTGGCCAGCTGGACACCTGTTGGGAGAGTGGGTGGCTCCGTCCCCGGAGTGCGCCCGCGCTGGGAGCCCTCGCCCGCCGCCACCGCGCGTCCGCGCTCGCAGGGAGGGTGGCCGGGAGGCTGGGCGTGGGGCGGCCAGGGGGAGGTGGGATTTACTTTGCGGATTGGGGCTCACAGCTGTCACTCCGAAAGGGTGGGGCTTTTTAAAAGCAGACAAATTTTTAAGGCGAAAGCCCCAGCCGGCTCCGGGCACCGTGGCGATCGCCTCCGTTCCGTTCCGGATGCGGTCCTTGCGGAGCGGAGCCCCCGCGCCGGCTGGCAGGAGGCAGCTGCGTTGCTCGGCCGCGTCCCCGAGCCGGCGGGCCCTCCTCCGCGCACATCTGGCCCGCCTCCCCCGGGCGCAGGGGGGAGCCCCGCGTCTCCGGAGCCTGCAGTGCGCTCGGCGCGCGTAGAGCCCCGCGAGCCCCAGCCGGGCCCGGGGCCGGGCGGGCCGAGGCGGCGGCCGGGGAGCAGCCGCACCCGCCAAACTTTGGGGGGCCGGAGCGCGCGCGCGCCCGAGCCCCGAGGCGCAGCGGCCGGCCCGGGATGGGGGCTGCGGGCCAGGGAGCCCCGGGCCGCCCAGCGAGCCCGGCCACCCGCCCGGGGGGCTCCGAGCCGCCTCTGCCCGCGTCCCGGGCTCCGCAGCCCCGCCACCCCGGCGCCGCCTGCGCCAGCGCCCGCTAGCCAGCCCGGGAGCAGCTGGAGCCGCCGGAGCCCTGCGCCTGGAGGCGCCCCTCCTTGGGCCACCGGGGGCCACTCTTCGCTCGGGTAAACAGGAAAGGAAATACCCCTTGTGGATTAAAATTAAAAAAAATTCTGTTGGGGGCGAAGGAGGGAGGTGGGGTTTGCCTGCGCTCGCGTTGGACTCCGGAGAGCAACTCAGGAGCCCGCGCGGTCGTCGCCTCCCGGCCTGGCCATGGACTGGCGGGAGGAGGGAGCAGGGCGCCCGGGCTGCTCGGGCCCCTAGCCGGGCGCTCCCTCGCCACCGGCCCCGCTGCGGGCCTCTAGGGGACTGAGACGGTCTCTTGTTCGCCTGGACGGCGCCGGGGAGCGGAGGATCTGCGCTCCGGGTCTCCAGGATGTGCCCGTCTGAGATGGGGACGCTGTGGCACCACTGGTCGCCTGTACTCATCAGCCTGGCCGCCCTGTTTTCCAAAGGTGAGGACGCCGCGGCCGCCAGGGCCCAGGGACTAACTTCGACTGGAGTGAGTGTGTGGGAGTGTGTGGAGGATGGGGGCGGCCGGGAGAGAGGGCTTGTGTGCATGTGTGTGTGCGCGCGTGTGAACGTGCGCTCGTGCGGCAGCCAAGCTCGCTCCTCGGACGCCCCTTGGCCGAAGGTGCTTGTCCTGGAGCACTTGGGTGGGAGGCCTTAGGTGAGACTACTAAGGAGCCGAAAGGAAAGGAAGGCTCGGTTTCCTGAAAGCCTTTTCTGTAAAGGGAGAGGGCGTGGGGACCCTGGAGAGGAAAGGTGGCCTCTGGAGGGCCGAGCCGGCTGTCGGGGGAGGAGGGGATTGAGATGACCAGGGAGATTTCTGGAATTTGGGATTGACTTTACCTGGTGGCACTGACCTATTTGGAAATAATTTTGGAGCACTCCTGTCGCATGGGAATACTATTTTGTGTATTATAGGCTGCCAAAAATATAGCCTGGAGGGCAGCTCTGAAGAAGGGGGATGGGTTTCTCCAGGTCTGCCGCTGTGAGATTTGGGCACAGGGTCTGGCTCTCACCCTTCCGTAGGGTGCCGGGAGCAGCAGCGGCCCCGCAGGGTGCACGTGGAGTTTCAGCTACAAGTTGTGACCCGAGTTATCCCAGCGGAGCCCTGACTTGAAGCCATGTGTCAAGGCAGGAATTCCTCAATGTTTCCTCTTCTCTTCTGCCAGCATCCCTGTCTGTCATGGGAAGAGCAAGTTTGGAAGCTCTGGACAGTCATTCTTCCTTGAAGAGAAATGGTGTGATTTGTGCGGGAGATTCTTTCTCATGATTGACCTGGGCTGTTTGTGTGTGGTTCCCCTACCCGTGCCCCTTTCCTGCAGGTAGATACACTGGGAGGAGAGTGAAGCGTCTCAGCAGTCTCTAATACGTGCTGCAAGAACCCTGTACCCATACTTTTCTGCAAAGATTTTTGAGATGAGATCTCTCTCAGAAACTTCAAAGCCAGTTATCACGCACAAAGTCTTTTAATTACATGAATTGTCTGTTCTCTGAGTTCTTCCAGAATCACTGAGGTTATGTTGCTTTGGATCTGATAATAGATGAAGACAGTTGAAATGCCGAGTTCTGTGATGGGTCGATTTAGAAAGAGGAATTTACGTTCCCCCTCCTTCCCTGTCTTTGAAGTGTGGTTGAAATGGGCTCACGTTTCCTAATTATGAGTTAGAACAATCCCTGGGATCAGAGCTTTCTGGATTTATAATGTGCACAGGAAACCAAATAAAAGGTTGATGAATTCAGTGAACCTGACTCAGGCAGACGTGAGGTTAAAAAAACCAAAATCCACAGCAACAACAGCCCAGCATTTTTTTGGGGAGGGGTTGGTTCTCACTTGGTTTTATAATAGGGCCAGACTTCTTTGTGTTTATGCTGCAATAACAAGGTTGTATTAAGAAAGGTACAGAATAGCTTTGGAAATAGGACCTCACTATTGTGTTTTTTCACTTAGGTACATAGGTCTGTTACTGATTTCATTAGACTGAGCAGTGTTGAAGAGAATTGTATTTAGCCTAATACTTGTGAACTTTTTCAACTGGGAACACTGAACATGTCCTTAAATGAGGTACTGTGTGATGTGGAAGCCTCTTTACTAGGTGGCCAAAAATTAGCATGTAAAATGTTTACGATAAGCCTAGCATATGACATATTTTGTGTATTGAACTTAAACAAGTCAGCCAGACAGTTCAAAAGTGAATCAGTTCTGTGTGGAGACTTTGTACAGCAATTAGCAGAGTCTGAGCACATGGTAGATGATTCAGGATTAGTCACAATATGTCAAAGAACAAGAAAAAATCAACACCCCTATTAGCAAATTGCATAAAATGGAATTTCATGATGCAGATGTGATTTATACATTCAGGGACAGGGCCGTTCTTTTCCCAATGTGTTCATATCACCTCCCTCTAAGATTCTCTGATCACTTGAAAGTTCTCACCCATCTTGCAGTCAAGTATGGACTATATTGAGAAGGATTTTAATTGAAAGTAAACACACAGACACACACACATACACACATACCCCAAGGTGCCTCATTTGTCTGGGGCTGATTGAAAAAGAATATTACCAAGTATTAAATATCTGTTTCCACATATTATCATTTCTACTGTATTGTCTTTCCAAATAGGAATTTTTGAATGAAACAAAATGCAGATTTTAATACCAGGTTAATATGCTTGAGCCTTACACGTTTATATTTCATAAGCAGAAAATGATTAGTCGTAGAACAAACCCACCCTCTTGTAGATATTTTTTAAAAACAAATAAACATAAAGTTTTGTTGCTTGTATTTCTATGCCTCTGGGACCTAGGAAGTATGGTATGACACACGGAGTTTCCCCAGCAGCCTTGTCCTATGGCCCCTAATTTTTCTGGGGAATGGCCTTAAATGTTTAAGGTCTAGCTTTGCTGGCAGCTTGATGTAGTTTGCAATGGTGCTAGCCTGCAGATGAGCTTTAATGCATTACTGTGAACTTTATGGGAGGGAGCAGGTGTATGGAGGGTGGGCTGAGAGGAAAAATGGGTGAGGAGATTGGAGATGGGCAGAGGGCAAGCTGATTTTTAAATACAAAGTCAAGAGGGTTGCCACATTTAGGTTGCTTGTTACAGTCCTCACGTGCATCCTTCCCAGTTATTTCCTTTGCACATGCTGGTAGGAAAGAAGCAGACGCTGAGAGACCTGCGACATTGCGAGCGGGGCTGCGGCAGTGTCGTGCTCCCTGTGCCTAGGGTGGTGCTGGGCACGTGCTCTGCCTGCTTCCAGCTGAGTGCAGCCAATGGCCTGGGCAATGGGCTTCTTGGAGTGCCTTCCTGAAGCTGCTTCCATGTGTAGAGCTTCTAGCCTCTAATAATATGCCGAAACGGATGTTTAATACTTGGTAATATTCTTTTTCAATCAGCCCCAGACAGTTTAGGCACTTTGCATTGTGTGTGTGTGGTGTGTCTGTGTGTTTACTTCCAATTAAAATCCTGTTAAATATAGTTCATATTCGATTTCCAGCTGGGTGAGAACTTTCAAGGGATCAGAGAATCTTACAGGAGAGGTGATATGAATACATTGCGACATGAACTGAACTGTCCCTGAGCTTATAAATAATATCTGCATCATGAAATTCCATTTGACACAATTTGATGACACTGGGGTGTTAACTGGGTCAGAGTGAAGCTTCTGGGTAGGACAGCACCACCCTTATTGAAGGAAGCTGTGCACCAAAAAGAGCTTCAAAGTACAGTGATAACTTCTCTAGGGGTCAGGAACTTTTTGGGAGAGGAAAGAATATCAGAAGGGAGCCAGTTAGTGGGGGAGAGAGAGAGTGACTTTTTGCTTACATTCAAATTCTGTCAAATTGAAAAGACAAAGAATGAAGAGACCACTAAGTTTTGTTTTGTATGAATTAAAGAGTTAAATCAAAATGTGATTTTATTAAAAATATTTATGTTCATAGAAAGGTAGAATTCCAAGTTTGAGGATCTGTTTAACTTAGTTATATTCTAAGAGCTAAGAAAAAATGAGTAAACAACAAAAATTTCAAAAATATTTTATTATAGAAGCTATGCTACACAATATTTAGAATTTATCTATCAATTTTTCTGTTAATCCAGGTGTTATCCATCTTTCCACCCATGCATTCACCCATCATCCCATCCACCCATCCATCCACCCGTTCATTCATCCGTCCATCCATCCATCATCTACCCATCCATCCACCAGTCCATCCACCCATCCACCCACCCATCCACCCATCCATCCACCCATCCATCCATCCATGCATCCATCCATGCATCCATCCATTATCCACCCATCCATCTACCAGTCCGTCCATCCATCCATCCATCCATCCATCCATCCATCCATCCATGCATCCATCCATCCATCCATCCATCCATCCATCCATCCATCCATCCTTCTGTCTGTCTGTCTGCCTGCCCATCCATCCATTCATTCATCATTCCAGCCTTCTATCCACCCATCTTTCCATCTATCCATCTATCATTTCATCCATCCATTCATCATTCCATCCATATGCATATTCATTCAACAAATGTCAAAGGCCACATGCCTTCAGTGAACACAGAGCTCAGCAGGAACTATTTCCAAGTGTTGTGAGGACACAGGACAGGTACTAAAGCGTCCTTAGGTAGGGATGTTTAGTGCCAGTCATTCCTCTAGATGTCAAAGTGCCTCATACCATTGCTCCATTGCTTTAAGTTGTAAGCTCAGACCTGGGCAGTTTCGTATTCATCATTCCCCTCTTCCTTTGTTCCCTCTCCTTTCCTATTTCATAACAGTAACTGCCTTCTGAGCACCAACAATGCACCCCATACCGTGCTGGGCACAGGGAGTACCGTAGTGAGGAAAAGCACAGGTTGATATGGTTACTATTCCCAGAGAACTTGCCATTTGTAGGAGAGATAGGGGAACATGTGAATTACACAGAAAAACATAAAGTTAGCACTGTGGGTGTGCTCTGGAGGATGGGGCGAGTGTCTCTGGATGCAGATAATTTGGCAGTTGACTTAGAGTAACTGGGAAGACTCCCCTTGTCTGAAGGATGGGCTGGTGTTACCGGGTGAACTGGGAGGATCCCAAGCGATCCACATAATCTCCCATCTTGACTTAGTCACGTCCCCTTTTAACATTTCTAAATAAAGTAACCAACATTCCCATATTTCAGGGATTTGGATGTGAATGTCTTTTGGGGGAGTGCACTTCTGCCTTTCACAAGGTTGACATTCTACAACTATTTTCTGCCTCCTGTCCTAAATTTTAAGTTCTTCTAGGGGACAAAAAAATAGGTATTTTTTCTATCTCTGATTTCTCTCCAGTATTTTTAGCTTTGTGCTTTGGACATTGCAGGGGCTCAATACGATTTTTAACTATGCTTCCAAGAGTGTGAAATATTGCTGGAGATCATTTACCTGACAGTGCAGTGGTTTGATGCTGCCTTTTCCAGTAATTCAGAGCGCTGCAGGAAATACTTTGGTCAATAATACCAGCTAATGTTTTGAGTAATTGTTGTATGGCAGGCACTGTGCGGAGTGACTTACGAGGATAATTTTTGTGAATTTGCAGATAAACTCAAGGGGGTAGGTATGTACTGGACCAGAAGTTGAAGTTCAGAGATGTTAAGTAACTTCTCCAAGTCATAGCAACATATAAGACAGTCAGAGTCTGAATTCTGATGCCAGAACCCATACCCCTGGCCATTCTGCTGACTTCTGATAATTATATGGAATAACTAAAAACCAGGCGGTTTGTCAGGCAGAATTGTTACATGGTGCCAGGCTTGCCAGGGGCTGAGTGCAGAGAGGTCTTGAGACCATTTTAGTTTTTAGCTCAGAGCCTGGTATACAGATGACCCTTGATATTTGTTGAGCAAATGAATAAATGAACATCATGTTATTTAGTTTTCTCAGCATTATTTTTTCCAGCAGCAATCAGAAATAACACCTGAAAGGGATTAAAATGGGGATTTACTTCCAAGACCACCAGGGAGGTTGAAGAGATTCTCTGATGGTGTGGAATGGTTTGGTTATCTCCTAGGTCAGCTTCTTTTTTGTTTTTTTTTTTTATTTTTATTTTCCTCCTCCCCCACCTCCCTAGGTCAAGCTTCTTAAAGAACTTGCAGACATGCCCAGTGGACTGTCTTCAGGACCTGTTTATTCATCTATGTCCCTAACATGAGTAGGGTCCTGGGCAGGGAAGACTAAGACATGGCCTCTGGTCTTCCAGGACCAAAAGTGTAGGTGACACATCAGTGGTCTCTGGGAAATTATAAAGAATGAGGAAGAAGCATGCGGAATGAAGACACAGACTCTTCCTGTTTGCAGAAGAAGGATGCTTGATGCTGTGAACATATGCGTTGTTGATTTTGATATTTGACGCCAGACAGCACACTTGAATGAATTGTGGAGATGATATGGTGCGGCCTCTCACAAAACGAAGAGGAAACCAGCATGGATTTGTTGTGACATGGGACCAAAGACTCGGAATATTTTTAGATGACTTTGTCATTTATTTAAAAGAAAAATCTGCTGTAGGAAGAATTAAGGGGTACATACAACAGTCAGAGGCTAGGTGCTTCCATCACCTCTGTCCTTAAACATTGGTTTCAGGAGTCACCCAAGGTGCACCCCCTCCATAAATTAAGAATTGATGGAGAAGGAAGGCCCTTGACCTTGAAAGTAAACAAACCTGGGGCATGCATCTGAAAAGCGACTGAAGTACATAGTTTTAGAACAGATCAGTCAACAGTTATAAAGGTAAAAAACATGCCTTTGAAAGAGAATTCAGATAGCCACTTCTCCTCCCTTAAGAAGTAAGTAAAGTATATAAAGTAAGTAAAGTATATAAATAAAGGGATATTCAGATGCACATTTGGAAAGACAAGAGGTTCCATTCTTAGGAAGTAAGTAAAGTATATAAATAAAGGGAGATTCAGATGTACATTTGGAAAGACAAGAGGTTCCAAAAAAGTGTTTAACTTTTAGTGACATTAAGCTATTCTTTTCACGAGAGTGACATTAAATGTTTATGTTTATGGGAATCTCCCTCTGCAGATTCACTACAAAGATGTCTGTCAGATTTCATTGTTGTTATTTGTTTGTTTGCGTTTTGGTCAGGAAAGCTATATTGGTAGATGGGAAGATGCTTCAGTGATAAAATAGCCTGCCGAGACTCAAAGAGTGTTTGGCAGGATATTGTGGCAATAAAGTATTTTGATATCAAAACAGATGGCGACATTGCCCTGCCTGCTCACATTCCCTGCTGCCCTGGCCTCTCCTTTCTCGTGCAGATGAACACCTGGCAGCCACTGCCTCTTGGAACAGCAGAAGGCACGAGACAGGAAAGTCAAGGCCAAGCATGATGGCTCATGTCTGTAATCCCAGCTCTTTGGGGGGCCCAGGTGGGAGGATCACTTGAGGAGTCCAGGAGTTCAAGACCAGCCTGGGCAACAAAGCAAGACTCCATCTCTACAAAAACAAAACAAAACAAAAAAAATGAGCCAGGTGCGGTGGTGTGTGCCTTTAATCCCAGCTACTCTGGAGGCTAAGGTGGGAGGATTGCTTGAGCCTGGATGGTGGAGGTTGCAGTGAGCTGTGATCATGTAATACACTCTAACCTGAGTGACAGAGTGAGACCCTGTCTCCAAACAAAAAAAAAAAAAAAAAAAAAAAAAAGGAGAGACAGAGAAATCAAATTCCTGACTTTTGATTTCAAAAGCTGGTATCCAGCAATAGAGAAAAGATTTGGAAGAACCTATCTTCCCAGGCATATGGTTTCTCAGCCTTTCTCTTCTTCCTTCACCAAGTAATTTTTTTTTTTAAATGGGGAAAGGGCAGGAGAATTTGGAGGGCAGCTTAGATGCTGGTGGGCTTTTCAGCTGCTCTGTGCCACGTCACTCCAATGACAAATTAAAAATATTCTAGATTGACTTCGTGAATATATCGGGAGAGCCACAAATGAAGACACTCTGTCCTAAATAGCCTGGAGATGAAGCAGAAGGAATGTTTGTATGAGGTGACCAGGCAGCATGCCCGAGCATGGCTCAAATAGCAGAATCTTTTCCTGGCAGCCAGGGCTGTGCAGACATGGCTGAGGAAGCCCAATTGGCCCGAGGAGGCCTTGTGGTCAAGACCAGGGAGGCACAAACCATAGTCTGTGTGGACTGACCACAGGAGACAAGATATCATTTGTACCAATCACAAAGCCCTCCTGGTTGTTGTGGTCACTCCGAACCTCTCAAAACTTAGAAGTGATCCCTGAAATCACTGGGTGGGGTGGGAGTGTGGCAGTATCTACAGAGCTTTGTTTTGCTACTGGATAGAATGTGGAGTAAAGATAGAGATTTCAGTAACGTTACAAACAAATGAAGAGGTCTGTATTCGGTGCTTACTGATGCTGGGCACTGGGATTAGCGCTCACCCCAGCACTGTTGTCCACACAATGGTGACGTGTATCTGGGTGGTGCTATGCTTTGGTGGATTCCCAGCAGCTCAGATGGTAGCAGATGGTGTGGTGTCAACCTTGAGCACGTTCCAAGGAGACCCCAGGACTCTGTCCCCAGCCCTGCCCAGGTGAACATTTGTATCAGAGGTGGCTGTCCAAACAGATGAGCTACTTCGTGCAAACCTCAGAAGAGCAGCTACACAGAAGGGGTGGAGTGGTAAGGACTTTGCGTGGCAGAATTGTGACCAAAAGCTCACCTGAGATGAGGACAATCTAACATGTGAGACAAAGGGGATATTGCAACATGCTGAACATGGATCACACACGCTGACTTGGGAGGTACGAGAGAGGAGTTTGAGAGGAATACGTGTAAAAAGACTTGGAGATTTGTATGAAAATAAGCTTAATAAGAGTTGACAGTCATGAAACTGCCAGAGAAGAAAAAAGAGAAACTACACCAACAAGGAAGGTGCGAGCTCTGTGGGGTGTCTTGTCAATGTGTCTTATGGAAGCGGAGGCCTGGAAGGCCAGGAGCACTCATGAATAAGCATAGTTTTATCATTATGGATGTGGAATATCCTCGTGCTTTATCCTGACTCCACACCATCAGGACTCTGTTACATGAAGCTTCAAGTTATCTTAAGAGACTTAGGAGTCCAGGGTTGTGCTGATTTTAGATGAGGCTGACCCAGGGTCTTTAAGGATCCCACCAGAACCTGCTTCATCTCTGTCTACCTTTCAGACCCTGTTTGTTTCCGCTCTACTGGTGGATAGGCCTTGATATGGTTTGGCTGAGTCCCCTCCCAAATCTCACCTTGAATTGTAATAATCCCCGTGTGTCAAGGGTGGGACCAGGTGGAGATAATTGAATCATTGGGGGTGGTTTCCCCCATACGCTCTCATGGAGTGAATAAGTCTCACAAGATCTAATGGTTTTATAAATGGGAGTTCTCCTCCACACGCTCTCTTGCCTGCCACCATGCAGGCTGTGCCTTTGCTTCTCCTTTGCCTTTTGCCATGATTGTGAGGCTTCCCAGCCATGTGGAACTATCAGTCCATTAAACCTCTTTCCTTTATAAATTACCCAGTCTTGGATATGTCTCTATTGGCAGCATGAGAACAGAATAATACAGGCCTGGACAGTGTGATGGACAAATGACTTCATGCCCAGCCTCATCTGATGCTGGTGGGGATCAGAGAAGGCTTCTTTCCCATTGCTGTGGACAAGCCTTGGGATTAGCTCTGTAGGGCGTGGAAATCGTGCTCCCCTTCGATCCATCCACTGAGGGATGGGAAGGTCTGGAGCAAGGGTCAAGTGCCCCATGGCAGGAGGGCTGGACCCAGGGCAGGACCAGGTGTGGTTTCCAGATGTGTGAGTGAAGGCTGAACAGAAAATAGGGCTGCTGTCTCGCTTGCTCAGTTCACACAATTATAATTTATAGGACAAATAAAGTATTTTCACCATATTGCATTGGCAATGGATAGATGATATCAAATCCAGAGAATTGTGCTACACTGGTATCCTTATGCTGAAGGGGAAAAATGGAAAATTTTAACTCATTCAGAAAATGAGAAACCTAGACCCCTTATCATAGCAAGTAATATTGAAGAAACTCCATGAGTTTGACTTGGAAAAGTGATGACTTCTTTTAACTACAGAGATGTCTGTCTTTTGAAAGAAGGATGTGGCTGTCTCTGTGGCTTCAGATAGCATAAGCAGATCCAGCCGGAACACCAGAGGAAGGTCCTGTGAATGAATGGAAGCTGAGCAGGGTGGGTAGGGTGGGGAGGGTGGGAGAGCTTCTCACTCAAAAGAAATCATAATCGTGATTTTTATTATCATTGATCGAATGCTCATTTAGGCAAGGCAGGGTTCTAAATGTTGTACTTTCATTCACTCATGAAATCCTCACCACCATCCTTTGAGTAGTAGCATCTCCATTTTACAGAGGCAAAAATTGAGGCACAGGAATCTGAAATAACTAGCCCAAGTCAACAAAAAGGAATCCTTAAGCCGGGCGTAGTGGCTCATGCCTGTAATCCCAGCACTTTGGGAGGCCGAGGCAGGCGGATCACGAGGTCAAGAGTTCAAGACCAGCTTGGCCAACATGATGAAACCCTGTCTCTACTAAAAGCACAAAAATTAGCTGGGTGTGGTGCCATGTGCCTGTAGTCCAGCTACTCAAAAGGCTGAGGCAGGAGAATCACTTGAACCTGGGAGGTGGAGGTTGTAGTGAGCTGAGATCATGCCACAGCACTCCAGCCTGGATGACAGAGTGAGACTCTGTCACAAACAAACAAACAAACAGAGTCCTTAAAACAGGCGCCACTATGCATAAATCAGGCCACTTCGTGAGTGTGTCCATTTTGAATGTGTCCAAGCAAAGACTACAAAGGCATGGATGGCCCAGGGTTCTGGGCTCCTAGTAACAAATTGTAGCATCTCCAACACAGCTGCCTGTAGCCATAAATGATGGGGAGATGATGTGGCCTGCGTGTATAGAGATTTTTAGTTAAGTAATTCCTATGGTCAGGGGGAAAAAAATCCAAATTTTACAGTTATGCAAGTGCATTTATGAAAGGTATAGAATGTCCATAAAGGTAGTAAGAAAAAACGAGGAGGAGGAGAGGGAGGAGAAGGGAAGAGGGGAGGAGAGAAAGAAGAGGAAATATCCTTCGGCCCATCTGTTCACTCAGATCAAGCCAGAAAAGTAGAAAGCTCGGCAATTTGACTCTCATAAAATCCTTCAAATCGAATTATACTTTGGCATGAGGTTATTAGACAGTATTGAGTGATAGTCAAGAAAGATTGGTAGAGATGTTTTAAGAATATTGTCTATTAAACATAGATTTTTCCTCTTCTAGGACACGTTGCAGAAAATTTTCTTGGGCCTTAGTATCAGGAGAAAAACAGCTGCATTAATCCTGGGAAATAGTTTATACTTTATCCAGAGAGCCCTGTGAAGTTTATAAGTGGTCACCTGTTTAGCTTTGCTTTAACTTTTAGGACTCTCAGAGCTAAATTTGCTGTTTGTAAGGATGGGAATTTAAGACAGGCCTCCTGTGAATAAGTTTTTTCCTTGGCTTTATTTGATTTTTCTATCCTTGTTCTGTCTGTTTTCTTGCCTTCTTAATTTATCCCATTGCATTTATTTTTTGTGAGCTACTTCAAATTATGTTTGAAATGAGAAGTAAAAAGAAACAATTTCAGTACCCAAAGATGACTGCTTCACATTTTTGATATATTTCTTTCTAGTTGTTTTTCTATGAATTTTTAAGCCAGTTTTGTTGACTCTCTATATGGTACCTATAATTTGTTTTCAACTTTTTTGAGTTCATGTGTTTACATAAGTATTTCCTCATGTTTAAAAATGTATTATGAGTATAAATTTAATGTCTGTATCATGGCTTCAAAGTTTCTATGTTTGCTGGACAATTACATAATTTATACTTTTCTACTATTATAAGAAATAATTATCTTTGTGCATAATTTAAGTTTTGAGTTACTTCCTTAGATAGACTCACAGTTACTTAATCTCTGGGCCAAAAAAGTATGAGGAGAGCTTTCGCTGCCAAGTTCTTTCCTGAAAGGGCTGCACCATTTTGCACAGACGTTAGCCGGATTTGAAAGTGTCCAGTCCACTGAACCTGATGCTCTTAGCAGTGGCGAGTGTCAATTTCAGCCGCACCCAACAGCATTTCCTCGGTGCTTCTGTACGCCTAGAAAACTGTTCAAAAGTCTTCATGAATAGAGGTCTCGCTCTTTGATGATGTTGCTCTCAAGGCCCCCAGAACTCTGTTTTGGTCAAAGTGCGGTCCTTTGCCCCAAGATGAGTTGGCTCTTGAGGGGTGAGGGATTAGAGTGGATGAGGTCATTGAGTCTGATCGGTGAGGAGGACCCAGAATTGCATCCAGCAGTTTCTTCCAGGTGTGCTTTCTGAAGTGGGCCCCAGTGAGAGGATGTCAGTGGACAGACGACGTAGAGGTAAAGAGACTTTGGCTTCAAGGTTCTGAGGAAGAAGGAGATGCATTTAAAGATGGAATGGCAAGGGTGCCACCGAGTCACCGGGGAAGAGGAGGCTCCTCTAGGACCTGCTGTTTGGGCGTCGCTGTTATCAAGCAGTCAGGGCAACAGGTTTCTCTATATTTTCATCTGGAATGAGAGTTCCCTGATTCGGTGACCTCCATGGAATTCGGGAGGCCCCTGCTGCCTTAATGCCTGCATGAAACTTTCACGTTCAGTCCTAGGATCTATTTGGTTCGAGTATTTTATCTTCAACAGGAAACATCAGAGGTATAAGGAACCAAGCGTATGAATCTATTTATTCAATCATTTTGAGGACAAATTATAAACATAATGTGATATGCTCTGAGGATACAGAGATGAATATGAGATTAACTCTGCCCTCATGAGATTAGAGTCTAGTGGGGGAAAATGAGGCATGGACAGTGATAAATATCTCTGGCAAGCTGTATAATACAGCTGCAGAAGAATTCGCTGCTTGCATGATGTGAGGAAGGACTGACATTTTTGGCTTTCGTGTAACTCTTTAGAAATCTCTTTTCCACGATTGTGCTTCTTCTGTGTTGGCCATGGTCTTCACTGCTGACAACAGATCCCACTGCGGTAGGGACAGTTTTATTAGAGCATAGGAGGTAGCAGCTAGACTCCTTGAGTACCAGGGAGCCAGGGTTGGGTGCCGGGAACACCAGCAGCCAGTGGGAACTCCCAGCCACAGTGTGTTCCTATTCTGGCCCCAATCCCAATAGTACCATTGCCTTCCTTTCAGCACCTATGGTATAGGGCCTGGCAGGACTACCCGTAAATAACCAAAGACAGCACTCTAGAATATGTAAGCAGGGCGGATCCCATGTGAAACCATGGCCTCATGTCACTCACTGCCCTGCTCCAAGTTCCAGATGGATGCACCTGCTCAACAGGACCTAGGCCAGGCCAAAAACCCAAGCTCTGAGAGATCCCTGCACATCCAATTTATAGGACTGGAGCTTCTTTGATTCAAGGAGTCACTCCAGAAGGGACCTAGAACTGGTGTTCTGTGTGCCAATCTTCATACTCATCAAAGTCACAGAAATACTCATCTTATTAAAGTTGATTTTTGATACTATTGACCTTGCAAAGAGCCACGTTAGAATATCTCATACATGTCATGTTTCTCTTTTCATGAGGCTTCTAGGAAAGGATGCAAGGATCCTAATTTTGTGTTTCTCGCATTCCGGTTCATGATATTGACAGATGCATACTCAATAAATGGCTGATTTGGTTTTGATTTTTCTAGATAGGTTCTTACTTTTCTAGCATTTCAAAGTATTCTTTGTGTTTCTTTGAACAGGAGGCCCTCAAGAGGAAGAACTGTTCCTTTTTTTGTCATCCCAAAGGCCTCTGGACTACTGTCCTGGTCAGCATTGAACAGATGCTATAAAGAGAAAAAGCAAAGCAGATCTTCCGTTACAAGGATCTCTCTTTAGAATCTGAAGCAAACCATAAGATAATGTCCAAGAAACTGTGGATTAAATGGAAGAGTTCCAGCTCATTTCATGGATTTAAGGAAAACTTTTCTAATAATATTTTAGTAGCAGGTGAAGAGGAAATTCTCAAATTGCCTAAGGGGTACATTAGTTAGGCCAGGTTGGCTGTGCTGCAGGAACAGGTAATGCCAGTGTCTCAGTGGCTTAATATGGGAAAGGTTCATTTGTTGTTCACTCAGAGTCCAGGTCAGCACAACTGGGGAAAGGAGGGTTCAAGGACCATGTAGGGTCATTTAACATCCAGTCGTGGGCTCCATTACTTCTGCCCACGTCTCACTGGCTAGCATTTGGAAACGTGACTTCCATCCAACTGCAGAGAGGACTGGGGAACGTAGAAGAACATATAGGTATCTGGTCAATACTACCAGTCAAAAGGAGACGTGTTTGTTCACGTAACTGAGATTCTGGGGACAAAAATGGCATCAGGCAAGGCTTGATCCAGGTGCTCAAGTGAGGCTCTACAGACCTAGAATCTCTTAGCCGTCCTTCCTGTGTTCTATTCAGACACTCTCCCTCATCTAGACAAAATGGCTTCCTAGCTCAGAATTACATCTTCTCCTAACTTTAGTAAAAAGAAAGAACGTTTCTCTTAGTTCCATCAAAGCTCTGGGCCTGCCTCTTATAGGACCACAGTGCTCCTTGGGACCTCCCTGACTCAGTCACTGTGGCCAGAAGGATGGGCTAGTTATGATGACTGGCTTAAACTTAGGCAATAAATAAATAGAACCGGCTCACTTTAGAGCCTGGAGGGAGGACCTACCTGAATCACGTGGTATGAAAGTAGGGGAAGAGTTATATTATAGAAAACAAGTTGGGACACTGTTACCAAAGAGAGGGTAGTGGGTACTGGGTGGTTAACAGGACAGCAACAGTCCACCCTTAGGGCTGTTAGAATTTTGTTTTTAAATGGAGTCTTGCTCTGCTCTCCAAGCTGCAGTGCAATGGCGTGATCTTGGCTCACTGCAACCTCTGTCTCACTGGCAGTGAGGCAGTGATTCTCCTGCCTCAGCCTCCTGAGTAGCTGGGACTACAGATGCATGCTACCGTGCCCAGCTAATTTTTTTTAATTGTATTTTTAGTAGAGATGGGGTTTCACCATGTTGTCCAGGCTGGTCTTGAACTCCTGACCTCAGGTGATCCTCCTGCCTCGGTCTCTCAAAGTGCTGGTATTACAGGTGTGAGCCATCGCGCCCAGACAGGGCTGTTATAATTTTTAATCTAAGATTCAAATATTCGAATTTTCTCTAATATTTAACCAAAAAGAGGGCTTTATGTTGTTGCCTCAATGGTGACTTGAGTAGAATTTTACCCTCCTGGAGAAGTTACTCTATCCTTTGGGTGTTTGTGTTAATGAAATGTAAGCTTCTGTTTTCAATGATTGTAATTTTTCAGAGTCCTTAATTAGATGTAAAAACTATGCACAATGGAAATTACTGTTGTGATTAAATATTTGCATTATGTGCTGTTAAAAGCAAGCATCAAAACACACAATTGCTTGTTTTACAAGCATTCAATATTTTGAAATGCGAGATCAGTAAAACTACTGAGAATTCTATCGAAAGAGAGAGAACAGCTCAAATAATATTATTTACATTTTCAGGGGAACAGTGTCAACAATAGGAGGGAAAACAGTGATTTTGAGTACAGCTATGTTAAAAAAAAATCCCAGCTTACAAATGAGTTCTGCCTTATCTTGTTAAGTTCTGCATATCTGATTCCAATAAGGGGTTTTTGCTTGATTTACTTAATTAGGGAGAATACATTAGGGAGTTGTTTTTTGCCTGTAGTTTGGATAAATGCAACCCTAAAACAATGAGGACAGTGATTTCCTAGATATGCTGATATTATAGATAGCCTGATATTTAAACTTTGGAAAGAACAAAAACTTGCAGCTTGCATTTGGACCAAATGTCACATTTTTTACTATCTTAAAGTAATTTTCCTAGAATTGTTTGCATGTGTTAAAGAGATTTTTGATAGGAAAAGGAAACTATTATTATTATTCTTTTATAATTTAAAATTAAAGGGGTGCCATGTGAATGAAAAGGGTAGGAACCGAAGCTTCGCAGCAGTGGAGGCTATGGGGCAATATGTGTTCAACAAATAGAGAAGAAAATTTTATTTTGTCATCCAGTTTCTTTATGTACTTTGATGTCAGAGGTGTGGTTTGTGATTGGCAGACAAGGTCAAGTGTTATACTGTGGCTTGCAAATATGTTTAATGTGGCTGCACTGTGAATGTCTTGTCAATATTTTGAAACCAGGGGATTTTCATAGAAGTGGATTTCCCTGCTTCTCTGGAGGTAGGAGCAGCACTAGCCTGGGATTGCCACGTGTGAGTAATTCACTCCAGCTGAGCAGCTGCCTCCACGGTAGACAGGGAGGGGCGGGCGGTCTGCACAGGCTCCTCTCTTCCTGCCAGTGCTGTTTTTATGTTTTCCCCCTGGTTACTGATCACTGGGTTTTAACTCATGTGTTTCTTAGAGTGGAGAAATAGTTCTCTATACTCAGATCTCTTTCAAAAGTAGGGATATGAAATACAGGAGTGTATTAGTCTGTTCTCACACTGCTATGAGGACGTACCCGAGACTGGGTAATTTATAAAGGAAAGAGGTTTAATTGACTCACAGTTCAGCATGGCTGGGGAGGCCTCAGGAAACTTACAATCATGGTGGAAGGCGAAGCAAACATGTTCTTCGTATGGCAGCAGCAAGGAGAAGTGCCCAGCAAAAGGGGGAAAAGCCTCCATAAAACCATCAGATCTTGTGAGGACTCACTATCAGGAGAACAGCAGCATGGGGGTAACCACCCTCATGATTCAGGTACCTCCCACCGGGTCCCTTCCACGACACGTGGAGGTTATGGGAACTACAGTTCAAGATGAGATGTGGGTGGGGACACAGCCAGACCATATCAAAGAGTGCCCTGTGTTTCTTGACTCCTAAGAGCTTCCCTCATTTGTGTTCTCCCTGGCCCTGGCGATGCATGGCAGTACCAAGTTATTTACCTTTAGCGTGAAGGATTGTTTAATGATTTGTTAGGTTATTTATGTAGATCAGTGCTGTTTAAACTACGTTATATGAATGGAGGGGTGATGCAAAGACCTTCCTAGGAGTTTGGGAATGGGGATGTTTTAAAGGGAATTTGTTTTACATCCTTAACGTCTGTATATTTTCTGATATTCTGTATATTTTATGATCTGTCCAGGTTAATTCAAAATCACCTGTTCATCCTCTGTCTTCTCTCTCTCACACACAGTTCTTTGATTTTACAATAGGAAGACACTTCTCTTCCATCTCCGGTCTTACTATGATTCATTCCCCTCAGATGTAAAAGCCTCCACAGTTGAAAAAGTACAATTAGACAATTCCTTTAATCAAGGAGCTTAACACTACCATCCCATAGCCCATTAAGAGATACATTTGCAATCAAAAGTACTTTTTATCTTAAAAGGTATTTATTAAAATGTGGTATATATGTATTTACCTTTCATTGTTTTGATTGTGTAACAGTCATAATTGTAATGACACCAATCCAAAGAAATTTTTGCATAATGAGAATCTTACAGTGAGAAGAAACTTTAAAAAGTTTAAGTTCAATATATAACCATACGTTTTTGTGGTAAGAAGACATAATAAGGTAATGGACAGTTACTTTCAAGGTTATTACATTAGGTTAAAATTCTGTGAAATAACTGGAATGGAAACATGAGTTCAAGGAGAAAATGGAACAAAGTAACATTTCTTATTAGTGAAGAGTTTTTCATGGGTTTTATAAGTGGAGTGGTGGGTGTCAAGCCATTCTGTTATTTATATTCCAATGGATACATTTAAAAGAGTGATGTAACAGTTTCATTTTAAAATGTCAAGATTTACAATACACTAGAAACTTCATCCTTAGCAACTATTGAAACTGGATGAAAAATATTAGATACCACTTTTGAAATGTGCAAGTGGGTACAGAGTTTAAAAAGTGTTCTATTAGGAGTTGCAGGAGCAGTAGTGTGGGAAGACCATTGTTTTTACAAGAGTGGTTCTCAGCCTTGGGTACACATTAGAATCACTTCTAGAGTTTTGCAACAGTCCAGTCGGCTCCTGAGCCACGGTGTAGACCAATGGCATCAGAATATGCCAGGATCAGATCCAAGCATTGGTAGTTTTCAAAGCTCCCAAAGTGATTCTGATATGCAATCAAGGTTGAGAACCCTGGAGCAGGTCCTTCAAGGGAAGCCATCTGTTGTGTGTACAAGGGTTGAGGCAGTGATTCTGCACTCTGGCTACACATTAGACTCACATAAGAAGATATGGTGAGTGGAGAGGGTCAGGCTCATTGAAGTATAATTTGCATAGAGTAAAATTCCCTCTACTATTGAACAGTTCTGTGAATTTTGAGAAATACATATGGTCTGGTAACCATTGCCAAAATCAAGATACAGAACATTTCTGTAAACCTCAAAAGTTTCCTCTTGCCCCTTGATAATGGGCCCCTCTCTTTTTCCTCATCCCCTGGGAACCACACATCTGATTCTGTCCCTATAGTTTTGTTTTTTCCAGAATGTTAAATAAACTGTTATACACTATGTAGCCTTTTGGGTTAGGCTTACTTCACATTGCCTAATGCATTTAATATTCTTACAGGTTGTTGGTGTGCTGGTAGTTCATTTCTTTTTATTATTGAGTAGTATGCCATGGTATGGTTGTACCAGAGTTTGTTTACCCATTAGCTATATGAAAGATACCGGAGTGGTTAGTATTGCTTGTTATGAATGAAACCACTATAAGCATTTGTGTGCAGGTTTTGGTGTAAACATATGCTTTCATTTCTTCGTAGGTATGTAGGTAAATACCCAGGGATGACATTGCTGGGGTCACATGAGATGTGTGTGTTTAACATGATAAGAAACTGCCAAACTATTTTGCAAAATGGTTGAACCATTTGGCATTTCTGCCAGCAATGTGTAAGATTCCAGCTGTTCCACATTCTTGCCAACACTTGATATTTTCATATTGTAATTTTATTGTAGCCATTCTAATACATGTGTACTGGTACTTCATTGTGATTTTAATTTGCATTCCCCTAATTACTAATGATGTTGAGTGGCATTTAGTGTGATTATTTGCCATCTGTAGATGTTTTTGGGTAAAATATCTGTTCAAATCCTTTTGATATTTTAAAATGGCCAAATAATTTGGGTGGTTTTACTATTCAGTTTTGAGAATTGTTTGTTTATTTTGTAGACAAGTCTTTAAACCATATACATGATTTGAAAATATTTAGTCTCAGTCTACAGCATGTTGTTTATTTTAACATGTCTTTTGCAGAGAAGACTTTTTATTTAGAAGAAATCTAGTTTATCTTCTTTTCTATTATGTAACTGATATTGCCATATCTTACAAGTCTTTGCCAAACCAAATGTCATAAAGCATTTCCTTTTTGTGCTTTTTCCATAAGTTTAATAGTTGTGTCATTTTGGGCAACATAGTGAGACTCCGTCTCTACAAAAAATCAAGAAATTAGCCAGGCATAGTGGTGTATGCCCATGGTCCTAGTTTCTTGGGAGGCTGAGGTGGGAGGATTGCTTTAGCTCAGGAGGTTGAGATTGCAGCGAGCTACGATTGAGCCACTGTGCTCCTGCATGGGTGACAGAGCGAGATCCTGTCTCTAATTTTATAAACACTGTTATAGATTTTATTGCATTGAGGTCTATAATCCAGTCTTGGTTAATTTTTGTGTATGGTGGGGTGTATAGGACAATATTCTCTTTTATTGCATTTGAGTATCCAGTTGCTCTGGCATAATTTATTGTAAAGTTTGTTATTTCTCTTTTAAATCGACTTTACATTTTCGTCAAGGTTGTCTGACCGTATATGGTAGATATACTCTGAGCTCTCTTTTGTTCCCCGATGTATGTCTCTGTCTTTTCACCAATACGACATTGTCCTGATTAATTTTCTTTAGAAGACATCTTGAAATGCTAATCAGATATGTGAAACTTTCAACTTTATTCTTATTCAGAAATGTTTTGTCTATTCTAAATCTTTTGATTTGAAATGAAATTTTGGAACTAGCTTGTGAATTTCTAAAGCAAATAAAAACAAAAATATCTTGCTGGGATTTTGATTGGAAATGTATTGAACCTGCAGAAAATCCACCTCAGTGATAATGAGAACTGCCATCTTAATAATAATGAGTTCTGTAGTTCATAAACATGGTATGTCTGACAATTTATTTAGGTTTTCTTTGATTTTTATCAGCACTCTTTTAGTTTCAGCCTACAGATGCTGCACGTAGTTTTTAGATTTCTGCTGGTCTTCCAGATTTTTGCGTGCTTTGGGGAATAATATTCTTTAAAAATTTTGAATTTATTATTCTTTATTGCAATTTTATAGATATGCAATTGAGTTTTGTATGTTGACCTTATGTGTTAAACTCACTTGTTTTAGTAATTTTTTTGCGAGACATCTGTTAATGTTTTGCATGTATGACCATGTCATTTTTGAATATAGTTGTGTTTCTTGCTTTTCAGTCTTTATGCCTGTCCACACCCCTCCTTCTTTCCCTTTTCCCTGTCCCTTGTGTATTGCACTGGCCAGGGTCCCCAGAACGATGTTGAATAAGAGCGGTGAGAGCATACATCTTTTCTCTATTCCCAAACTTAGGGGAAAGACATCACATTTTACAACGTTAAGTATGATATTAGTTGTAGGTTTCTTTTAGATGCTTTTTGTGAAAATGAAGAAGTTCTGCTCTGTTGCTAATTTGCTGAGAGTATTTTTTTTCATAAACAGGCATTGAACCTTGCCAGACTACTTCTATTGCACCAATTGCCATGATCATCTGGTTTTCCTTCTTAAAAACAATGTTATGTGTGTTTTCAATTGACATAATAATTGTACATATTTATGGTGTACACAGTGATGATTCAATACATATAATGTATAGTGATCAGATCAAGATAATTAGCATATTTATCATCTCACATGTTTATGATTTTTTGTGTGTTGGGAGCATTTAATGTCCTTCTTCTAGCTATTTTAAACTATATATTACTGTTAACTAGTCATCTTACAGTGGTTTAGGCCACTAGAACTTATTCCTGACTTGTCTTAGTAAGCTGGATGATGTGGTGGATTACACTGATTTATTTTCAAATATTGGACTATCCTTATTTTCCTCGTCAAACCCAATTTAGTGATGGCATATAATTATTTTATATATTGATATATTTGATTTGCTAATATTTTGTTGAGGGTTTTTCTGTCTAAATTCATGAAAGAAATTTGCTGTAGTTTTCTGTTATATACTGTCTTTGTCTCCTTTTGGTATTAGGTACTACGGGCTTCGTAAAAGAGATGAGAAGTATTTCCTTCTATTTTCTGGAAGAGACTACACATTTGGAGCTAGAACTTCTTTAAATGTTTGGTTTACATTGTCTGGTGAAACCATCTGGGTCTGAATTTTTTTTTCAGAAGCTATTAAATTGTAAGTTCAATTTCTTTGATAGTTTCAGGATTATTCAAATTATCTACTTCATAGTGGCTGAATTTTGTTAGTGTTTTCTTTTTAATGAATTGGTTCATTTTATCTACATTGTCAAATAGCTAGAAATAACATTGTTTATGATATTGCTTTATTAGCCTTTTTGTAGTTTTAGATCTGTAGCGATAATTCCCTGTTTCATTCCTGTTATTAGCAATATGTTTCTTTACTCTTTTTTTCTCAGTCAGTCTGGCTAGAGATTTATGAATTTTGTCTGTTAACTGAAAGAGGCAGCTTTTCATTTTCATTGATTTTTCTTTATTATTTTGTTGTTTTATTGATTTCTGCCCTAATACTATTTTTTCTTTTGTGACTTTGAGTTTAATTTTCTCCTCTTTATCTTGCTCCTTTATGTGGAAGATTAGATCAGTTTTTGAGACTTTTCTACTTACATCAGTTTCTAATAGTCTACATTTCTCTCTAGGAACTCTTTTATCTGTGTCCTAATGTCCCTTATAACTTCCACATGATTCATGTTATTTAGATATTTGTCATAAATTTTCAGATGTTTGGGGGATTTTCTAGATACCTTTCTGATATCGATTTTTAGGTTAATATCATTTTGGTCAAAGACTATACTTTGTAGGATATTAATGCATTTATATTTTTTGAGTTTTTTTCAGTTTTCCAGAATGCAGTCTACCTTGCTCAATGCTTGTTGTGCTCTTGAATAGAATGTTATTTTGTGCTGTTGTGAGGAGTGCTCTGTAAATGTCAGTTAGATGAGTTGGTTCATACCAGATAGTCCATATTCTTATGAATTTTGTTTATGTATATTTTCTATTACTGAGGGGAGCACCTCTTCAACATTGCTTTAATAATTATGGATTTTTTTGTTTCTCTTTATGGTTCTGTGAGTTGTGGCTGAATGTATTTTGAGGTTCTGTCGTTAGTTGCGTATACATTTAGGATTATTACGCATTCTAAGTGTATCAACTCCTTTATAAATATGTAATATCCTTTTCCCCCAGTGTTATTGGTTATTTGGAAGTTTATTTTTCTTATATTATTAATATAGCTACTTCAGGTCGCTTGGTGTATTTTCCCTATCCTTTTATTTTTAACTAGTTAATGTCTTTGTGTTCATATTGTGTTCCCGTAGACAGCGTGTAAATGGGCGTTACTTTATACTCATTCTGACAATCTATATTTTTTAATGGGTCTGATTAAACAATTTGCATTTCATATAATTTTATATGTTTGGATTTACATCTACCATCTTCCTAGCAATGTTTTATTTGTTCTATCTGTTCTTTGTGGCCTTCTGGCATCCCCCTTTTCTCTGCATGCTTCTTAGAATATGGTTAATAACTCTATTTTATCTCTGCTAATGGGTTATTATTTATCTTTTAAAAAATTCTGCAGTGGTTGCCATAGGGTGTTCAATACAGGCATTTAATTGATCACAATCTAATTTCTGAGCAATATTACTACTTCGCGTGTGGTGTAATCACCCGCCAACTGCATATTCCAATTCCTCTTTCCCACTTTTGGTTTTACTGATGCCATTTATTTTATTTTTGGGCATGCTATAAACCCACAATACATTGTTGTTATTTTGGCTTCATACAGTTATTTTTAGAGCAATTCAAGATAAGACAAAATGGATTTTATATCTCCCTACATTTTAATCGCATCCGGAAGTTTTCAGTTCTTTGTGCAGATATTCATTTCTGCCTGTAACGCAGTCTTTCTGTCTGAAGACTCTCCTTTAACATATCTTATATCAGAAGTCTGATGGTTATGCATTTTCAGTTTTTACTTTTCAGAAAATATTTTTATTTTACCCTCATTTTTGAGAGCTGTTTTTACTGGGTATAGAATTCTGGGTTGATGATTTTCCTTTCAGTACTTTAATGATATCTCTTCATTGCCTTCTGGCTTGTATAGCTTCTGACAAGAAGTCTGCTGAAATTCTTTTCTTTGTTGTTTTGTGTGTAATGTGTCTTTTTTTTGCTGCCCTCAACATTTTCTCTTTTTCTTTTTTAGAAGTTTAAACATGATGTGTCAAGATGTCCCTTAAAATGTATTTATCCTGCTTGGGATTCTCTGAGCTTCTGGGGTCTGTGGTTTGAATCTTTTATGACTTTTGGAAAATCGTCACATGTTTCCTCTTCAGATAGCTCCTCTTTCCTGTTTTCCTCTCCCCTCCTGTTGGAATTCCAGTTGCAAGTATGCTAGGCTGTTTCATATTGCCTCAGAGGGTCTTCAATGCTCTGTTCCGTTTGTTTTCTTGGTTGTCTTCTTTTTCAGTATTTCCATTATTAATAATTTCTTATTGACCTACTTTCCTACCACTGATTCTGTTCATAGTCATTTTTAATCTATAAATCAGCCCATTGAAGGTATTCTTCATCTCTGATTGTGAGTTTTCATGATTATATTATTTCTAGCATTTCTGCTTGGCATTTTCTTAGTTTCTATGGCATCGCCAAATTCCCCCTAGATGTTTCAGAGTTGTCCACCTTTTCCACCATCGTCTCCTGGCATGGCACCTGGAGTCTCTTCCTCCTGCTGCAACTGAGCCATTACTCACGTTTCTTCTCTCTTTGCAGGACTCTGTTTTTCCTTTGATTTCACGCTAATTGGTTTCTCTGCAACTTCAGCTCTTTGATGTGTTCAAGAAACTATTATTTTGTAGTTTATCCCACTTTGATGTTGTGTTAGGATGGAAGTGATACTTTTTCCAGTTCTGTGCATCTTACACAAAACCTTTTAATAAACATTGTTTTCAGCCAGCAGACCCAGAGATTCCGATGTATTTGATTTGAGTTGGGACCCCAGTCTGTTTTAAAAATCTTCCCATCTGACTCTAATGTGTAGGACTGAGGCATAGACTTTGTGGGGAAGTGAGACTGTGATCTAGGAAAGGAACACAAACTCTTATGTCTGGGATTGATTTTATGACATTTATTTCCCCAGTGGAGTTTTTTAATATATCACTTGGGGCCTAACAAGGAAAATAGACTGCATTTCACATATTTCCATCACAGAGAATTTGGTAAAATAAATTGGTTCTACAAATGATGAAGAAGCTGTGTGTCAAACAGTGGAAGGGGAAGAAACTGAGAGAGTAGCTACAACAGGGAGCTGCTGCCCTCTCTAGGCTGGAGGGCAGAGGGAGGAGATGGTGTTCCCAGGGTCCAGGTGCCAAGACAGGTGTATCCTGCAGGTGCTTCCAAGAAGCAATCTGTAGGCCGGGTGCAGTGGCTCACACCTGTAATCCCAGCACTTTGGGAGGCCAAGGCAGGTGGATCACTTGAGGTCAGGAGTTCAAGACCAGCCTGGCCAACATGGTGAAACCCTTTCTGTACTAAAAATACAAAAATTAGCTGGGCAGGTGCCTGTAATCCCAGCTACTGGGGAAGCTGAGGCAGGAAAATCGTTTGAACCCGGGAGGTGGAGGTTGCAATGAGCTGAGGTCATGCCACTGCACTCCAGTCTGGGCACAAAGCGAGACTGTGTCTTTAAAAAAAAAAAAAAAGCAATCTGCAGCAGACACTTGGGGTGACACCCCAGGCCTAGGGCAAGGGGGACAGCCCTGGGCTCTCTTTTCCATCCTCTAGTCTCCTGCCAGTAGCTGTCATTGGTCCATCCCAGCCTAAAACCAGCGACATGGAGCCTTGGGATGTAACTTGCAGGAGTCAGTGAACCCACAGCACAGAATAGGACAGAGAAAGTGAAGGTGGCAGCTGTCCACCTCCCGATCACCATAGTATAACTCCTTCATTAAGCAAAGCTTAATTACAATAACGTAAAGCAATCACTGAGAATCTCAGTAGGATTTCAGGAAAGGAAGGTCAAGAATAGATACTTAAAAGAGATTTGGGGTTTGAGCCCACGTAGCTTAAGGTAGATCCTTCAATAGAGGAGACATACCAAAACAAGGGACTTGAGGTGAATCCTGATGCACAGTCTTTTCATAAGTGAGCTTTTAGCCCAGGTGAGCCATTTATTGTTTAAATAAATCCGTTTTCAAAAATTTCCTGAAGCAAACAGTGAGATCATGTATTATTTCACAGTCTTATATTCCTGGGCAGGAATTTCCTGGAACAGACAGTACAGGCATTTTGATATATTAAATAGCTGGTCTTAGTTCTCACTTTGTGGATGCAGATGGTCTCAGTTCTCAGGGCAAAATTGCCACAAACTGACCCCAGTCTATAATACAGATTCTGTGCTTTAGGAATCACTCCAGGCTTGAAGATCATTTCATGCAGCCTTACCAGTGTGTTATGGGGAGTGGTTAATATGAAGACATTAGAATAACTTATCCTGGCATGACTGGAAGAGAAACAGCTACCTCTGTGCCAGTATGCAGACACCCAGGAGTAAGCTTTCCAAAAGGAGTTGTCATCACTGCCTAAGAGCTCTCTAGAGAGGCTGCAAGATGGGCTTCAGCTTATAGCGCTCTCTGTGTGTGTGTGTGTGTGTGTGTGTGTGTGCGCGCGCGCGCGCGCGCGCGTTTGGTTAATAGGTATTATTAAGCCGCTATTCTGAAATTGCTGTCCCTGCTGTTCTGACCCATGTCTGTTTGCAGGCTGACTGTGGGAAGCCAGATGAATGAGATTCTCTGTGACCTTATCTGTTTTACGCATTTAAGGATGTTTCTCAGCTGAACAAATAGGAGTGGGTGCTTCCTTCTGCTAGCCAGCGGCCCTTAGAGTCAGCTGTTGATCAGGTGGATTCTTGGTCTGACACGTGTACATGAAATGCTTGAGATTTAAGGAAGGTCACAGAAATCTCTCTGAAGTTCTTCCTACCCACAGTGTGTGGTTCTCTGAAAGTGTTTGTACCACGGCCATGGTGAACTTTCTATTTCATTCTGTCTCAGCTCTGGAATAATATTAATAGTTTTAATATAGTATTATACTATAATATTATGTAATTATATTAATTATAATATAATTATTAATATAATATTCATAGTTAAACTAATATTAATAGTTTCCTTTTCTTCATAACATCTGAAGGAGGTTGTTTCTTTGTAAAATGTATCTTGTTTTGGGCTGGGGAGGGAATATAGTCTCTTCTTCACGGATAGAAGTTGCATTTGCACGCTCCATTCCCACGCTTCGCATCCTTTCCCATGCTCATAACAACAGTTTGTTTCCTTTTGGGGAACCCTCCCTTCCTCTGTATCAGTTCATATAGTGAGGTTGGGCTCAGCCCATCTTTGCTTCCAGAGATTGAGAAGTGGGAAATGGCAGTCAACAGATTGACTTGGCTACAGTGATTGAGTCAGGCGTTAGTACCTGACCTAATTCCAGTAGAGGAGAGAGAGCTTCATGACTTTTGGTGGAAATCTTGGAAGAAATAAAGTCCCATTTTGTGGACACTAATAGCAGTAAGGATGAGGCCAAGCTGAAGCTGCTAGAAGCCACCCCAGAGAGCCTGAGAATGAAGCCAACACAAAGACACAGAGAGAAGACAAACATGATATCGTTGTTGAGGCTTGATCCAGCCGTACCTGAAGCCATAACCCATACCTCCAGAGCTGTTCAGTTACATGAGCCAATAAATTCTCTTGTTTTTCTTTAAGCAAGTTGGTCTTGGGTTTATGCTACTTGTTGCTGATAAGGTCCTGACAAATGTGTTCATGAAAGAGGTAGAATAATAGCCATGGAGATTACCATAGAGAAATCACAGTCAACCAATAATCCTTAGCCATCATTTCTGTTACATCTCAAAACAAGCTTCCAGGTATGGAAAGATTGCTGAATTGGAAATAATGGTTTGCTTGTTCTTTCTTTTGGACTTTGTTAGGATCAACAAAACGATGGCAGTTCTTCTTCCCAATGATAGGATTTGGTGATGAGGATGCTAAGACCCGAGTTTAGATCACCAGATAATTGGATTTGGAATGGAAATAACATTTCTCAGCTCACTTCTTGCTGCTTTAGTAGTGAGAATCTACACGCAGCCTAAGGGCCTCCCTTCTGTCGATTTCCTTAGGTATTTTATTTATATGTCTTGTTTCTGGAACTAGGTAGTGAGCTATTGGAGACCGGGAACCATGTTTTAGGTCTCTCGAATGAAGTCTCAGCATTTTAACAATGCTGAAAACACAGCCTAGAATACACTGAAGCTCTTGTAAATAATGAACGGATGGCTGGATGGATGGACACTACCATGTTGATTAAATTGGAAATCTCCAGGCCAGAATTAACAAAATGGAAGCTGGTCAGCCACCCGCTGCTGATGGACATGTTGTATTTGATCAACAGAATTTTGTTGGTGTTGTTTTCTTAATTGAGTTGTCAACATTTTTTAAATCGAGAAAATTAAGATAAATTTGGATTTCTGCTGTCTCTCGAAAATCGGAAGCCCTGGCTGGGCTGGCATTCTCACTGCCTCCCTTGGATGAGGCGCATGCTTTTCCGGTTGCCTCCCTGCCAAATCCCCAAGCCAGCCTCCCTTGTTCTGTGACTTGAACTGCAGCTCCAGGCCACAGAGTAGCCACAGAGGCCACACCTCTCTTCCCCGCCATGCCTGCTGGACGTCCGTGTGTCTCCCTTTAACATTTGTTAAATTTGAACCTACAAATCCTCTCTAAATGGGACTCAGGATAGCACCAGTTCCGTGACTTGGTGAGAATACCACAAGCAGTCGGACGTCGGCAACGCAGAGCTGGGCCCTTACCAGGGACTAACCATGCTGGCACCATGGTCTCGGCCTTCCAGCCTCCAGAACTCTGAGAAATAAATGTCTGTTGTTTCTAAGCCACTGGTCTATGGCGGTTTGTTAAGGCAGCCTGAACAGATAGCACCTGAGGCACTTGTGAGGCCATCGGACATCAGCGCTTTCTAGGGCCAGTGTGAAAGCCCTACAGGGTGAATACAATGTGGCTTCTAAGCCACGACCTTGCAGGCTTTGTCTGTTAAGGGCCAGCCAGCACGCACTTTCAGCTTTGCAGGCAGGCCATGCAGTCTCTGTCACTACTGCTCAATTGTCGTCTTGGTGCAAAAGCACCCAGGCAACATGTAAGCCGATGTCTGTACCTCTGCTAGAATACAGCTTGATTTACTTATTGAAATTACACATGCTTTTTATATGTGATGCAATATCATCCTTCTTTTAATTCCTTTTTAGCCATTAAAATAATGTGAAGCCCGGGCATGGTGGCTCACGCCTGTAATCCCAGCACTTTGGGAGGCCGAGGTGGGCAGATCACCTGAGGTCGGGAGTTCGAGACCAGCCTGACCAACATGGAGAAACCCCGTCTCTACTACAAATACAAAATTAGCCGGGCGTGGTGGCGCATGCCTGTAATCCCAGCTATTCGGGAGGCTGAGGCAGGAGAATCACTTGAACCGGGAGGCGGAATTTGCAGTGAGCCGAGATTGCGCCATTGCACTCAGCCTGGGCGACAAGAGTGAAACTCCATCTCAAAAAAAAAAAAAAAAGAAAAATGTGAAAAACATTTTTACTTTTGGGGCTGTATAAAAGTAAGTGTCAGTTTGGATTTAGTCCAGGGACTGTAGCTTTTTGACCTCTGTTTTTTTTTTTTTTTTTTTTTTTTTTTAACCTAGCTTTATTGAGGTATAATTGACAAACAAAATTATGTATATTTAAAGAGGACATGATGATTTGATATACATATGCATTGTGAAATGATTACCACAATCAAGTTAATGAACACATTCATTACCTCACACAGTTACTTTTAAAATAATTTATTTATGTATTTTATTTTTTATTTTTTGAGACAGAGTCTCGCTCTGTCACCGAGGCTGAAGTGCAGTGGTATGATATCAGCTCACTGCAGTCTCCGCCTCCCAGGTTCAAGTGATTCTCCTGCCTCAGCCTCCCAATTTATTTTTAAACTAAGTAAAAATTGTATGTATTTATGATGTACCTCATCATGTTTTGCTATATGTGTACATTGTGGAGTGGATAAGTCAAGCTATTTATCATATGCATTACCTCACATATTTATCGTATTTTGTGGTAAGAAGACTTAATATTTACTTTCTTAGTGAATTTCAAGTCCGCAATACGGCCTCATTACCTACAGTCAACGTGCTGCACGTTGGTGCTTCATGATGTATTCATCTTAGAAAGTTTGTAGCCTTCTCTTGTAATCCCCGTCTGAGCAGGGCCTGAGGTTTAGTGCGGGAGAGGAAGAGTGGTAGATCATGGAATCAAAGATGGGTGGAAACAAGTTACTTAGAGCAAATGAATGGGGAGTCAGTGGAAGGATTTTTTAAAAGTTGCCTTATTCAGTTTACATTTTTAAAATTTATCGTCTCATGAATTCTCAGTTCAGCCTAGAATACTTTTCTCTGGCAAATGATATAAAATCTATCCACAAGAAAGACCCTCTCTAGTTCTCTCTGTGTGTTTTTTAACCACAAAAATGAAAACAAAGGGCATAGTTTTGCTTTTGTGAAGTCGGGCCTTTGTGAGTTTTACTTTTGGTGCATTTGATCCCTTGTGGTTGACCCACTCATTCAGTCTCTTTGTAAAAGAGGTAATTTGAAACAAGGTAGTAAAGATTCTCAACAAGACAGATCCATGCTTTGTGCCCAGGTTCATGCTGGTTCAGTGTCTAGCCATTGAAATGGTTCTGCAAAGAACTGGGATTTTAAAAATTCTGTTGCTGAAATTTCCTGCTGCTTTTGACGAATCAGCTTAAATTCCTATTGTTTGTTTTTATAGTAATGTAGGCGACGGCAGTCTGGTTCTCTTTTAATTGTCTTCATTTCTGCCCTTATTTGAGTTGCAGCAAATCAGCGAAATGGTGTGATAATGACAATCCCAACAGCTTTCTCCCCTTGGCACACACTCTTCCTTTCCATTTTGTTAATCACAATCAGGATAATGCATCTGTTCAGAGGCCCCCTCTTCTATCAGATCTTAGAGCATGAAACAAAGAGGCCTGAAGATAGTCCATGCTGCATATGTCTGATGCGATAAATTAAAAGAAAAATAACCGTCTGAGCAATTCAATCAAAACGGTGTCCCCTCTGCAATAATTGGGGCGCAAGAATTTCATAGCGTCTCCCTACCTTTCTGTTTGTAATGGATCTATCAGACTCCAGGCGCGTGACTTGCTCAGGGTCTCTCAACAAGACTAAGAGTGAGGTGTTCATAGGAGAGCCGCCTTCTTCACGCTGAATGAAGGATCATTTTTTTCACAAGGGAATAATGCTTTTTGCTTTTTATTGAGAGGCACCTAGGCTTCTCTTTCTTCATCTACCTTGTGTGAAGTATGAACAGCATCATTTCCAATCTCTTGCCCAGCTCTAACATATTTGAATCTTGCATGAGGTACATGTTTTATTAACGGCTTTGTTGACATGGTGGAAATTAGCTTACTCATTCACGCGTGGACGGTCAACATCCCGTGCGCCATTTAACCCAGAACCTTGGAGCTTACGTCGGTGCATTACAAAGGTACTTGAAAATGGGGCAGGGATTGCTGCTGACTGACTTTCGCTCCAAAGATTTAACCACATTAGTTGGTGGCTTTCAGATAGACACAGACCCCAACAACAGGGCTCTTCCAAACAGCATCCTTCGTGTTTTTTTCTCCCTTGGTGGGAGCAAGTTTGACCTTTACAGCTTTTAGACTTGGTAGAAGATTAGTTCTTAACGTTATTCTGCAGTCAGATGAAAAGCCTTTGTGAACAGTGAATGCTGAGGAGATAATGCCACAGCTGGGGACCCCAGGCAGGGGATGCACGGCAGGGGATCGTGATGTTTAATCTGGAGAGCAGGAGAGTTGTTCCATCGGGAAGTTCACGTTCACGATGCTGTCAGTGTCTCCTATTTGTGCTCCCCCTGTGTAAACTGGATTAGGAGTTCTGTGCCACCCAAGGCCCACTTTGTCTTGGGGAGATTTACTCCTATCAGGAAAAAGAGATTGGGTGTTAGGAGAGGCTTTGTTGTCTGTCTCTTTAGCAACTGAATAGAGGAATTTAATCCTATTTGTGTCACCCGCTGTTGACACTGAGACGTCACTAAACTGGAAAATGATCTTTTATTGGTCTGTGATTGAGGTTGGTGGAAGGGACTTGGCAGGGTATGTCCTGGAAGCATGGGAGAGTTGATAGCATTAAGGAGCCGCCTCTTTGCTGAGTGGAGCTGTAAATGAAGGGAAGCAGCTCGCTGGGGAGTGTGGACCCACACACGCCTTCCTGCAGACATTGTCTGTTCCATCCCTTTCCTCTTCCGTTCCTGCAGGCCTGGCCTATGGAGGCTGCCTATGGAAAGATCACATCCAGGCAGGAAGGGCCATGGGGGATTTTTAGTGGGGTTCAGAGACTGGCTTGGAACTTCCCATATAGCCTCTGAAGATAGGTTTTTGACCCTAGATCTGGAGCCCATGGTGTGCTGGTAAATGTTTAATAAAAATTGGTTCTCACACCCACATGGCTAATTTCAAACTACCAAGAGTTCAGCAGCTGACTTGCTAAATTCTTGAAGATTTTACAGTTGGCTTTTGCAAGCCAGTATGAACTAGTTCCAGGATACCACAGAATAGAACCAATATTGAGACACTTCCTAAGTTGCTTCTGCTTGCTAGAAACATTTAAGTGGATTTCGACTTGGTGTATTTTTCAGAAACCATTCAGATGCAAGTGACAGAAAACACAGCTCAGACTATCTGAAACAGAAAGGGGGGTTTGTTGCCTTTTTAACTACAAGGCTGAGGTACTCTGCCTTCTGTCTCAGCTGGACACACACAGTGTGAAATATGTCATCGAGACACCCTCTTTCCACAGCTTGCCTTATTTTATTTTGTGTTGATTTCACTCTTGGGCAGACTTGCCCTCATGATATCAAGATGACAGTCAACTTCAGGATGACCTCCATCCTCCCAGCAACTTCAGCATAAAACCAAGAGAATGTTTCCGAAGAATTTCTGACTTTACTCTCACTGGATTTGAAAAGGAGCATGGGCTCACCTGGAATGAATCAGTGTTTAGTTCTGTATTAATTTTCTCTGGCTTAAGGCCCACATTGAAATTGCAGGTGTGGTGAACAATAGATTTCTGCTACCCCTCAGTCAGCAGGCTAATTCCAGAGGGAAATGGGCACATTTCACAGGACCAGGATTTCTGGGACAGAAGCCTCGTTGGCATTTGAGCGACTCTGCCTGCTGTCTGTGTCTCTCTCCACAGGTGTTCTAATGTCAGCTCTGATACGAATGGTGTGTCCTGCGATTCAGTGCAATTCTGACACTGACCACCTAGAGTTAGTGCAGACCCCGTGGGTTAATGGCTGGGTCCCCAACAAGACTTCCTTCACTCCAGATGCCAGCTGTAGGGGGCGAGGGGCTTTGTCCATTGATTCCCTCTATTTTAAGGTTATACCCTTAACCAAACCTGAGCCAAAATACCCAAGGTACCTGCACTTCTGTCCAACGTGCCTACACATTTTGGGGTTCCTACAACCTCTCTTTAGGTTCAATAAAGCAGCCCACAGAAGCCACCAAAAGCATGCTGTGCTTCTGATTACAGTTTTCTGATAAAGGATTTAACTCAGGAAGCGCCACATGGAGGAGACAGCTAGGGCAGTTTCTGGGGTATGGATGGGAGGGATGCCGAGCTTTTGCGCTCTCTCCTCATGGAATCCAGGGCATCATGCTCAACATGTTAAGATGTTCACCACCAGGAAGCTCTGCTGAGCCTGCAGTCCAGAGTTTTATGTGGGGTTTCATTATGTAAGGGCAGTCGATGAAATCACTGTGGCCTTCCCTTCCTCAGGGGTTTGAGGAGTGGAACTGTAAACCCATGCATGGTCTTCGTGGTGCTGTCAGCCCCTCCCTTGAAATTATCTAAGGGTTCACCCATGAGTCACCTCCTTAGCATAAACCCAGGCGTGGCTGGCACGGTGGCTCATGCCTGTAATCTCAGCACCTTGAGAGGCTGGTGTGGGTGGATCTCTTGAGCCCAGGGGTTCTAGACCAACCTGGGCATTATGGCAAAACCATGTCTCTACAAAAAATACAAAAATTAGCTGGGCATGGTGGCATGCACCTGTAATCCCAGCTACTCGGGAGGCTGAAGGATTGCTTGAGCCCAGGAGTTCGAGGCTGCAGTGAGCCATGATCACACCGCTGCACTCCAGCCTGGGTGACAAAACAAACAAACGAAACCCAGGTGTGGTGGAAAGAGGCTCCTCATGAATACCAAGAACACATCGCTCAGAAAGTGCCAGGGGTTTCTAAAGCTCTCTGCTGGGAACCAGTGACAAAGAGCTGATCTGTTCTTTATGATATCAGTCACCAGGTGGATGTGGCTCTAGAGATGTCTAGATGGAGACATGCATATTCATGTGTGTAATACCGTGCAACGACCCATTGGCAGAACGATTAATCATTAACCATCTAAACCTCCTCTTACGTAAATCTCCACTTGATACTGCAGAGCTCAAGAAGCACCATCAAGATAATTGCTCCTAACTCAGACAAAAAAAGGATTTTTATGACTCCTTAGGAAAATACCTTTTGTTGTTCACTTTCCAGACAGTGCTCTGTATTCGTGGGTTCTGCATCTGCAGATTCAACCACCTTCAGATTGAAAATATTCAGGAAAAAAACCACAAACAACAAAAATAACAATATAACAATAAAAATGCAAATATGAAAACAATTCGGCGTAACAACCACTTAAATAGCATTTATATTGTGTTTGGTATTATGAGTAACCTAGAGATGATTTAAAGTATTCAGGAAGATGTGCATAGGTTATATGCAAATACTATTTCATTTGATATCAGGAATTGAGCATCCGAGGATTTTGGTATCCATGGAGGTCCTACCACCAATGCCCCCAGGATGCCAAGGGATTGAAGCTGAAAATGCAGGTAATTTCACAACTTGTTGCTCGTTTTCACTGGGTGTCTGGTGGTTTCAGTGCCTGTGCCCCAAGAAGAACATGCTTTGTCTAAACCAAAGCTGAGAAACTCAAAGATATTTACGCACCAGGAATGCAGCTTAATATGGGAATTGGCTGGGCATAAGACATTGTATAATGAGGCGCAGTGGGAACCCCAGGTTCCTGTGCTGCCTGAAGACATTCATATTAAAAAAAAAAAAACACAAAGCAAAATAAAAACACAGTGGCCGAGGAACCGGTTCTAAGGGCCGGATATGATGAAAACCCAGCCAATTTGCAACCCACAGATGCTAAGCAGAGTTCAGATTCTTGGAGGTCCGCATCTGGGGTTGAGTCTGTTATGCGAAGCTGGTTTTCTCTTTCCTGGATGTCCATCTTCTTGCCCTGTTCCCTGCCTGGTGATTGCCAGATGAGGCACCTCCGAACCTAGCTCCTTCTGCTGCATGGTAGCCAAAACACCCTGGGGGCAGGGTGGGAAGAGAGGCATCATTCCTCGCATCGCAAGCAGCTGGACAGTGAACTTCTAGAAGAACAGCTTGTCCCGGCCCTAGAAAGCCAGTTCTGCAGTCCCACACTTTTGAAACACCTGCCGTTTGACTTGAAGCACCTGAGTGTGCAGATGGCACCTGCTTACAGGGGTGCAGGGCATAGAGAATGGGTTGAATCAACTCAGGTGCTGCTGCTGCATGAAATTGTGCAGATGGAGTTGACTTGACCACAGCAGCTGACACAGGAAGCCTCGACTCACGATTATGTCTTCTAGGGGGTTCAGCTGGAGGCTGTAATATGGCTTGTCATTGTGCATGGAAGATATACTTGAGCAAATCCTAATACGTTATTTACTACAAGTTAGTATTGATTTAGAAAAAATTTAAATCAATTTTGTTGTGGTATAATTAGCATATCATAAAATGTACCCGTTTCAAGTATATAGTTATTGGCTTTTTGGACAGATATATGTACCATATAAACGCTGCCTCATGTGTGTACCATAGAAATGCTGTCTCATGTGTGTTCCCTAGAAACGCTGCCTCATGTACCATAGAAACGCTGCCTCATGTGTGTACCATACAAATGCTGTCTCATGTGTGTACCATGGAAACACTGCCTCATGTATGTACCATAGAAATGCTGTCACATGTGTGTACCATACAAATGCTGTCTCAAGTGTACCATAGAAATGCTGCCTCATGTGTGTACCATAGAAACGCTGTCTCATGTGTGTACCACAGAAATGCTGTCTCATGTGTGTACCATAGAAACACCACCTCATGTATGTACCATAGAAACGCTGCCACATGTGTGTACCGTACAAATGCTGTCTCAAGTGTACCATAGAAACGCTGCCTCGTGTGTGTACCATAGAAACGCTGTCTTAGTAGAGACACAGACATTTCCATTGCCCTAGAAGTTTCTTCTGCTCCTTTTCCAGCAACCCCAACCCATCTCTGGCCCCTGTCAACTGTTGTTTTTCACTAGGTTAGTTTTGGCTTAAATATATATCTTTTAAAATTTATTTTAGCTTTTAAGCTTTATTGAGGTAAAATTGACAAAAATTGTATCTATCGAAGATGTACAATTTGATGATTTGCTGTATGTATACATTGTGAAATTGTCACCACGGTCAAGCTAGTTCACATTATCCCTTTCTACAGTGACGGTTTTCTTTGTTTTACTTTCTCTTTTTATGAGGAAAACACTGAAGATTTATCCTCTCAGTAAATTTCAAGGACACTATACAGAATTGTTAACTCTAGTCCTTCTGCGGTTCATTCGAACTCTAGAACTTGCTCATCTGGCATAATAGAAGTTTTTCCCTTTTTCATCAGCATCTCTCTATTCTCTCACCAGTGTTGCTGAGCCCTGGCAACCACCATTTTACTCTCTGCTCCTCTGAGTTTAGCTTTTTTAGATTCTGCATATGAGTGAGATCATGTGGTTTCTGTGCCTGGCTTATTTCACTTAACTTCGTGTCTTTCAGTGTCATGTATATATTGTTGCAAATGGCAGGATTTCTTTCTTTCTTTTTCTTTTTTTGAGACAGAGTCTGGCTCTGTCACCCAGGCTGGAGTGCAGTGGCATGATCTTAGCTCACTGCAACTTCTGTCTCCCAGGCTCAAGCCATCCTCCTGCCTCAGCCTCCCACGTAGCTAGGACTACAGGCACATACCACCGTGCCCAGCTAATTTCTGTATTTTTTTTTTTTTGTAGAGACAGGGTTTTGGGGTTTTTCCTTGTTGCCCAGTCTGGTCTCCAACTCCTGAGCTCAGGCCATCTGCCTGCCTCAGCTTCGCAAGGTGCCGGGATTACAGGCATGAGCCACTGTGCCTGGCTGGACTTCTTTTTTAAGACTAAGTAATATTCCATGTATATATATACCCCACATTTTCTGTATCCATTCGTTCATTAATGGACACATAGGCTGACTCATCTTGGCTATTGTGAATCCCCCTGCATGATGAGCAGAAGTTCTGAACATGGGAGTTCAGATGTCTGTGCAAGGTGCTGACTCATTTTCTTTGGATGTATACCCAGAGTGGGATTGCTAGATCATATGGGAGTTCTATTTTTAATATCTCGAGGAGCCTACGTACGGTTTGCCGTAATGGCTTTACCAACTTACATTCCCACCCACGGTGTGCCAGGAGTCTCTCTTTTCTACATCCTGTCCAACACTCATTTTTCTTTTTTTTTTTTTTAATATATTTTTATTATACTTTAAGTTCTAGGGTACATGTGCACAACATGCGGGTTTGTTACATATGTATACATGTGCCATGTTGCTTTGCTGCACCCATTAACTCATCATTTAACGTTAGGTATATCTCCTAATGCTATCCCTCCCCCCTCCCCCCACCGCACAACAGGCCCCGGTGTGTGATGTTCCCCACTTTGTGTCCATGTGTTCTCATTGTTCAATTCCCACCTGTGAGTGAGAACATGCGGTGTTTGGTGTTTTGTCCTTGCGATAGTTTGCTGAGAGTGATGGTTTCCTGCTTCATCCATGACCCTACAAAGGACATGAACTCATCATTCTTTATGGCTGCATAGTATTCCATGGTGTATATGCTAACACTCATTTCTCATCTTTTTGATAATAGCCATCCTAACAGGTGTGAGGTAATATCTCATTGTGGTTTTGATTTGCATTTCCCTGGTGAATAGTCATGTCGAACCCTTTTTCATATACTTCTTGGCCATTTGTTTGCCATCTTTTGAGAATAAACATACATTTTTAAACCCAAGGGGTGTGGAGGAAAACCACAGCAGTGTGAGAGGAAAACCAAACCAAAACAAACACCAAACTTAACAATGTCTTAGTCGTTAGGCACACGATCTGAGACAGCCAGACAACCCCAGATCTATAACACTGCAAGAGAGTCACACCACGATGTAGCTCTGGAGCCTGACTTCTGGTTCAAATCCAGGCTTCTTGACTCATTAGTCCCGTGCCCACTGCCTTCACTGTACCCCTGTTCCCTTGCCTGCTGAATGCAAGTTATAAAATACCTCCATCATGGGACT
Source organism: Pan troglodytes (assembly GCF_028858775.2). Lineage (NCBI taxonomy): Eukaryota > Metazoa > Chordata > Mammalia > Primates > Hominidae > Pan > Pan troglodytes. The sequence continues at coordinate 136,664,213 of NC_072408.2, read as the reverse complement.
GCAAGAATTAAGTGACATAATATCCATCAGGCACGTAGACCAGTACCGGGCACAGAGGATGCCCGAGCAGTCATCCATTGCGATGCGTTCAGTATATTCCGTGTGTCAGACTGAACACCCTTGCTCCCCACAGTTCATTCTTCACACAACAGCCAGGATGCTTAAAATACAGAAGTCAGACCATTGCACTCACAATGAAACCCACATTCACTCCATGCCTGCTCATTGCAAGACGTAATCACTCCTGTCTCTTGGAGTGTTGGTAGAACTGTTGAGCAGAAGTTGTATGATTGCAGGCTCCGTGATGAGCTCACACAGAGTTTGGAGGGAACTCACTTCTGTGGACCCATCTTGCACAACCAAGCCTTTGTGTAATTGTGGTTGTGACCATAGTAGTAGGATTGAGTTTGCTCATATTCTCTTGGTATTCTCCCTTCTGCTCTCTATGCTTCAGCCACACCAGACATTATTCTGTTCATGGAACCCCTGCCTCCAAGTTCATTTCCTTCTCTGCAGTTCCCTCTGCCTGGAACTCTGTCCTGCAGGCTTCTGCACCATTGCAGAGCTACCCCTCAGCACTCCAGTGCCAGCAGACTGTCACCAATGAGAGAGGTCGTCTCCACCCAGCCTGCTCACAGGGGTTTCCAGTGCATCACTTTTACGGCACTTACCTCCACCTCAGCTCATCCTGGGTATTTATTTGTGTGTCTGCTTATTATCTGGATTTCCAACTTTTTCCACTGGAAAATAAGTTCTGACATTGGAGGCTCCGTGATAAATTCTGTGATTACAGGCTTCATGATGAGCTCACATAGAGTTTGGATGGAGCTCACTTCTGTGGACCCATCTTGCACGACTGAACCTTGTCTAATTGGTTGTGGCCACTTTAAGACCTAGCCATTGCACTCAGAGGACACGGATTATCTAGAGTACTATGTGAGAGACAGTGCAGAGCACGCTGAATGTACAGTGTCAGGGGGCATTGAGTACCTAATGACAGACATCCAACCCAAACTTACTTCAGGTAACAATGCAGGTGGCAAGGGGATTTATTGGCCCAAACAAGTAAGAATGTCAGAATAACCTTCAGGCATAGCTTGATCCAGGGACCCAACATCAGTGCCACTAGTCTGTCCCCATCTCTTGTCTCTGCTGTCCTCGGGAATGGCTTCCTTCTCAGGCAGTCTCCTTATGTGGTGGCTTTCAGCAGGTCTCCAATTACATCCTCCAAACTTCAGGTTCAGCAGGAAAAACACCTTATCTTTTTCGGTGGTCAAAATAAACAGCCACTCCTTGAGTCTTATGGGTCTGCCTGTGGGCATGTGTATTAATCAATTGCTATAAAACAGACTACCCCAAAACTCTGATAGTGACTTAAAGCAGGATAGTTACATATGATTTTGCTGTTTCTATAGGAGAGAAATTCAGACACAGCCCTGTGGGGCTGGTTTGTCTTTGCTTCATGATGTCTGGGGCCTCTGCTGAGAGATTCCAAGGCTGACGTCTGGAATCATCTCAAGGCCTGACAGGGGCTGGATAATCCAGTTCTAAAGTGGTTTGCTCAAATGGCTGATGCTTTGGTTTTAATTCTCTCCACCTGGACCACTCTGCAGGGCTGCTTGAGTCTCCTCACAAGATGGCGCTGGCTCCCCCCAGAGAGTAAGATAGGAGTGGCAGTGCTTTTTATGCCCCACCTTTGGAACTCACATTCTGTCATCTCAGCTACATGCTGTTCTTTAGAAATGAACTAGCAGGTCCAGCCCTCACTGGTGCTAGTGGTAGCGCAATTGGGCTCACACTTTAAAGGGATGAGTGATAAAAAGATTTCAGACTTATTTTAAAACCCACCATAGCCCTAAACTTATCATTGCTGTTAGAGGGATAAACTCTGCTGACTGATGAGGCTATATTAGCTCATGTGGGCAGTTACCAGAAAATGGCAGAAAAGATTCCTGTTACAATTTCCTCCCCTGCCCCCCCCCAAAAAAACAAAAACAGAAACAAACAATACCTAGATGTTCTGATGCTAGCATTTCATGTATTAAAATATCGTGGGGATATAGGACTACACAGAAATCTTGCTTCTTTTCTGGGGAGGACAGCTGATTTTACCCCAATCCCAATGTTTTTGAATTCTTATTTTCTATCAGCCCTTAGGACACAAGCTTTATACGGAGGGTAATACTAGCAAGGCTTACTAATATTTTGCTTGAATGGGAGATTTTAAGGCCTGCTTTAGCAAAGTTGATATTTTAAAAAGCATCATTATAAGGTAGAAAAGTTAAGGTGTATGAAAAAACAGAATTCTTCATTTTACAAAAGAGCTGACCAACAGTGAACTTAAAAATACCAGACTCGCCGTGTTAATGTGAGATGCTGTACACTTTGCACCCTGGTGTCTGCGCCCATAACTGTGCAGGGAGCAGGTGTACTCTTTGATTCCCTTGGGAACAACATGGTTTTGCATCTGGAAAACCTATTAGTTTCCATCGGGGCTGGGGGTGGGGGTGGCTGGCTAGCTGATTCCTTAGCACTGTCCACAAATCCATGCCTCCCTGTTCTGTAAAGGCTTCACAATGCTCTAAGACAGACACCAAGGTCTGTAATTTATACTTTTGCCCAAGCTAAAAATTATAGTGACTTTAATGTGACACAGCCCACATTTGTCTGATAACCGGCCTGTTCCCAATTCCAAGCCCAAGCTCCTCCACAATTTTCAATGCCTCAGTTCTCTGAATGAATTGATGAATGGCCTTAAGTTCCCATTTACATCTGCCCTGGAATCCCTCCCTCGCTGAGGAAGGCGGAACTGCACCAGCCAGGGCCATTCAGTTCCATCAACATGCAAAGCATGTTGTGATGTGTTTCTGTTCTGTGGCTGAGCTGCTATAGCTTTTTTTTTTTTTTTTTAACTAAGCTCATCTTGCTGCTTCTTAAACATCAAGCTTTTAGCCTAGGCTGTGTCAGCTTTCAGTCGTGTTTTTATTTTATTACAATGGAATGGTTTTATCCAACATGGGGGTAAATGGCTTGGCTAAGTGCTTTTGAAGCCCAGACTCATTCTCTACTTATACTTGTGTCCGCTCTTAATGGAATTCAAATAAACAGTCCTCCAGCATGAAAGGCGCTCTATTAGATTTATTTCTAAATTCTTTTAAGGATGTCAACATGCAGCCCTTGGATGTGATGGGAGAGGCATAGCTGATCAACCCCCATGGCTGCCGTGAATTAGTCTGAACCTATTGGAAATGGAAAGTTCAGAGAGCACAGATGGAAAAGATTGAACTAGTGGCTCAGAGTGAATTGAAAGGGCAGGTTTGCTCTGTGCAGAGAGACACCTGTGCAGTGGAGTGTCAGCAAACACACAGCCCCCTGGAGAACGCCTTCGCTCTTGGCTCCTGAAGGCTGGGTCTGCTTTCAGCTTGGAAATCCTCAGCCAGCCCCAGCAAGGATTAATTTCCCCAAGTCTGAGGTTTCCACCTGATTTGAGGCTTGAAATTTAGAGTTGAGAGCATCTGTATTGTGTGGCTTCCTAAACCAGCCTTCAAAACCATTCTGTAACTGGCCAACAGGTTTATTTTTCCCACTTCACAGACAGACCTGATTTATCACCACCGGGGAACTGCAAAGGAGAAAGAGTATCACACATGTAAAGCCAGCTAAACAGGAGACAGCAGCTTTATTATGACTCAGATGAGCTTCCCAGAGAATTTGGAGGCTAGGGTTTTTCAAGGATAGTTTGGTGGGCAGCGGACTAGGGAGGGGATGCTGCTGATTGGTTGTGGATGCAATTGTAGGTATATGGCCCTTGTGTGTTGGGTGTGGCTACAGGAGCAGTTAAGTCAAGAGTCTTGGGTCTGGGTGGGGCCATCTGGTCATCAGAAATGCAAAAGCCTGAAAGGACATCTCAAAAGGCCAATCTTAGGTTCTACAGTAGTGATGTTATCTGCCAGAAATTGGGGAAGTTGCAAATCTTGTGACCTCCAGAATAATGGCTGGTAATCCTTTTTTTTTTTTCTTTGAGAGAGAGTCTCTCTCTGTTGCCCAGGCTGGAGTGCAGTGGTGCAATCTTGGCTCATTGCAACCTTTGATTTCAAGTGATTCTCTTGCCTCAGCCTCCCTAGTAGCTGGGATTACAGGAGTGCACCACCATGACCGGCTAATTTTTGTATTTTTAGTAGAGATGGGGTTTTGCCATGTTGGCCAGGCTGGTCTCGAACTACTGTCCTCATGTGATTCACCCACCTTGGCCTCCCAAATTGTTGGGATTACAGGGGTGAGCCACTGGGCCCAGCCTGGTAATCATTTAACTAAGCCTACATCTTAGCGGAATTCAGGCTCCTCTCATTTTCCTAACCTGGTGGCCTTTCATTGGTTTTACCGAGGAGGTTTAATTTTGGGGAAGGGCTATTGTCATTCCAACTATAAACTAAATTTCTCCCAAAGTTAGCTTGGTCCAAGCCCAGGAGTAACCAAGGGCAGTTTTGGAGGTTAAAGGTAAGGTGGGGGTTGGTTAGATCACATCCTCTATGTCTCTTATAATTTTCTCAAAGTTATCAATTTCTGACTGTTAAAATGTTTGCAAAAGTGGTTTCAACTCTACAAGGCAGAGCATTTTTCATTTCATTCCACTGGAACGGTCACAGATTTCTCAAAGTATAATTCTATAAAAAAGATTTTCAGAAAGTGTTTCAAAAGGTTAAAAACATAACATAGTGAAGGAGATTCCAATAATTGCTTCATTTGTTGATAAGCAAACTGATATGGTTTGGCTGTGTCCCCACCCAAATCTCATCTTGAATTGTAGTTCCCATAATCCCTACGTGTCGTGGGAGGGACCAGGTGTATATAATTGAATCATGGAGGCAGTTTCCCCAGTCCTGTTCTTGTGATACTGAGTAAGTTCTCATGAGATCAGATGATTTTATAAGGGGCTTCCCTCTTTGCTCAGCTCTCATTCTTCTTTCTCCTGCTGCCCTGTGAAAAAGGACACGTTTGCTTCCCCTTCTTTCATGATTGTAAGTTTCCTGAGGCCTCCCCAGCACTGCAGAACTGTGAGTCAATTAAACCTCTTTCCTTTATATATATTACCCAGTCTCGGATATGTTTTTATAGCAGCGTGAGAATGGACTAATACAGAAGCCAACAAGATGACATAGCTAGATAAAATTAGGTTATGAGAAGTTTTATATATATACACACATATGTATATATATTTATGCATACATATACACAGGGAAAAAGAATGCTTCAAGAGATTGAGAAGTTTCATGCAGAAGAGTTTAATGCCCTGGGGCAATAGAACAGTCCCCTTTGAGGCTTTCTTTTCTGTAAGACAGAAATTATTCCCATCTCTACTGGACAAAAGTCATTTGTAATGTATCAATCTACTCCAAGTTAACATCTAAATTGACAGAGTTTGGGCCCTGATCAATAGTAAATGGTATGTCAAATAAAGTTCTCTTTCCCTAGAGTCTCCCATGACATTTCAGTGGACTTGTCGAATGTTCTAGCATGATTTTGAAAAGGCATGCAGTAATCGTTTTGCCTTATTTCCAAGTTTTGCATAGTTTTTCTTAGCAGGTTGCATTCTCAAATGTCCACAGAGGCAGAGTGGGGCCGTGTTAGTCTAGGGTGTGCGTGTCCTGTCTAGGGGCAGCTGCTTCTCAATGCCAAGGGCAGTGTGAGTCCCCTGTGACCAGGACCCCAGAATTTCCATGAGAAAGCATTAATGCACATTTTTATGTGAAATGTTCTGTATGAGTCAGGGTTCTCCAGAGGGACAGAACTAACAGGGGAGATGTATACATGAAAGGGAGTTTATTAGGGAGAATTGACTCGCAAGATCCAAGGCAAAGTCCCATGATGGACTGTCTGCAAGCTGAGGAGCAAGGAAGCCAGTAGTGGCTCAGTCTGATCACAAAACCTTAAAAGCAGGGAGGCCGACAGTGCAACCACCAATCAGCCTGTGGCCAAAGGCCCCAGAGCCCCCAGCAAACCACTGGTGTAAGTCCAAGAATCCAAAGGCTGAAGAACCTGGAGTCTGGGGCAGGAAGCATCCAGCATGGGAGAAAGATGAAGGCCAGAAGATTCAGGAACCCAGCTTATCCCACCCTCTTTGCCTGCTTTTTTCTAGCCGCGTTGGCAGCTGATTGGTTGGTGCCCGCCCACACTGAGGGTGGGTCTGCATCTCCCAGTCCATTGACTCAGTTGTTCATCTTCTCTGGCAACACCCTCACAGACACACCCAGAAATGATACTTTACCAGCTATGGAAAGTATTATAGGCATCCTTCAATCACGTTGACATCCAATATTAACCATCACATGTTGTAATTTTAAAATATTGGCAATTAATTCAGTGAAAAGAAAAGAGAACACTGTCTTAATCATTTTGAGCCGAGTATGTTGGTGCAAAAGTAATTGCGGTTTTTGCTATTACGTTTAATGGCAAAGCTGCAACTACTTTTACACCAACCTAATAAAATTCCATAGACGGGTGGCTTATAAACAACAGGGGTCTATGTCTATGGTTCTCGACCACAGTCTCTATCCTGGACTCCAGGATCAAGGCAGCTGCAGATTCAGTGTCTGCTGGGAACCTGGTTTCTGGTTCGGAGATGGCACCTTCTCACCATGTCCTCACGTGGTGGAACGGATGAACACACTCCCGCAGGACTCTGTTGTAAGGGCACCCATCCCGTTCCCCCGGACTCTGTTGTAAGGGCACCCATCCCGTTCCCCCGGACTCTGTTACAAGGGCACCCATCCCGTTCCCCCGGACTCTGTTACAAGGGCACCCATCCCGTTCCCCCGGACTCTGTTACAAGGGCACCCATCCCGTTTCCCCGGACTCTGTTATAAGGGCAGCCATCCCATCCCCCGGACTCTGTTATAAGGGCACCCATCCGGTTCCCCCGGACTCTGTTATAAGGGCACCCATCCGGTTCCCCCGGACTCTGTTATAAGGGCACCCATCCCATCCCCCGGACTCTGTTATAAGGGCACCCATCCCGTTCCCCCGGACTCTGTTATAAGGGCACCCATCCCGTTTCCCCCGGACTCTGTTATAAGGGCACCCATCCCGTTCCCCCGGACTCTGTTATAAGGGCAGCCATTCCATCCCCCGGACTCTGTTATAAGGGCACCCATCCGGTTCCCCCGGACTCTGTTATAAGGGCACCCATCCCGTTCCCCCGGACTCTGTTATAAGGGCACCCATCCCGTTCCCCCGGACTCTGTTATAAGGGCACCCATCCCGTTCCCCCGGACTCTGTTACAAGGGCATCCATCCCGTTTCCCCGGACTCTGTTACAAGGGCACCCATCCCGTTTCCCCGGACTCTGTTATAAGGGCATCCATCCCGTTCCCCCGGACTCTGTTATAAGGGCAGCCATTCCATCCCCCGGACTCTGTTATAAGGGCACCCATCCCGTTCCCCCGGACTCTGTTACAAGGGCACCCATCCCGTTCCCCCGGACTCTGTTATAAGGGCATCCATCCCGTTCCCCCGGACTCTGTTATAAGGGCATCCATCCCGTTCCCCCGGACTCTGTTCCCTGATTGTCTTGCGTAGGGCTCGCCGTCTAATAGCATCACCTTGGTTAAGATCTCAGCATTAATTTGGGAGAGGGGCATAAACATCCAGTCGTTGCAAATACCATGTGGGCAAACAAAGTAGGTCCAAGGTTGCTGGATGGTGCCTTCTGAAAAGTCACCTGGTAGACCGAGGCTGTTTCAGTAAGGCAGCGCAGTCAGGAGGGAGGGAGTCTCCAGCCAGATGGCTCGGCTCAGATCCCAGCTCTGGTGCTTGCTAGCTGTGTGAAGATGAGCTGGGATTTTATCTAACTGTGTCTCATTTCCATATCTTTAAAATGGGTGCTAGCACAACACCTACCTCATCCACTTAGGAGGAGCTGATGAGTATCAACGATCCAGAGAGTTCCTGGCCCGCAGCTGGCACACAGTCCACGTTACTGTCAGACAGTGGGGAGAAAAGAGTTTCGTCATTCTCCTGGTGGGCCGTTCTCACTGCAATGTTGCTCTTGTTCCACAAGGTCAGTTTTTTCTCACTCTTTCATGAGACTATTTTTAGAAAACTCAATCCATTTCAGTGCTCTTCCCGAAGGACTGTGGGGAATTGTGGGGAATGATTTTCTTGCCCCACTTGGCGATCAGGGCTTGACATCCCACTCGTGAGCATTGACTGTGTGCCGAGTTCTGGGGCTGAATCCTGCTCCTCTGACTTCCTTGGCCTGTGACATTGGCCCTGTGTCACATTTCCTTTTCTGTACAATGAGGTGATGGTCAAGCCTGCCTCAGAGGCCGGGGTGAGGATTTCAAGAGTGAAATTTGGAAACAGCTAAGGACAGTGCCTGGGACATAGTGAAAGTTCAGTGATAGCTGAACGTTTTGTGTCCCCAGGGACCACTGTTTAAGCCTTAACCACCTCCCACTTTATTCCCCACGTTAAGCATTGTGCACTTAGAACAGCCAGTGACGTAACATGGGAAACGTCAGGTGAAAGTGACGAGGACTGCCATGGGCATTAGTAGTATCCCCACCTCGAGTTACCAAAGAGGAGACGGAGGCCCATCCCCCCAAGGTGGCTTTTCTTTGCGTTATTGCATTGCTTTTCCAACCTGCCCAGAACTTTGATCCAGCACTCTGTTACCTGGAAACTTCTGTGTGTTTCTTGACTTGCAGTAGGTTCAGTCCTGTTGCCTGTGGAGGGATGGAGTGGAGTTGCGTGATGAGTGTATTGCAGTAAACTTATGAGTCAAACCTAAGACTCCCCTCTCCCCTAGAACACATCATCCACTCCCTGGAAGATGCAACTCCTACGGAAACTGAGTCCAATGATCAAAGGCACTGGCATTCAGAGGGGACCCACTGATAATTGCCGACTACACAGGAGCTGTCTTCCATAACTCCTCAGAGAGCACGTCGGCCCTACAAATGCAAATCCAACATTCAGCCACGACCTCCCATGTGCCAAGTGTCATGGGATTCATGCTTTCAAACCATCGGTTCCAGTTAAGACTCATATAAGGAAACAGATGGGTTCACATGATTTTAGTTTATATGGGAAGACGCTTTAGACTAAAGCAGAGGGAGGTAAACTTACAGGCAAGCAGGAAGGCTTGAAGGCTTGAGTGTTCTTGGAGGCTCACGGCTGGGTGCAGGCTGACCTTGGGTGAGAGCCCTCGCTCATTGCCCCGTGACACTGTCCTTCCCGTGGGTTCAAACAGCCTCTTGTTCCTGGTCAATATCCTCTGCGCTTCTCTTTGGGGATTTAGGACACCACGACATTCTCCTCATTGTCCAAGGAAACCATTCTCCTCATCTAGAAACATCATCGATTTCTGAAGTTAAATTGAGACCAGAGTGGATTCTGCACATCAGTCTCTCCCCTTTCCCTCTGTGACTGTGGACTCTGGGAGGGTTGAAGGGAGGTGGTGCCAACGGCAAAGACATGCTCTGATGGGGCGGCTTTTCCACAGGCCTTTCTTAAGCTGTGACTGGGTCTCAGATCTTTCTTCAGACCTGAGGGATGTTTAGAGTGGAGGATGTTTGCAACCATCGGTCTTCCATCATGTTACACTGGAGTTTCGTGGCAGTGACGTGAATTAAAGAGTAATATTTTAGATTTAATATTTTATTGCTGCATAATTTATTATAATTTTTAGTGGTCAATCTCAGCATCCTGATTCAGCTTCAGAAAAGTTTGGAAAGTCTCCCAAAGAATGAGGAATGATTAGCCTACCACAGAATCTTCTTTTGGAGGCACAGTGAAAAGCGCATAAAACACAAATGACAGTTTATGACTTATGATAAAGCGTTCCCTTGTATAAGCCTGATGCAGGGTCATGAATGAAACCTTGTCCTCACCCCTCGATGTCCTGCTTCCAAGATACCACTCCTTCCCCATCTCCAGAGATCACCCCTGATCTGACTGCCATGGGAATCTCTGCTCCCTAAATACACAATAGGCTTGAGACCCACCCATTTTTAGAGTCTTTACAAAGAATTGGTTGTGCATTGTTTTTTTTTATTTTTTATTTTTTTATTTTTAGACAGGGTCTTGCTCTGTTACCTAGGCTGGAGTGCAGTGGTGCCATCTCAGCTCACTTCAGCCTCAACCTACCGGGCTCAAGCAATCCTCCCACTTCAACCTTATGAGCAGCTGTGACTACAGGCATGCATCACCAAGCCCAGCTAATTTTTGTATTTTTTGCAGAGACAGGGTTTCGCCATGTTGCCCAGGCTGGTCTCAAACTCCTGGGCTCAAGTGATCTGCCCGCCTCGGCCTCCCAAAGTGCTGGTATTACAGGTGTGAGCCACTGCGCCTAGCCTTGGTTGTGTATTTCTATGGATAAAAATATATACACTCAGCAAATAAAATAAAACTTGTAAACTCTTCTGCATCCTCTCTCCCCCTCCCCAGACCCTAGAAGTAACAGGTATTAGGAATTTGGCACAGCGTTTTTCAGGCTTTACACATTTGCACAAGGCTTTTGTGTAAGGTTGTGCAGGCTGTGGGTGGCATGACTTCAGTTGATGACGTCCACATAAACCAGGGGCTGCAAGCTGCAGCTCGAGGGTCAAGCCCAGCCTGCCACCTGTCCTTGTATGTTCTGTGAGTTTAAAAGTCTTTATATTTTTTAAATGGTTAAAAATTCAAAATAAGGTTTTACAATGTGAAAATTGCACAAAATTCCAATTATGGTGGGCAAACACAAAGTTTTATTAAAATATAGCCATACTCATACATTGGTGGCAGAATTGAGTAGTTGTGGCAAAGACCCTGTGGCTTACAAAGCCTAAAATATTGACTCTCTGGCCCTTTATGGAAAGTTTGCTGGCCCCTGACATAGACAGTGTTGCAGGCGTCTCCCTTGGAGTTTTGCAGTGTGCAGCATGCACCGTTGTAGGGAAGCAGTGCTGTGAACATGGGTGCACACATCACTTAAAAATAAAACAGTGTTAATGTGCTGTCATTCATTTTACTACTGCTAACACTTTGGTTGCCTTGAATTTTTCACTATTACAAATCATGCTGCAGTAAACATTCTTGTACTTTTGTACAGCCCTTTGCATGTCACTACAGTTCCAATTATCTCCAACCGAGAGCAGTGTTAATGCTGGCGTGTGTACAATTTAATCAACAATGTGGCAACTTGTGGTAAATGAACAATTTTTCAATTTAATATTTATTATAGTAGCCTGCGAGAAGGAAATCTGCTCTGACTGGTTTAAAAGAGTCTCTATAATGAGCTAGGAGATTTTAAAATTCTAAATGTGAAAAGCAAGTCAACTAATTTCCAAATAATTGGGAAATTATTCAGCATAAAGAAAATGTAGCTTTTCATGTGCTCGGATTAGCTGTATATGCAAATTAGATGCTGATGAACTTTCTAGAAGTCAGTTTTCCCTATGGATAGGAACATCTACCTGGCTGGCTGCATCTGTGCTAGATATTTGGAGAGAAGCATTCAGAATGAAAGCTATATTTTCCGAGCTAATATTTGCATGAATATTGAGATGTCGTTCCCTTTTTGAAGTAAATATTGACCTCAGTTTCACCTTTATTTCTGTGTTCTGATCAACACACACCAATAACTGCTGATGACTGGATGTTCATCCTGGTGGAATCTGCTGGAAACAATAAAAAATGCCTGGCTGCTGTTATTTTTGGTGAGCTTTTTTTTTTCAAAAGAATCTGATTTCTAAGAAAAGTATTTATTTTGTGTCCTCACATGGAAAAGTCCCCAGTGTGTGTGGCATTGCATAAATACGAATAAATCATCGTTGGTAACAATTAAAAGCATTTGTGCTAAACATGTAGCCTCAGCTTGTCCTCTCGCTGGAAGATGCTGATGGATTTGCAGAAAGTTTCCTGATTGAATGATGCCAATTACTGATCTTTATTCAAATCTGGGAAGTATTGTAGAAAACGTCCTGATTCCTATAGAAGACATAGGTATAAAATACCCTGTCCATACCTAGACCCCTGCAAGCAAACAAACCAAAGCAAGATAATGTTAACAACTACAGGAACCAACCCTCACCCACCCTGAGGCCCTTGAAGTGTGCATTGTATACTTAGAGGAATCTTGATGTCCCCTTTGCTGACATTTTTGCCCCACCCACATCCCCTTAACGTGTTTCATCTTTGCATGGCCAAGCTTCCCGTGAACTTGGAACTAAGTGCCTGGTGCACATCCTCCGTGGGGGCAGGCCTGGCCCCAGTCAAAGACACATTTATTAAAGGGCTCAGGGTTGAATTATGACTTGGGGGCCCTGTGGAGTGTTCTCCACCCAGAACTGGGAAGAACTCCCCTAGCTCCTTCCTCCTGTCTGTGAGTCACGTGTTCCTTGTCCTTCCAGATTGGAGCTTTGCAAAAATCAATGTGAGCACAGGGGACAGAGAGGAGAGAGAGAGATCCACCACTTCTTTCAGACTTGGGCCTTTCGCTTCCTCAGCTCTCACACAAAATACCTTCAGAAAGAAACTAAGTCTAGGATCATAGTTTCCAAATCCACAAATATATGGGAATTCCACATTTCAGTGGAGGCTCTTACCAAATGGAAGACTATTGCTATATGCGTGAGCATTTTTCTCTTGCTGTTAAGAACTTATGCAAATATCCCCATCCATTTGACAAGACAGGCAGGGTGAGGTGGTGCGGAATGGTGGGAAGCCCCCGGGTATATTCAGGGTCACGCAGCACCAAGATAAAACCTCGGCTCTGGTATTTATTGTTGTTTAATCTGAACATTTTCGGATTCAACTCCCTTATCTGTGTAATCGTGTATACTGATATCATAATTTATAGGACTGTTGTAAGATTCAGAGGAGAGAATGTGTATGCGATGGCTACCGCGTTGCCTGGCAGGGAACTGGCCTCAGTAAAGCTCAGTTCCTTGCCTGCAGTTTCTCTCCCCTGCTTTCCTCACCAGCAACAGTCACGGGGTGACCAGTTAGCTTTTGTAAATGATGAAGCCAAAACCTTTCTTTGGTGGGAGTGTCAATGGTATTGTAATTTAGTAATTATGTGGTATAAATAGTCATCATCTATAGCTGTGTTCACATAACTCTAGTAGATTCAAATTCAATTATTATGTAGAAAGGAGTTCGATTTTTGTAAAGTCAGAGCAAACTGCATCTCAAGGCTTTTATTTTCAGTTTTGGATTGATGACTCAAACTAAGGGGGGAGATTTGCTTTTTCCCCTAGAAAAACAAGTATGGTTTATGCTTGTATTTTTTGGTATTTAGGCATGTATTTTAGAAAACCTTGCTTATATTCTTTACAATGTTTTAAAAAGCAGCGTATTTATATATAGAGATGTCAAAATGGGATACACTTGGGTTTGGGAGATGAAAATTGATTAAACATGACTAGACCACTACTGAAGCTCTGAGATGTCCCTTTGTAAAAGTGGAGACTGGAAAACCAGGGATGCTTAAGGTCTGACTGCTTGCGTTATAAACTCCTGTCCGTGACCACATAGAACGTGTTTTTCTCTGGAACATTTCTCCTTAATTACTAAGCCCCTACTCCAGTCTTGGGAGTGAATGAATATTCCAGCCTTAAAATGATGATTTGCAATTATACGAGAGGCAGGAAGGGAAAGAAACTTGGCTGGGATGAGGCAAGAGGGTGTGAACAGGAACAGTGGGATGAAGTTGAGGGAAGCAAAGAGGAAGATGAGTAGGACAGATAGTGGTGGTAGAAGAATTCACTTCTTCACGTGGTTGTCCTCCCACTTCAGGGATGTGTTGACTCACATGTGCTGACGGGACCTGAACGTCTCATTGGTTTCAACTCAAGAGACTCCAAGAATCAATCTTTGGGAGAAATTAATATGATCCCTCAGAATTATTTTGAATTTTCATGAAATTGAGAAACAGGAGAAATTAAAGTAACTCATCAAAAAGACAAACCCAGTGAAAAGACCAAAGTGCCCACATTTTCCTGAACAGAAAATATCTAATTTGCAAATGACTGTCCTACACCTCTACCCAGGATAGTCCTTGCTAAGAGTCATGTAGACTATTTTACCTTCTTGATATAATTTTCTACTTTTTCCCCATTGGAAAACGTGTCTTTTTGATGTTCAGATTTTTTAAGTGCTAGGACCAACTTACTCAAACAAGACATTTTTATCTTAAGACCAAGCTGAAGCATTCCGGTACTGGGAGACAGTTCTTGTTATCTATCGAAGAACAAAAATTGTCACTTCTGTGTCCCAATTCCTTCATGCTTCATTTCAGGACGATCCTTTAGGGACCATATGCACTGGAAATCTTTACAGAATCGCTGTGATGATTTCTAAAGGAACCATTAGGAAACGATTTTTGAGTGTTTTATTGGCAAAAAACTGCAATTACTTTTGCACCAACCTAATAGATGTCAGATACAAAGGACGCACCCTTGGTTCAGAGAGGAAATCCTGCTGGAAGAAATCACAATGCTCAGCATCCAGAGGGGAGTCAACTCTCACTTGTTGGAGTTAATTGAACAGATCAATCAACACATTATGCAAAGTCATTGCTAAACCACAACTTACATAGAGTGCTTTTAATTTGAGCAGACACACCCCCATTTCAGGTTCTTGGAGCCAATGAGCTCAGCTGTGTCATTCTGCTTGGAGTCCCTAACACTATTGCGGGCAGGAGGTGGCTGTGGCTGGGGTCCTCTGAAGGCTGCCCCATGCATGTCTGGTAGCTTCTCCCGTGGCGACCTTGGGGTTCCGCACTGCGTGATAGTTTTAGGGTTGTCAGACTTCTTGCACGACATCTTTTTTTTCCAGGGCAAGTATTCCAAAAGACAGGAAGTGGAAGCTGCCAGTCTCTAAGGCTTGAGCCAGGAGACTAGCAGAACGTCACGTCAGTCCCCTTCTGCAGGGAGGTCAAAGCGGTCATAGAGCAAGGACGTAGACCTCACCCCTGGATTAGAGGAGTGTCAGGTATCTGTACTCCACTACAGAAGAGAAATGCAGTCAGTGTTCCTAATATTCGGAAACGCCTTTTGAGCTGATGCCTCTGCTGATTTTAAGCCATGGCCAACAGTGAACAGAGCTGACCAGAGCTGTTGGAAGCCCCTCAGACCTGGGAAGACTAAAATTGAAGTTCAAGGCTATCACAGCAGCCAAGACTGAGGGTAAAAACCTGGAGAAGAGGAAAAAGCCTCGGAGTGATTCCAGTGTTTTGCACCACTGTTTCTCTTGAAGCATTTCCAATTAATCACAGCAGACAAAAGGCTGGGGAATTGAACAGAAAGTGCCAGCAAAGAGGCCGAGGAGGTAAGCAACAGCTCATAATAACGTTGACCTAGAGAGACAAAAATGAAGTTCAGGACCTGCCCAGGAAGATGGGCCGGTCAACATCCAGGCTCTTGGTTGCAGTTGCCAAACAGCCAGAAGCCAGGAACACAAGTGAACCAGAAATAGATTGATCCTCACTGAAACTCAACATCTACTTTGAAATAGTTCAAGCACAGGCTGGATTAAGAATCTCTCCTCTTACTCTAATTGCCTGCTTGCAACAAAATAAATTCTCTGTGGGGTAAATTAACGTAATCCACAGTATTTATAATTTTTTGTAATACATTGTCTGGTGTCCAGCTGAAAGGTTTCCCAGGCATACAAGAAACTAAGGCCAAGGGAGAGGGGGCAGAAATCGACTCATGGATGATCCAGATACTGGAATTTTCATAGTGGATTTAAAAATAACTATAATAAATCAATAAAAGGAAACATGACAAGATTAGCAGGAAATTAAAATATATACAAAGAATCAAATAAAAATTCTAGAACTGAATAATAAAATAACCAAAATTAAAAATATAATACTTTGGCTTAAGAGAATATTAGAATGAGTGAACTGGAATACAGGTCAGGAGAAAATATTCTCAAGAGCAAAGATGAAAGAGAGAAACAGAGAATTTTCCAAAGCTAGTGAGCAACATCAAGCCACAGATTCAAGAAGTGATATGATGTCCAGCCGTAAAGGAAATCACACCTGGGTATATCATAACGGACTTGCTAAAAAGAGGAAAATGACAATTAACTTATAAGAAAGCAACAATAAGATTAAAGTTGACTTTTGAACAGAAATAATGACATTCAGAAGACAATGGAGTGATGTGTTTAAGATGAAGAGAACCCAAGGACCTAGAATTCTATATATAGAAAATATATTCTTTAAAAATGAAGATAAATAATAGTATTTTTGAAAAACCAACCAGAAAGACTTTGACGTAGTCAGCCTTCAGTGAAAGAGATGCTACAGGCATTTTCAAATAGAAGGAAAACCAGCTCTAAGAAAGCATGCAAATGCAGGAATGAATGAAAGGCCATGATAAGTGCATGGGTAATTAAATGAAAATTGATCACACAGAGTAGGTCAGTTTGAGGTAGGAGGTGAGACTTGACTCCAGAAGTGGGGCTTGGGCTCTGGACCAGATTGAAGACTACCTGAAACAGGGACAAGGCAAAAGCACCTCCCCATAAGAAATGCCCACCAGTCCATGTCGGTTTATCATTGCCATGTTAACACCCAGAAGCTGCCTCCCCTTTCCATGGCAATGACCCAATGACCTGGAAGTTACTACTCTATTTCTAGAAATTTCTGCATAACTTGCCCCTTAATTTGCATGTAATTAAAAGTGGGTATCAGTACGACTGCAGATCTGCCTCTGAGTTGCTGCTCTGGGAGCACGGCCTGTGGAGCAGCCCTGCTCTGCCAGGGGCAGGACCTCTGCTGCTGCTGTTCACTGCTGCTTCAGTAAAAGCTACCACCGGCTCACCCTTGAATTCTTTCCTGGGCAATGCCAAGAACCCTCCTGGGTTAAGCCCCAATTTTGGGGCTTACCTGCCCTGCGTCAATTTGATCTGAATTTTACTAGATACTGTTTATAATAGTGATTTTGCTTTGAGAATCACTTTAATTTGGGTTAAATCTAATATGAACTTGTAATGAAATTTTGAGACAGACCTTACCAGTGGGGCAGCTGAGGGGCTTTTGTAGGATAATATTTAAACACAGTCAGTATCTCTAGAATTTCCATGTAGTAAGAGAAAGAGCAAGTATAGTATTGCAAGCGTGACCCTTTCCATCTCAGACATGTTTCATTTCCCAAAAAGGTTGTGAATGGTTTTGTTGTTATTTATTTCTGACTAATGTAAAACATGTTGCTCTTGATACCTCTCAAACAGTGGCCCAAAGAAAGACATTCAGGTTTTATCTGCCTTTAGAAGTTCCTCTTAGGCTATAACATTTCTCAGGAACATAAATCTGCATTTAAACATTCTTATAGGGAAGTGTTGTTTTGATTATTAGTTAGCCCTGGGATATTAGCCACAAAACAGATTTACCTGGTATGCGTATTTTAAATATATGTATCCATACATATTAATTTCATGTTATTTCCCTTGAGTACATATGTTTTTCTTCTAGATATTGAAAGAAAATCACCATTTCTCTGTACACCAAAAGGTAAACTTCTCGTTTTGAAAACACAGGGTAAGGTAGCACTTTAATTATTTTACCAGCTAGCTCCATGGGAGTTGGTTGGATCTCATTGCACTTGCATCAGAGGTAAAGGAAGTAGAAATGTCAGCTGATTATAGAGCATACTCATCACCAGATGTTTTGAAATCCCTCCTGTCTCATGAATGGATGACTCTATCCTTCCTTCAAATGGATGGCGCTTAGTGTGACCTCCACCACTCCAAGCCAAAATGGAAAGCGGATTTTGTGACTCAAAATCCTATTGGTATTAGTTCATTAAGGACTGTGATTCAGCCCCTTGACAATGCAAAAGATGAGTTCTGGGACCATATAAGGGAGAGGTTATGATTCTGTTGGACCTGAAAGCATTGATTTCACTACTGTGGCCTTCAGACACCTGCTTACACTGAAGAAATTTCTCCAAGCACAGCATCATTCTTCTCATTATTTGGAGGTGCATCAGGGCTCACAGGCTTTGCTTAGAAAGTCCAGCACTGCAAGATTTTCCTTTAAACCCGATGAGCTTTGTCTGTTCAGATGAACATCCGTGAAATTGCTGGAATCTTTAATAGTGATGAATAATCTCCCTAAACATTGGGATTACATTTGTCTTGGCAAGATACACTACAAGAGATATGGGGGATCCGGAGAGTGGAGGGGGTAGGCATGAGACCTCATCTCACACACACTCCAGGTCAAATGCCCAACTGGCAGAGTGACTTGCAGACTCATCTCTTCTTCAGATTATGTGCTTCTCATGCAAGCTCTCTCTCCTTCCCCCTTCCCTCAATTGTTTCAAGCATGTAAAGATGAATTGGCATGAGTTATTGTATGTCATTAAAAATAAATGTCATTCATAAGATTTATCCCCTCTTCAGATGTGTTGAAATATGCGGGCTAGCATTGACCCAATGGAAGAATGCCTGTTCCATGGCACTTCATAAGTTCTTTTTATTTGTTGGTTTCCGAGACAGAGTCTCACTCTGCCACCCAGGCTGGAGTGCAGTGGCGTGATCATGGCTCACTGCAGCCTTGACCTCCTGGGCTCAAGTGATCTTCCTGCCTCAGCCTCCCATGTAGCTGTAACTACAGGCACACACCACCACGCCCAACTAATTAAAAATTTTCTTTTTTAAATTTTTGTAGACACAGGGTCTTACTATATTGCCCAGGCTGGCCCTGAACTCCTGGGCTCAAGCAATCCTCCCACCTCGGCCTCTCAAGGTGCTGGAATTATAAGCATGAACCATCATGCCTGGCCACTTGATAAGTTCTGATAGGTTCAGGGAGAGGTCAGTTAGATGGTAGTGAAAGTGTCTTTCAATATCTATTTTGGTAGTGTGTCAGTAGTAGTTTTTTTGTGTAGCTGGTATTTTTTGTTGTTGTTGTTACAAATGTGATGTATTTGTATTATAGACTCTAATACTGTGAAGGTCCCTTCCTGCCTGTGTCCCTGTTTCCGCTCGTACAAGGTCAGCACCTCTTGAGATTGTTTGCTTATTTTTGTTTCTGCAGGTTATTTTGATCCTTTCCGTTTTTGATTGCATAAATAATCTGTCAATATTATTTAGCGTGTAGTGGTTTTCAATAAATCATTTTTGCATTCTACATTCCATGTGTTTGATTTATATCTTGTGATTCGATGAAATTATGATCACTTACGGGGTGGAATCGTGTCATAAGTTTGACATGGTCTATATGAGGAAGAATCTAGTAAATATTTGACAACGTATTTATAAACTAATATTTTAGATAGATTTATCTTCTAATTGAGGCTTTCTGAAAATTATTAATCTATTATTTGGTCATATTCTTTTTTTATTAAAATGTTTTTTTATTTTGGAAAACAGTCTTATGTGGATCAGACACACTGGAGATTCTCCTTCAAAAAGTGGGCTCTATGGGCAAGTATATTGAAAAAAATACTGTTAGTTTAAACAACATCTTAGGGGCAGTACTATTTACATAATATACTATATTCGTAACATTGTCAGAGACTTCCAAACTTAACTCATTTGTGTTTTACGTTTTTTGCCATATCTGGAACCAACAGTACTATTATTTGCCGAATGTCCTCTTTTGTAATGAGACACTTTTTCAATAATAAAATATTTTATCATAAAATTTTACATAACTAATATAAGTGGAAAGCCAGGATTATTTATGAAAAATAGAGGCTAAAAATTGAACACAACAAAAGCAAACAGGATGACTCGTCTCTTAGCAGATACCATGTCCTGCTCTGTGTCCGCTGAAAGGGGAGATCGGCAATGCTGGGGAAATTAAAGATACACCAGCAGGAAGCAGGAATCTCTCCCTCACCTGAAATCTCAGCTCTTTGGGAGGTCAAGGCTGGAGGATCGCTTGAGCCCAGGAGTTCTAGACCCGCCTGGGCAACATGGTGAGACCCTGTCTCTGCAGAAAATTAAAAAATAAGCTGGGCATGGTGTCATGTGCCTGTAGTCCCAGCTCCTCAGGAGTCTGAGGCGGGAGGACTGCTTGAGCCCAGGAGGCTGAGGCTGCAGTGAGATAAGATCACACTACTGCACTCCAGCCTGGGAAACAGAGCAGGACTCTATCTCAAAACAAATATAAAACAAAACCAAAAAAAAAAGAGAAATATTTCTGCCTCAGTGGCATCAGTAGGATTGGCAAGACATCGGAAAGAGAATAATTTCTTCACAGAACGACCCAGTCCTATTGAATGCCAGCGTTTAAACCACCTGAAATCTGTGTCTGTCCCCAGGGGTCTCCATCACGTTGAGAAAATGAGATGTTGCAATTGTGGAGTCAGACATCCAGGTTAAAACACATGAGTGCTGGCCGGGCGCGGTGGCTCACGCCTGTCATCCCAGCACTTTGGGAGGCCGAGGCGGGTGGATCACAAGGTCAGGAGATCGAGACCATCCTGGCCAACAAGGTGAAACCCCAACTCTACTAAAAATACAAAAAAAAGAAAAAAAAAAAATTAGCCGGGCGAGGTGGCAGCGCCTGTAGCCCCAGCTACTCGGGAGGCTGAGGCAGGAGAATGGCGTGAACCCGGGGGCGGAGCTTGCGGTGAGCCGAGATCGCGCCACTGCACTCCAACCTGGGGGACAGAGTGAGACTCCGTCTCAAAAACAAAAAAAAAAACAAAAAACAAAAAACAAACAAAAAAAACACAAGTGCTTAGAGCAGGGGCTGGCTCTTAGGAGCCGCTCAACGAATATCAGCCATTACTATTATTACTTAATTTTCTTATATATTAATTTTATTTTTATTAAAAGGACTAGAACCCATTTATTCAGTAGACTACTCCTGAGTTGATTGCTTTGGCATTTTGGGGAAAAGAGAGGACATTCTTATTTAAACACAATTAATATTTTAGCGGTGACGCATTCACCTTCACAGCTTCGTCGCTGAGTTCTCCATCTGTGCCTCTCGCTTTGCAAAACATCACTTTGCCTATTAGAAAAAGAGAACTTAGGGCAAAAGTTTAAGAAAGAGTTTAAATGAACATCCCAAGTAATATTAACATTTCAGTGCACCTCATTACTATTACAGAGGGAAGAAGGAAATACAGAAGCTAAAATTAACACGCTCTTGGCAGAAGTTCATGGCTTTGAGGAAAAGTTTTTTTCTGAGCAGCCCTGGGACCAAGGGTTGATTAAACTGGGATTTCATCATGTCTCAGCCCCGAATGAATGAAATAAAAACTCATTCAATCTAATTAGACAATCTTACGAGGGCTTGGAAGCAACCACCTATGGCAATTTCTTTTTTTTTTCTTTTTTAATCTTAGAAATAGATTTTTTTAGAATTATGTGAATCTTTTCTTTCTTCCTTTTGAGATTTGATGCTCTCCAAGGGGGAAAAGGATAGTAGAGAGCACGTTGAAAACTTTTGGTAACTCCATTGTTGAGGCTTTAAAAAAGTAGAATCATGTATATACACGGGTGTGCGCATATGTCAGATATAGTATTTAATATGTAATGTGTTAACTCTGCGTGTTTATGCATCCGCAGTGCCAAAATTTGATTCTTTTTACATTTTATTGTGACAAAGTTGAATACACTTAATCTATACTCTGCCAGAGACTCCCCCAGTTCTGTAACCAAACAGCACACTCAGCTAATGATTGTTCTTAAATTTAGTCATCAGTGACGATAACCATTCTAGGTGATAATTATTAAGCATTTCATGCTTTCCTTATTAAGCTTTTAATGCTATATTTATTAAGCATTAAGCAACCATTGCATTCGAGTATTGTCTTATTTAATTGTTACAAATCCCATGAGGCGGGGGTCCTTGTTTGATGTTTGAGGATGAGGAACTGAGGTGCTAGTGGCTTCAGAAGCTCGCTGGTGTTGCCCAGGCTGCCAGGGTGGGACCGGAACACAGTCTGGAGTTGGCCTGGGAAGCGGGCGGCTGCACTGGGAGCCTCCTTGCTGGAGGAAGGCCTGAGGGCAGCCCCCGCGCTGGGCTTTTTACTTTCTGTGTGTGCCTTCTCGGAGACATAAAAAATAGATACATAAATATTTTTTAAGATTATAGAAAATTAAAACTAAAACATTTTATTTTTCTCTAATTATAATTCATTTCATGGATTGAAGTTGGAGAATTTTTGTATTTTAATTTCCGGGGAACCGTTTACTGAGAGCTTACAATGAAGGGCCGCCGGACGTGTGCTCAAATGAAGGAATTTAACCCTGGGTGCCAGGGACTTGGCATGACTCCTCAGACAGGCTGGGAGGGGCATCCTCGGGGCCATTGTGGGGGAGGGGCCTGAAGCTCTGTTGGGGGGCAGTGCCCAAGGTCACTGGAGAGCCCAGCGATGTGCTCCATGCTTCAGCCGACACCTTTCACCACACCAGGTGTGTTCTGCAGAGGAAGAAGAGCCTCCGGGAGTGGCGGTCTCTCACCCAGGGTGTGTGCAAGGAAAATAGAGCTTTGATTTATATGTAATTTACATTTTATCCTAAACACTTAAAAAATGGAGGTTATATTTTTTAATGCGCATAATATATTGGTACATTCATAGGTGTAATAATACACATATTTAGGGGGTGTATTAAAATAGTTTTTACTGATCAGGGATGCATTTGAGTTTAGCAAAGAGGAGTGTAGATGCCAGGGAGTGACACACTGCATGAACCCTGTGTGAATCAGACACTCACGGACGTTCTGTGTGGGAGGTGGGTTTGATCAGTGCTCACCTCACCTCCCAGTCGCCGCAGGCTTGGCTCTGCAGCGGGTGATGGCCTCAGACGTAACCGCACAGCACCCAGTGGTTCCTTTGGGTCCGGATCGCCTCTGTTGAAGCTCCTATTCTCTTTCCCTTCAGGTCTTCCAAGTGACCTGCTATGGACTGGTTCAGTGTTTGTAGTGTTTTCAGTGGTGTGCTGTGATAGCTCTCCTTATATTCATATATGTTTTTAAAAATATGCTCAGTCTTTTTTTAAGGCATATTCCCAGAAGGGGAATTCCTGGGGCCAAAACTACCTATGTACTTTAAGAGTTTGAAGTTTAAGGCCGGGCACAGTGGCTCATGTCTATAATCCCAGCACTTTGGGAGGCTGAGGCAGGCGGATCACCTGAGGTCAGGAGTTCAAGACTAGCCTGGCCAACATGGTGAAACCCTGTCTCTACTAAAAATACAAAAATTAGGGCCGGGTACGGTGGCTCACACCTGTAATCCCAGTACTTTGGGAGGCCGAGGCAGATGGATCACAAGGTCAGGAGTTCGAGACCAGCTTGGCCAACATAGTGAAACCCCGTTTTTACTAAAAATACAAAATAGCCAGGCATGGTGGCACACACCTGTAATCCCAGCTGCTCGGGAGGCTGAGGCAGAAGAATTGCTTGAAACCGGGAGGCGAAGGTTGCAGGGGCTGAGATCGCATCACTGCACTCTAGCCCAGGCGACAGTGCGAGATTCCATCTCAAAAAAAAAAAAAAAAAAAAAAAAAATTGGCCGGGCGTGGTAGTATGTGCCTGTAGTCCCAGCTACTTGGGAAGCTGAGGCAGGAGAATTGCTCGAAACCGGTGGCGGAGGTTGCAGTGAGCTGAGATTGCACCACTGCACTCCAGTCTGGGCAACAGAGGGAGACTTTGTCTCAAAAAAAAAAAAAAAAAAAAAAGAGTTTTAAGTTTAAAAGTTCCTATTCTTAACTGACCTCCAAACAATGACAGCAGTTTATACTGCTAAATGGAATATAGCAGTGTGTGGAATATCAGTTATCTTGTTCCCTTGCCAACAGTAAGTTTTATAATTAAGGGGAAAAAAGAATATCTCATTAGTCTTTTAATTTGCTTGTCTTTGATTACTACTAGGTTAAATAGTGTTCTTGTTTGCCGCTGGCATTTTTTCTTTGGAGAATCACTCTTTCCTATTCATATCCTATGAATACTATTTTTCAATGTTAGGGTATTTCTCTTTTTGATTACTTTCTAAGAGCTCTTTCTATATTTAAAATAACACTTGATCATATATGGCACAAATATTTTTTACCCAGTTTAACAAGAGTTAAGAGCCACATCTGTGTTAAGCCTGTCTTTTCTTACTCCTCTTTCTTTGGATTCAGTGGAAGGGGGTTGGGCAATCTAAAATTTAAGTAACTAAGGAATCAGATCTAGGGAAAAGTGCAATGCCTGAACTGGCCGCTCTGACAGACAAAGTTTTGTAAATGTTTTGTCTCTCTCTTTCCAGATAAGGAACCGTTGCATTCTCTCAAATTGCATCTAGACCATAAATGCAGTCTTTCAGATTTTTAGGAAGAGAGTTGGAAAGAAGCTTTCTATTCTAGAGCATACCTTGGGCAGTCCTTTTTCCTTGGTCATACCTGGGTTGATGAGTGATTTAGGAAAGACAGTGTGGACATTCTGAGTTAACAGCAGCTCACCCGTGGCTTTTAATCCTGATTTATGGTCATCCTTTAAAAAGACCAGGAATCCAGTGCAGCAGTTTCTGTAATGGAGAGAGCAACTGCTCCTGAAAAGCACGTTGAATGATCAAATTTTATTGGTGCATGAAAACGTCAGAGGCGAATATCGTTGTTTGGTGGGGCAGCTATTTAAGCTCAGGTCTGGGCAATTGCTTTATTCTTGTCTGAAGAGAGAAAGAAAAAGATGTTTTGGATTACATTTTGTGTGTAATTATGTATGACAGATGTATTAAATTAGCCATTCCAGGGTTTTTGGAAATCTGCCTCCAAACTATAAATTTTATTTGACTTTTTCATTTGCAGGTGGCACGAAACCATTTCATGTATATTTCATGGGCTCCGGAGAGGCAGGAAGTCCAGGAAGTATTGTGATGCTGTAGCTCATTCATTCTGAGAGAGACATGGGTGTGTGGTTGGGAAGTAAATCATCTGCGTTTATGTTTTGGGTTAAAAATATTAACAGCAGATCGAAGACATTGAAAGCAAGCTTTTCATTTGGTGGGGGGAAAATCACTATTAGAAAGGTCTGAGCAAGTTTGGAGTGGGAATAAATTACTTCTCCTTGGTTTTCACCTTTTAAAGCATAAATGCTTCTATTTGGAGAAGTTGCCTCATTGAGGAAGATAAAGGTGCTGTTCTTTTTTGTGTATGTGCGTGTTTTTTGTTTGTATTTTACCTGCAACTGTAGAAAGTTTTAAAAAGCAATTGTTTGTAAACCTAGCAACTTAACAAAATTCCTCTGGACGTGTGAATTTTGTACTAAGATCTTCAGTACAGGACTCTCTGCCTTGTAAATAGCACCGTGGACCTGTGTTTAGTTTTGGTATTTCCAGGCTTACTTCCCATGAAAAGGGAATATCCTGAGAATAAATTCTTTTAGGGAGATGTCAACAAAGAAAATTGTCACAAAATACTTTCCACAAACATGCATATTTTAAATAATGCAAGCAGCATCTATAAAAAAATAATTACTAGACTTGGGTAGCACATATGTTACTGCATGGATTACATAATTATTGCTGGAATACATTCCTTTAAGTGGCAGTGGTCACATACAGCGCTGTTTATCGACAACAAATGTGTCATGGTTTCCGTTTCCTAGAGAGTGTCTTTGAACCTAATTCCTTTCTCCTGTAGGTTAAGAATAGATTTCTTTTTCATTTACATTTTCTTCTTTGCTTTGCAAAATTTGGAATCAATTAGAGGGACAGATTTGTTAATGATTGCCTTAATTAGTCTGTAAATGGCTATAGCTACAATGTGTTTTTTAACAAGCTGTCCAAATCTTTAAGTTTGTAGAGATATAAGTACTGTACAATAATCGTTGCCTCAGACTGCTGGATTTTAGTAGCTGTGTGTGTAAATATCAACACACACCTAGAGAGTCATTTTACTGCAGTAATTCATCTCTTTTTATGGTTTTGGGGGCCCTTTTTATGATTTAATGATTCATGGGAGATGTTTATTTTATGCACACAGAAGGAAGGTAGTGCCATTATGTTGTTATAGAAACACTACTTTTACTTAATAAAGAGCTAATGTATACATCTTTACATTTATGAAATGTAGCATATACTTGGGTAATATGACATTCTCTCAGTTAGTATTCCGGGGTACACACACACGCGTGCGCGCGCGCGCACACACACACACACACACACACACTGCATTCCTGGAGACACAAGCAATCCACTTAGTTATCAGAATCGTTTAGTTAACAAATACCAATTCTGCTGATCATAGGAAACACTGCAGAGATACTGAGACTCAGCTGATGGAGAACTCTCTCTCTCTCCTGTCTCAAGAGGATGCTGAGATCACAAGGTCTCAGCTCCAAATGTCTGCAGAGGTCAGGGAGCACATTAGACTGGAGGATTAAGCCAGATGTGAAATGGTAGTTGGAGCAGACAGGGCTTTTTAAAGGATTTTTAAAGGATCGTAAGATCTAACCATCCTTCCTTTGAGAGGCTCCATCACAATCATATTAAACATGTGACATGCACTCACACTCCATATGAAACATGACTAACAGGTAAATATATAACCATTCAACGGCAACTGATGCATTGACACAGTTACATGAGTTGGGAGTATTAGGATGTGCTGGGTACTGGGACATCCCAGGACTTAACAGAGTTGTATTTCTCATTTCAGTTATATGTTTAGTACAAGACAGTGGAGTCCTGCTGCTCAGGGAACAGGCTGATGGAAGCTTGAGCATCTGGGAGTTGTACCATCTGGCCCAGGAGGGCTCCACACCTTCCCATGGTGGGGAAGAGAGCCCCGAGAGGGTCAGACTCAAGCTCTGAGGTGCTGCAGCAATGAAGGGGCTGGATCATTTCTGCTCAGAGTGAGTAGGAGCATAGCTGGTCCCAGGGACTCATCCCTGCAAGGCATTGGGAAAATATGGGAAGGCATGTGAGTATTAGGTGTGCCACAGATGTCCCTGCCCCGTTTAATCACACAACTATACTATACATTTCAAGGATTTAGCATTTTTCCAACCAACATAATAATTTTTCATATTACAGTCTTTTTTGCACATGATTTTTTAAAACCTCATGCACAGGCTCGGTGTGGTAGCTCACGCCTGTAATCCCAGCACTTTGGGAATCCGAGGCAGGTGGATCATTTGAGGTCAGGAGTTCGAGACTAGCCTGGACAACATGGTGAAACCTTGTCTCTACTAAAAATAAAACAATTAGCCGGACATGGTGGCGCTTGTTTGTAATCCCAGCTACTTGAGGGGCTGAGGCAGGAGGATCGCTTGAACCTAGGAGGTTGAAGCTTCAGTGAGCCAAGATCACGCCACTGCACTTCAGCCTGGGTGACAAAGTAAGATCCTATCTCAAAACAAAAACAAAGATGAACCCCTCAAAACCCCAAAACCTCATGCACAGAAAATTGAGTTAACCTGACAGTTTGAGGAGAGACTGTCATTAACCCCAGCAAAGCCCTTTCCTTGCTGTATTTTCTACTTTTCTTGCATCTCCTTGCACTAGGGCCGTTTCTCATCTCCCATGGGTGCCGATCCTAATGCCTTTGCTATTGAGCCTCAAATATCCTGTGTCTTTGTAAAATAAAGACAGATGGCCTTGTGGGCATGTGTCCTAGTGCATACGGCTGATGTTACACTCTATCCTGGCTTCCTTTTTTACCTGCTTCATTCAGTAAGCCTGGGTTTCCTAAGATCTGGGCACGTTGCTGTTTGTTCCTCTCCCTTCTGTTCAATTCTCCATAGTATCCATTTACCATCTTTATCAGTTCCTGTTCAGATACCAAAAAGCTCATAGGTTCCATCCACCATGCCCCAAGTTCCTGATGAATAAAACGGCCCAATGTGCAGCCTGTGGGGAATAGAGCATGTGGTTTCCACTTCAAAATGGTGAGATTCAGATGATTTTAAGACGCTGTGCTGGCCTGAGCCCTCTGTGGACGGGGTTCCATTTGTGGGTCTGCACTGTGAGCCCTGCCGCCTGATGCCTTCATCACAGGAATCGTGCTCATCCTGAAACCGACTCAGGTCCTGCTGCTCCCTGCCCAGGGGCCAGAACAGAAGCGAGGAGTGGTGGAAGGAAAGCGGCTTTATTCCAGTGCTAGCAGCTGGTGCATGGTCAGGCTCATGTCCTCAAAAGACCATTCATCTTTCAGGGCTGAATGAGGGGGTTTAGGAAGGAAAACTGTATGGGAGATATGCAGGAGTGGTATGGGGGGGGAGGGGGCGGGGTGTAGGTCCACGTGCCCTGTTCCAATGGCTATCTTGAGAAATTGCCTGTCCTGAGGTTTGGTTGCCATTATCTTGATGCTGGCCCGATGGTGGTGGTGGACTAATTGTCCATAACTCCGTTTAAGCAGCAGCTGGGTCTCGGGACTGGTTTGTTTCAAAACAAGCCCCTAGAATTTCTAAGTACGTGCATACTTGGAGGAGGGAGAATAGCACATCCGAGTGCCTGGTGGAAAGGAGGGAAGTGAAGTCTTAAAGTGCATTTCCAGGCTACATTCTGAGATGAAGAAGGAAGGGAAAGGAAAATGTAAAATGTGTTTCAAGTCTGGGCCACTTGGTTACAATCCCTTATGGAGCGGATTGGCCTCAGTCCTTGAACAGTGATCCGAAAGTTCCTGGGGAGGAAGAACAGAGATGACACCCCCTCAGTGATTCCCCAACCAGGCTGGGTGTCAGAATCTTCTGGAGAGCACATTTGAAAGTGAGGAATCCTGGGTACTGCTCATATGCGACATGCTTGAATTAAAAAAAAAAAAAATAGTTTTAGGCATGTAGGCATTAGGAACAACAGCCGAGATCCCCAGACCTAATTATGCTATTTGCTTGAGAGGAATTTCTTGTAGACCGACACCGACTTGTTAAATGCCTTGCCCATGGGCAGAGGAGTGGAAACTAGAGCTGAAATTGGGGACAGTGCCTGTGGCAATGGGCTGTGAATTTCACATGGGTACAGCTTTGTTCTTAGAAAAACACAAATTCACATTAAAAACAGGAATGAAATGAAACAAATATTCTGAGTTTTTTGTTTTTTTGAGATAGGGTCTTGCTCTGTTGCCCAGGCTGGAGAACAGTGGCGTGATCACAGCTCACAGCAGCCTCGAACTCGTGGGCTCGAGCGATCCTCCCACCTCCTCCTCCCAAGTAGCTGGGACTACAGGTGCACACCACCACAGCTGGCTGTGTTTTGTTTTTGTTTTTGTTTTTCATTTTTTTGTAGGGATGGGGTTTCACCACATGGCCCAGGCTGGTCTCAAACTCCTAGGCTCACATGATCCGCCCACCTCAGCCTCCCAAAGTGCTGGGATTACAGGCATGAACCACCATACCCAGCCCAGAAATATTCTTTAATGGTGAAGGAAGGAATTACAAGGGCAGAAAGGGAACAAGGTTTGCCTTTGTGTGTTTCCGAGTGTAGCTTACTTGAGGTCTGCATTAAAAACAATTCAGTTGCATGGGTCACACATCAATGCAAGAATAATTTATCTGGAAAAATATCTACGGGGTCTATGAAAGCCAAGTAGAGTTGTGTGTGGAGCACACACTAAACCACAGAACAGCCTGCACTCAGGCACGAGCATCTTCAAGGTCAAAGTCTGGACATCGGCCAGAAGCATTTGTGATTTGTGAGAGGCATCAGTGTGAAGAACCCATAGGTCAAGGTTGACTTTCTGAGAGTGACCAGCTAAGGTAGGGAGTAGAGGGGGATTGTTAGAAAGAGTTAAATGAGTTTGCTTGTTCTTAGCAAGGTGGAACTTGGATTGAAGGGGTTGAAACTAAATTCAAAACAAGCTCTCTGACAGGTAAAAGTGGGATTATTGGAGACGGTGCCTTTGAAGGACTCCCCCAGGATTCAGAAAAGTGACAGCTCCATATAGAAAGCCTTCCTCTCAGATCATGGCCGGGTTTGCGGCAACAGTGACAGGCGGAATGGAACAAATGCCTGCAGCGTCCCCTGCCTATCTCTGAGCCTGCGCACCTCAGCCCTTCACCTGCCGGGCAGAGGCCTGGGAGGAGGCAGAGGTGGCCGTGCTGGGATGGACCTAGCGCTGCAGAAGCCACAGAAATACTCAGATATGCATCATCTTGTTTGATGCTCCCAGTGGCCCTATGGGGGAAGCTGTGAGGATGTCATGTCCCCATTTCATAAACAAACAGGCTCCATGGTTTAGTGCAGGGTCTGCAAGCTTTTTTGTAAAGAGCTACGTAGTAAATATATATCCTATTCGATATGTTATATACCATGTTATAGAATATAATATATAATATTTATGATATATCCTTTTACAAAAATATTTTATGTATATATATAATTTGTAAAACACATGTGGCCTCCGTTACATCTTCTCTTCCTCCTCTTCCTTTCATTCTTTCCCTCCCCTTTTCCTCTCCTTCTTTTCTTTCCGTTATTCTATATCTCTTCCTCCTCTTCCTTCTTCCAACCCTTTAAAAATGCTACAAAACGGCCAGGTGCAGTGGCTGACACCTGTAATCCCAGCACTTTGGGAGGCTGAGACGGGCGGATCACGAGGTCAGGAGATTGAGACCAGCCTGGCCAACATGGGGAAACCTCGTCTCTACTAAAATACAAAAAAAAAAAAAAAGAAAAAAAAGAGCCGGGCATGGTGGCAGGTGCCTGTCGTCCCAGCTACTCGGGAGGCTGAGGCAGGGGGATCTCTGGAACCCGGGAGGCGGAGATTGCAGTGAGCTGAGATCGTGCTACTGCACTCCAGCCTGCCAACAGAGCAAGACTCAGTCTCAAAAAAAAAAAAAGAAAAGAAAAGAAAAGAAAAAGAAAGAGAAAAGAAAAAAAAATGCTTCAACGTGTGCTTATTTGGAGGTCATGCACAAACAGCCTGGGGTTTGTTGGGAGGCTGGAAGATGCGCACCCTGGGTTTAATGGCTTGCTCAGTTTTTCTGCTGGTCAGTAGAAGAGCTGAGAGCTGGTGAGGTCTGTCGGCTCTGAATCCAGCTCTGTTTCCTACTGAAACTGGAAGCAGGAGGCTAATCATTGTTATAACTGCGTGTGCATTCCTTAGAATACAGAGTAATAGAGAAAACCGCTAGGTCATGGTCCAAAGCACTCACGTGTGTCGTCTCGTTTGGAATCCACCCTGTTTTATTTTTCACGGCTGAGCCAGCCGAGGCACCGGCCGCAAAATCCCCATCCGGGATCAGAAGCTGTCGGGCCTCAGAGCGCCTCTCAAGCCCACACTCACTTGGCATCAAAGACCACAGTCTTTCTATATAAAATATCATTGCGCCTTGTGACGGAAGCAGACACACGCAATCGCATTTGCATATTCAGTGGTGTGCATGTGTGGGAGGGACAATGGCTGTCTACCCTGACTCCAGCCTTGAAAGGGTCATCTGTCAGTGCCCATGTCAGCGTCTGTTCTCTCTTCTGTGGGTATCGGGGTCTGGAGTTTCCTTTTGGGAAACCAGCTTTCTTCACCCCTTCAGTGATGTGCTGGTGAGTGGGCTGGGTCCCAGTTCCTGGCTCCAGAGGAGGGTACGTGACCCAGGGGGTCAGAAATAAACAGGCCAATGAGGTTCAATTTCAGGACTCATGGTGGAACTTCTAGAAACTAGAAGCCTGGAGAGAAAGAGCTTGGAAAGAGAGAGCCTGCCTGTGGGTGGAGCCACCTCCTAGCCTGAGCCCAGGAGGGAGGGAAGGGGAGGAGGGGAGCCAGACAGAGAGTCCTGGGGTGTCTCCAACACTTGAATTCTCGTGACTTAGAAATTTGAGTAGCATGCAGTAGAAAAATCACTTCTCAACACCCAACTACGTTGACTTTTCCATCACCAATTATTGAAACTCCTGAGTTAAACACTTAGGTTTGAGTTTTAAAATAATCGTTGTAATAATAATAACTAACTTTTATAAAGTGCTTTCTACATAGAGAAAAATGACGAGATAAGGCCCAATCATTTTGGGAGGTTTATTTCCCAAAGTTAAGGACGAGTGCCTGTGACACAGCCCCAGGGAGTCCTGA
The DNA here is from genome assembly GCF_028858775.2 of Pan troglodytes. Lineage (NCBI taxonomy): Eukaryota > Metazoa > Chordata > Mammalia > Primates > Hominidae > Pan > Pan troglodytes. Next base: position 136,632,275 of record NC_072408.2, on the reverse strand, counting down.
CAACTTGTGCCCAAGGTGGTTGGGGCCCAGCTTGGTTTTATACATTTTAGGGAAACAGGAGACATCAATCAATTTATGGAAGAAGGATACTGGTTCCATTCAGAAAGGCAGGGACACTGGAAGCAGGGAGGGGGCTTCCAGGTTACAGGTAGGTGAGAGAGGAAAGCTTGCATCCTTTTGAGTTTCTAGTAAGCCTTTCCGAAGGAGGCAATCAGAATATGCCTCTGTCTGAATGAGCAGAGGGATGACTTTGAATAGAATGAGAGGCAGGTTTGTCCTGGGCAGTTCTCAGCATGAATTTTCCTTTTAGCTTTTAGTGATTTTGAGGGCCCAAGATATTTTCCTTTCACAGCTCTTCTGGATGATCTATGAGTGAGTATGTTGTCATCTATCGTCTCTCTCTCTCTCATGTGTCTGTGTATGTATTGATGGATATGTGTGTGTATCACATGTTTGTATGTATGTGTATGTGTGTATGTATGTATATGGTTCTTCAATCCTTCCAGTGACTGAATGGAGTGGATATTGCCATCAGCCTTAATTTGCAGTTGGAGGATGGAGGTGTGAGTGCAAATGCACTGTGTCTAAGGAAACAGCTCAGAGCCTGAGCTCTGTGCCGCTCTGTATCTGAGAGGCTTGGAGCTGAGTGAGATCACACTCTAGATTCTTTTTCACAAGTAAGTAATGAAATATAACCTGAAAGGAGACAAACTTAAAACCTGAGGTTTTAGCTGGAGATTTGATTCAGTTGGTTGCAGCAGTCCAGGATCTGACCTGGGTGAGTTGTTCTCATTGATGGTAAAAGCTCTGGGTTTCTCGGAAAAGACACCCTTACTTTTTGCTGTTTTGGCTTTGGATGATTTCAGATGAAGTGTGGAGAATCACCTACCCTTATTTCAGGAACAAGGTTGATGCTTCAAAAGCTTCCCCCTCTCCTATGCTCTGCAGTGAAGCTTTCCAGCCTCATCTCAGTTCGCACCTGAGACTTAGTCCTGGCAGTTCCTGGCAGAAGCAGGAAGGGAAAACAAGGGGCTAAGGTGACTCAGCTGTTACCCCAGGTCTGGAGACTGTTCCAGGAGTGGCTCAGGACAGACATTGACCTCTGTAGACAAGGAGGCCCTGAGTTTGGGTGACCTGGTGTGCTTGGCAAGCTTTAGTGTCATTCCTTAGGGGAGCATTGGGTGCCAACTTCTCCACCTTGCCAGTCCCATAAAAGCACATTTGTCATGGAAAAAAAATGTGCTGTACTCAGTGGTGGAATTGGATTTCACAAGCTTTATTGTCACCATCCCTAAATTCCCGGGAAGAGGAAGAAGAAGGAAATGTCCCTTTCTGGGGTGATGCCTCTCCCTGTGGCCGTCGTGTTTCAGAAAAGCCACTGAACTCTATAATAACCACGATTATTCTAACCATGATTCTGGTTTTCTTTTTTTTCATTTTCTGATTCTCATTGTGCTTTGATGCCACTGGTTTGTTATAGGAATAACATATCAGCTAGGAATGCTGCTGGCTGCAAGTAACAGAAAATTCAATCAACAGAGCCTTAGCCATCTCTGGGCTTGTTTGTCTCACATAAAAAGAAGTCTAGAAATTGGTAGCTGCCAGCATCCTTGGTTCAGAAGCACAGTGGTGTTGGAGATTCACACTGGCTTCTTGCAATTAATTCCCTCAGCCACCTCCTCATAGCGACAGTATGGCTTTATACCCTTCCACCTCTTTCAAAGGCAAGGTGCAGATGGCTCTGGGATAGATAATTTTGCCTGTTTCTCTCTTGGAATAATTTTTTCCTCTAGAGGATACCTTTCATCCTTCTCTTCTCCCTCCCTTTTCTCTCCCTTCCTTTCCTCCCTCCCTCCCTCCTTTCCTTCCTCCCTCCCTCCCTCCTTTCCTTCCTCCCTCCCTTCCTCCTTTCCTTCCTCCCTCCCTCCCTCCTTTCCTTCCTCCCTCCATCCCTCCTTTCCTTCCTCCCTCCCTCCCTCCCTTCCTTCCTCCCTCCCTCCCTTCCTCCTTTCCTTCCTCCCTCCCTCCCTCCCTTCCTTCCTCCCTCCCTCCCTTCCTCCTTTCCTTCCTCCCTCCCTCCCTCCTTTCCTTCCTCCCTCCCTTCCTCCTTTCCTCCCTCCCTCCCTCCCTTCCTCCTTTCCTTCCTCCCTCCCTCCCTCCTTTCCTCCCTCCTTTCCTTCCTCCCTCCCTCCCTCCTTTCCTCCCTTCCTTCCTCCCTCCCTCCCTCCTTTCCTTCCTCCCTCCCTCCCTCCCTTCCTCCCTTCCTTCCTCCCTCCCTCCCTCCTTTCCTCCCTCCTTTCCTTCCTCCCTCCCTTCCTCCTTTCCTTCCTCCCTCCCTCCCTCCCTTCCTTCCTCCCTCCCTCCCTCCCTTCCTCCTTTCCTTCCTCCCTCCCTCCTTTCCTTCCTCCCTCCCTCCCTCCTTTCCTTCCTCCCTCCCTCCCTCCTTTCCTTCCTCCCTCCCTCCCTCCTTTCCTCCCTCCCTCCCTCCCTTCCTCCTTTCCTTCCTCCCTCCCTCCCTCCTTTCCTCCCTCCTTTCCTTCCTCCCTCCCTCCTTTCCTCCCTCCTTTCCTTCCTCCCTCCCTCCTTTCCTCCCTTCCTTCCTCCCTCCCTCCCTCCTTTCCTTCCTCCCTCCCTCCCTTCCTCCCTTCCTTCCTCCCTCCCTCCCTCCTTTCCTTCCTCCCTCCCTCCCTCCCTTCCTCCCTTCCTTCCTCCCTTCCTCCCTCCCTCCTTTCCTTCCTCCCTCCCTCCCTCCTTTCCTCCCTTCCTTCCTCCCTCCCTCCTTTCCTTCCTCCCTCCCTCCTTTCCTCCCTTCCTTCCTCCCTCCCTCCCTTCCTTCCTCCCTTCTTTCCTCCCTTCTTTCCTCCCTTCTTTCCTTTCCTTCCTTTCCTTCCTTCCCTTTCTTCCCTTTCTTCTCTTCTTCCTTACTTCTCATTAGCCCACAGGGAGGATAAAATGTTTTTGAGTAGCCAACCAACCATATCTCCCACAAATAATAACATGAATTTAATTTGAGTGCTCATATTGTACCAACATAATAGGTAATGCTTGTGATATTGGGAGGGGAAGGAAGGCTGCTGTGAATGCTAATAGATATTTGGGGTTTATCTACATGGATAAATCAGAATTGTTAACATTATTTATAAAGATAATAATTACATAATTTCTAAATTCACAAAGATTGTTTGGCTTAATGATTTCTAAATGTATGCTGTATAACATTAGGCGGCTTTTATTAATTCTATTTATGTAATGGAGAAGCAAAGACTAATAATCCTGAATCTTAAACATGCCCAAAGAACAAGCTAAGGAAAATTCTCTGGCTCGGTGAGATGAATTCCTGAGCCATTGCAAAGAGGGTGAGAGATCATTTCACAGAACCTCTGCCAATAATTCTCTGTCCCAGGCCCCCTGCTTAGCCTTTATTTTGCTACTGTGGGTATCTTTGCATATGATTTGCATACAATCATTCTCATTGCAGTAAGAGAATAAGTTATTAATGTTCCTCCTGGAAACTGGGTGAGCATAAGCTTTCATTTACAGAGTCTGTCTTTAGGGCACACTTCATTTTACTTAGAATAAATTATCATACATTTATCATTAGTTAGCAAGTTATTAACATGAATATAAACAAATATGTGGCCCATTTCTTTAGGAAGATTATGGTTTTAATCACTTAGTGGCTGTAGCAGGCAGCTTATACATATTTTATTTTTTAATGGCTGCGCTTTCTCAGTTTCCATACTCACATTAAAAACATAATTCCAAGCACTTTGCATCTGTTAGCTCGGAATGCACTTAACTGAGGTGAGGCGGCTAAAAATTAACTTCCAGTGACAAACAAGAACTTCCTCAGACACCTTTTTACACTTGAGACTTGCTGGAATTTGTTTGTTAAGGATGTCTGGGTCTATGGCAAGGAATGTTTTGAAATTTAATTTAGTGAACTGTCACAGCAGGAAACACCGCAGGCTCAGAACGTGGGTTCCAGCAACCACTAATGAGGAAGGACAGAAATTACTGTGGACTCAGTCTAATCAGCCATAGCAGTAAAATAGTTAAAAAGTTGCAAAATACCCATTAGTATTTTGCAAATTCTACTCCTTGCTTATATGAGGACCATGGAAGGGAGAAGAAAGCCTGTTTTGGTTCAGCTGCTTACAGTTTTTAGCCAGTGCTCCGGAGTTCTGCCTGGGGGTGTGACCATGAATTTGGGGCTTAGAAACTGGAGAGGACCCTTTGTTAACTGGGTGCTGTTGGGCAAGTTACTTAGTTTCTTCAAGCCTCAGTGTCTTCATCTGCAAAATGGGAATAATCATAGCACTCATTGCATAAGACAGCCTTAAGAATTTTAAAGGTCAAGCCTGGGGAGAGCTTAGGAGAAGACCAAATATAGAGACGCGCTTAATTATTAATTGCTATTATTAAGAGTGATTGTTATGAGATGTTAAATTGCCTTCTGAACCACCAAATAATGATCACTAAAATCAATTCATAATTTAGTATTTTGCATATTTCATTATGGTGTAATTTTTAGAATAGTTATTAGCACAGCCCCTTTTTATTTTTGCATTTCGGTTCAAGACAAGACTTATTTAGACAGCTTCTGAGAAAAGACATCATCAAACTGCTTTTCACTCTATTTTTCTTTCACAACTAGGTCAAAGCAGGGTTTTGATTTTTTTCCTTTTGTATTTCTTTTCTCCATCCTTGTTGCTGGTTGACCAGCGAAGCTTCTCCCCACACCTCCATTTCACCCAGTCCTCGGGTGGATCTTGCTGTCTCAGGCCTCTGACCCTGCTAGTCCATTCGTACCTGGTTACCAGGCTGGAATGTGTCCATACCTACAAAATCCAGTCCAATCCCTGTCTGTTGGCTTTTGAAATTCTTTAGGTAAATAGCCTTCTGCTGTGGGGCATTGGGATGATTTTCCTGACCGGGTCGTTATCACAGCGGAAGGATTCCAGCACTTCATGAGTACAAAGTTGAGTTCAAAGAAGATCTTTTTCTTCTTGATAAAAGACTCTTGTGTCCCAGGAGCAAGGCGGGCTGAACTCATTCAGTGCATTTACCTCTAGAGACATGAGGAACGACAGGCACGGTGAAAGGCTGACTCAAGGGAACTTGTCATTTGCAGTGTGGGCTGTTTCTCCCTGTCTCTTTTCTGTCAAGAAATCAGCTATGTCATGCTGTATCAAACAAAACCCTACGACACCTCTAGGCGGTTTAACCCAAAGAAGATGTACTTCTCACCCACGCTGTGTGCCCAGCTCTGGTCAGCAGGATGGGCCCCTCTTAGGAGGGTCACTCAGGGACTCAAGCCGATGGAGGCTGTATCCTGGCCCCTGCTCCCGTGGTCACAGTGGAGACACGTGCGGCCCTTGAAGTTGTCACCTGAAAGTGACATGTGGCCCTTCTGCACAGTTCAGGGATGCAGCAAGTCTCAGGACCACTACTGACTTTATACTTTTTATTTTATTAACTTGATTTTTTTAGAGACCGGGTCTTGCTCTGTTGCCCAGACTAGAGTGCAGTAAGCAATCACAGCTCACTGCAGCCTCTGCCTCCCGAGCTCTTGATTCTCCTGCCTCAGCCTCATGAATAGCTGGAATTATAGGCATGCGCCACCATGCCAGCTAATTTTTTTTATTTTTTTGTAGAGATAGGGTCTTGCTGTGTTGGCCAGGCTGGTCTTGAACTCCTGGGCTCAAGTGATCCTCCTGCCTCATCCTCCCAAAGTGCTGGAATCAGAGGCGTGAGCCACTGCACCTGGTTATACCCCTCACTTTAAAGTGTGGGCCTGGAAGGAATGTTTGTGTGCAGCCTGGATGGCAGCCACAGTGGGCGTCCCGAGGGCGCAGTCCACCCCATACCATGCAGCCCCTCCTGGGTAATTGTCTGAAAGTGATGACTCCACCCACCCGGCAGCACACACAGTGGCTCCAGATGCAGCAAGGGGCAGAGAAGAGACACTGGGCTTGGGAGAGTGCAGGTGGAGGGCCTTGTGTTCCCAGGGCATGGCAGGGGAGGCTGGTGTCTCCGATGGGTCAAGAGGACATTATGGAAGGTGGTTGGAGCTCAAGCCTCTCGCCGGTAACCCTATTAGCAGAGAAATTGATGAGTAAATGAGGGATAGCAGCGGTGGAGGCAGCAGAGTGCACTGCCCAGCTGGAGGATGGGAGAGGAGCTTGAGCCTGAAGAAGTCGCCCACCCACGGAGACACGGAAGAAAGTGACTGGGCCGGGCGCAGTGGCTCACGCCTGTAATCCCAGCAGTTTGGGGGGGCCAAGGCGGGCAGATGACCTGAGGTCAGGAGTTCAAGACCAGCCTGGCCAACATGGCGAAACCCCATCTCTACTAAAAAAAAAAAATAATACAAAAATTACTCGTGTGGCCTGTGCCTGTAATCCCAGCTACTTGGGAGGCCGAGACAGGAGAATTGCTTGAACTGGGGAGGTGGAGGTTGCAGTGAGCTGAGATCATGCCACTGTACTCCAGCCTGGGTGACAGAGTGAGACTCCATCTCAGGGAAAAAAAAAAAAAAAAAAAAAAGAAAGACTGCCCATCTGTGTTAAAGGAACGAAGTGAGCAAATAGGGAACAGTTGTTAAAGATCAAGAGCGAACAACCAGTTATCCAGGGGCCATCCCTTAAGGAAAAAGAGCTCTCTCGCCTGCTCTCTGCCTCAGCAACAGAAGAAATACTTGCCGGATAGTGGGAGGGTGATGGGACAGCAGGATCCTCTTACCCATCCGGACCTTCAAATGGCTAATCTGTAAGTGTCAGCTCAGATGGTGGAACAGGTGCCACAGACTGGGTGGCTCAAACAACAGACTTTTATTTCTCATGGTCTGACGGCTGCAAGTCCCAGATCAAGGTGCCTGCAGATTCAGTTTCTGGTGAGGGCTCTGTCCCCATCTTGCAGACGGACACCTTCTTGCTGTGCCCTTGCATGGTGCATAAAGGAAGCTCTGATGTTTCTTTCCCTTCTTATAAGGGAACTAGTCCCATCCCGGGGGCCCCCACTGTTGTGACCTCATCTAAGCCTCATCACCTCCTAAGTGCTTCACCTCCTGAATCCGTCATACTCGGGGCGAGGGCTTCAACATAGGAATTCCAGGGGTGGGGGAGGGCACAAGCATTGAGTCGGTAACACAATCTAATATTGGTTAGGAGCTGATAGCTTAAAATATGGTTGAACAGGACTGAGTCTTCCTAGCCATAATAAACATTTTTCAAAACTCAAAAAGTACCTGAAAAATTATGGAGTTGCCTGAAATGTTGATGATGGAGCCTGCTATGTAGTAGAAAGAGATTTGATGGAATAAAGTTGAGAGCCGTTACTGGAAGAAGATTAAAACTGCTTCAAAACTTTACCTTATGAACTGAAATGTTGTAATCCAGCTGGTTTCTTGTATGCTTTGGTGGGCCTCCTGGGTTCGAATTCTTGCGCAGACCTCCATAGCTGTGTGACCTTGGACACAGTGCTCTGTGCCTCAGCTGTCTCACCTGTAAACTGGCCCACGGTTGAGTGTCTGTCCCTCACAGGGCTGTCATAGGATGGGATGACTTCACCGATGAGAAGCACTTTCCTACATCAACGCCTGGCTCATGCTAAGGCCTCTCTATTCATGTTAGTTATTTTAACAGGAATGAGATTAAATCAGCCCCCCAATTTAAGACCAATAATAAGAGACACCATATTATGTTTTAACAAATATCTGGGCACTCTGCTTTATACCTTATATTAAGCCCTATAAGATAGGTATTGTTCCCATTTTACAGATTAACAAACTGAGGTTTGGAGAAGTTAAATGTGACATAGCTAGCAAGTGACGGAGCCGCGAATTTGTTCTCACTTCCACCTCTACCTCCTTCCTCTCCACGATTCTTCCTACAGCTGAATTCTAAACACACTGACCTGCCTCTGTGTTCCTGACCAGCCTGCTTTTGCTTCCCTGGGGCCCTTGCACAGAAGGAGCATCATGGCTGAAAGGCCAATGTGCATAAAAGAGTTTGCATCACAGGCCTGAGCCCACTCTCCTTACAAAGGCTGCTGGCAAGGCTGGCCGTTGGCTGGTCCACGGAAATGTGGATTTCAGGAGGACTCCCACCATTCCCTAACTGATGAAAGGGGCTTACTGCGCCTAAACTCTTTGTATAAAAAATATGGCGTATGCAGGACACCTGCTTTTCTTCTAGGAGTCTGGAATTTCAGCATATGCTGGGGAGAAATGTCCACATGACCAGCCCCCAAAAACAACTGTGTTAGGCCATTCTTCCATTGCTATAGAGAAATAGTTGAGACTAGGTAATTTATAAAGAAAAGAGGTTTATTTGGCTCACAGTTCTGCAGGTTGTACAGGAAGCATGGCAGTTTCTGCTTCTGGGGAGGCCTCAGGAAGCTTCCAATCATGGTAGAGGGAAAAGGAGGAGTAGGCACATCACACGGTGAAAGCAAGAAGAAGAAAGAGATGTGCGAGGTGCCACATACTTTTAAACAACCAGATCTCACGATGACTCACTCACTACCTCGAGGACAGTTCTAAGTGGATGGTACTAAACCATTCATGAGAAATCTGCCCCATGATCCACTTCTCACCAGGCCCCATCCCCAACATTGGGGATGACAAATGAACATGAGATCCAAGTGGGAACACAGAGCCAAACCATGTCAGTGTGAATCTCTGTCCCCTGAAAATCATATCTTGAATTACAATAATCCCCAAATGTCAAGGGCAAGACCAGGTGGAGATAATTGAATCATGGGGATGGTTTTCCCCATGCTGTTCTCATGATGGTGAGTTCTCACAAGATCTGATGGTTTTATAAGGGACTTCCCCCTTCGCTCAGCACTCATTCTCTCTCCTGCCTCCCTGTGAGGAGGTGCCTTCCGCCACGATTGTAGGTTTCCTGAGGCCTCCCCAGCCGTGTGGAACTGTGAGTCAATTAAACCTCATTATAAGTTATCCAGTCTCGGGTATTTCTTCATAGCAGCTTGAGAATGGACTGATATACAAACCATATCAACAACTCTGGATGCTGAGCCTCTGACAAGCTTCCATGGTAGGGGACACTGTAGGTGTTGTCAGAGCTCAGTGCTGAAGAAGTTAAGTGTGTCCTGTGTGACTCCCTGGGGAGGGACTCTTGGGAGCTTGAGCCTGGCTTGCCCTGACTTCCACCTGTGTACCCTGGTCCTTTGCTGGTTTTGTGGTCTGACCTTCTGTTGTAATAAGTCCCAGCTGTTTGTGCAACCATACGCTGAGTCCTGTGAGTCCTCCAGTGAGACAGCCAACCTGAGGGTGGTCTTCAGGACCCCGGCAGGTCTCTCAGCTCCTCTAGCCGCTCAGCCCTTCTCCCCTCCAGCCCTGCTCAGTGCCCCATCCTCAGACACGGTGCCGCTGGTCACCCTCTCCATGGCTGACTCTTCCACTCCTGTCCTCTTTCCCGTCCCTTGGTTTTGTTTTTGTCTTTGATCCTCCAGCGTGTGTCTCAGATTGTCTCTCTGATGTATTTATTTCCTGTCACCCCCCAGTGAATTTGCTCCATGAGTACAAAGATCACGTCTGTCTTTTGCACTATTATATCCTCAGCACCTAGCATGGTGCCCAGCATACAGTAGGAGATCAAAAAATATTTCTTCAACAAAGGAAACCTGTGGTTTCGGCCATTTACCAGCAGCACTCCTGCTCCCCACTTCCAAAGACCAGCAGGCTTCATGATTCCCTAAATCCCAGGGGTGGTCCAGTGACCAGTATCACATCTCCTGGAAGTTGGCAAGAAATGCAAGTTCTTGCCCTTTTCCCCCAGCCCGCAGACGGGCAGAGTCACAGGCTGCATTTTAAGAAGATCCCAGGTGATGCACCTGTGTGTTGAAGGGTGAGTGGCACTGTCCAAAATGGGCTCTGTAAGTTCCGCTGCACGTTTTGGTTGGCACTTTTGCCCCTGCCAGAAATACTGTTCCAGTGTTTCCATATTTCTTCAGATCGAATGGGTTTTTGAGGCCTGCCTGTAGTCCAGCTTTCCCTGTGGGAAATCCTTACGTGGCTTCCTTTCCAGGCAACCGATGTGCAGACCCTGAAATTATGGGCTGGCAGACTGACTTCTGGTGCCTTCAAAGTAGTTCCATTGGCCTGTTTTCTGAGGATGAAGATTCCATCTGACAGCTTTGCCACCTGTTAAAATTCAAACCCCCCAGAAGGCCAACCTTTTGGAGTCCTTTAGTCATTCTCCAACTGTGGGGAGCATCTGACGTGTGTTTCAGAGAACACCAACACCATGGAATTCTCCAGGAAATTAAGTTCTCTGTGCCCAAAGATGCTTGACAAATGCGAACACGCAATACACACCATTGTGTCAAATAATCTAAGTCCTACAGTGAGAAAATCTGTCTTAATTTCTCGAACCCCCTATTTCTTAAACATTTTTGATCATGGAATGTTTTCACTCTGGAATATAGAAAATCAGAACTGGAATCAGAGAATGTTGCTTTAAAATGGCTAATTTCAGATCCATTGTTAAAACGGGTTTATATAGGAGAAAGGAGGAGGGAGAAGAAAATGAAGAGAGGTGGTTGAGAAGCAGGCCAGAGAGGCTGACATATAATCTTTGCTACTTGTCAGATTTATCAGCGCTTGGTTTGAGCCTTTCTTGCATCCCTTTGGAATTTTTAATTAAAATCTGGGGGCAGCCAGGCGTGTTGGTGCACACTTGCAGTCCCAGCTACATGGGAGGCCAAGGCAGGAGGATGGCTTGAGCCCACGAGTTCGAGGCCAGCCTGGGCAACATAGCAAAATCCTATCTCCAAAAACAAATAATAAAATAAAATTTGAGGGACAGTTTGTTCAATTTTGCCCTTTCCTCTAGCTTTTGCATCCATATAAATCATTTCTTTACACCTGAAATATGAGCTCCTTCATGATGGAACCGTTCATCCCATATAGTTTCAGTTGATGCTTCCAAAAGGCTGCTGAAAGTTTTGGGCATGAAAACATAAGTAAATATATTTTGAATTAAATGAGTTTCTGGTATACCTCTGATTAGGAACACTCCACTCAAATAACCTTGTGTCTGCATCTGTGCTTGAGATATTTATAATGTATGGTTAATTGCTCCAGAGGGGATGCGCACGCTGAGTGTGCATCAGAAGACCTGGGCTTGTGCCGTAGCTCTGCCAGACTCGAATAACCATGTAGATTCTCTGAGTCTCTGTTACTTTACCTGCAAAAGAGCACTGATGGCCCCCATTGTCACACAGGGTTGTTGGGACGTGCAAATGGAATAATGGGTGGAGAGGGGCCTTGCAAAGATATTGAGTGGGTTAAGAGCACCATCTTTGCAACAACTGGCCCCTAAATTCCTAAGGGAGGCAAGATGGTCTTTGAAAAGAACTCCTGAAAAGGATTCAGGCTGCTTGAGGGACTTGGTCTCTGCTATGGCCAAGGTTGCAGAGATGGAGAACTTCCATGCGGAAGGTAAGGAGCTTGCTTTAGCTTCGGACAAAAAAGAGTGCCAGGTGAGAGGAACCAGGGGAGGAGGAGGTGCTGAGCTTTTCATGGAGGAAGGGCTGAGAGAAACCTCAGCTGCCATGAACAAACTTCTTGAGAGCAGTCATGTCCATGGTGCACGTGCGGTCATGGAATTCTGTCCCCGGCTCCAGCCTCAGCTCCAGGACACTGCGTCTCCCACTCATGAGCACTTTGGGTAGCAGCAGCACTTTTCTTTCTGGTTGAATCTGGTGAAAGACCTGCCTAGAATAGGAGGAAAACATGTTTAAATAATATTGATGATTATGTTAATAATAGTAGCAGGCCATAGTGCTGGTACTAGGAATAATAACACGAACAGCAGTACCAGCAGCAACTAACACTTAGCACTAACTACGTGCCAGGCACTGCAGAGCATGCCACACGTACCGTTAGTGATGAGGGCTAATTTCATCCCCGTTTCATAAGAGGAGGAAATGATGCATGAAGAGGCAAAAGTGTGACTCAAGGTCAGGGTCCGCAGACTCCAGAGTCTGCACAGTGAATAGAGTCTACACAAGCAAGTTTATTGCTGAACGCCGCAGGAAGAACCTGGGGTGTGTGGAGTTGTACTTCCATCCCTGGTGGAACTGGGGGCTTGCTTGCACGGAGATCTGAAGAGATAGCGACTCCCCGACCTAGCAGCTAAAGTAAATCATATATGGTATTATGATATTTTAGTATATCTTATTTATTCAATTATTATAAATATCACAATTGATGGGGAAACCAGATGCCAATTCTCCTTTCTAGCTCCTTTTGATCCTCTCATGAATCCATTCATCAAATGCCATGATGAAAGTGCAGTGCTTGGCACTGTGGGGTGGGTAGGAGAAGGGATGAACAAATTTCACTATCTTTATGGAATTTCCACTCTAAGCGCGTGTTCTCATGCGGGGCAGCATGAACCTATGTTTTCATTCCTTTTCTAGGCTGTCTCCCGCAAGACAGCAGTTGTGTGCGTTTAGCAGAGGAGGAAAAGAGAGATGGGACAGTTTTTTTTCTTGTCTTTTGTTTTTTCGAGACAGAGTCTCGCTCTGTCACCCAGTCTGGAGTACAGTGGTGCAATCCTAGCTCACTGTAGCCTCGACCTCCTGGGTTCAAGCAATCCTCCCACCTCAGCCTCCTGAGTAGCTGGGGTTACAGGTGCAGGCCACCACGCCCAGCTAGTTTTTGTATGTTTTGTAGAGACAGGGTCTCGCTATGTTGCCCAGGCTGATCTCCAACTCCTGGGCTCAAGTGATCCATCCACCTCGGCCTTCCAAAGTGCTGGGATTACAGGTGTGAGCTACCACCCCCGGCACGTTCTACTTTAAGTGTCACTAATTCAGCCACAGTCTGTGTGTGCAGGTGCATACACCCACTGATACGGCCGTTAAATGAAAGGCAACTTGCTGTCTTGAAAGAAAGTATTTACATAAACACACCCCCTACACCACACACACACATATACACACACACAAACACACTCCACACACATACACATACACACATACACCTCACCACACACATATATGCACCCAAACCACATACACACAGATGCGCACTTATACACATACACACACCACACACACACCCCAAACCACATACACACAGATACACACATAGACACACACCCCCACACCACACACATACACACGTAAAACCCCACACACACCCCCAACATCACACACACCTCACACACATACACCACACACACCCCAAACCACATACACACAGATACACAAACATAGACACACACACATCACACACACCCCACACCGCACACACACATATACACACATACACCTCACACTACACAGACACACCCCAAACCACATACACACAGATACACACTCATAGGCACACACACAGCCCCCACACCACACACACACACACACACATACACCTTATACCACACACACACATGCACAACCCAAACCACATACAGATACACATACATAGAAACGCACACACCCCACACCACACACACCTGACATACACACACATACACCTCACACCACACACACACCCCACACCACATACAGATGCACATAGACACACACACTTACACCACACACACACACCACACACATATACACACATACACCTCACACCACACACACACTCCAAACCACATATACACAGCTACACACACATAGGCACACACAAACCCCCACACCACACACACACACATACACCTCACACCACATACACACACACCCCAAACCACATACACACAGATACACACACAGACCCCCCCACACACTCCCCCAAACCACAGACACACAGATACACACAGACACACATACCCCACACCACACACACACCTTACACCACACACACCCCAAGGCACATACACACAGATACACACACATACACATCCCCCACACATACACACCCCCTCACACACCCCATATTACAGACACACCCCACATTACACAGAGGCACACCCCACATTACACAGAGGCACACCCCATACTACACACACACACACCATCTTATCTTTATGATGTGATTCTTTCCATTCTCCCAGCTTGCTAAAGTGTGGCTTTGGGTTCTCAGACTGAAAATGGAAGGAGTGAGACCTGAGGTTTTGCCAACAGATCCTGGAGAAGTGGGGAGAGAGAGTGGTTGGTGCCCCAGAGTCAGACTTTATTTCTCCATGCTCTCCATTGCAGAAACTAAGTGTGTGAACTTCTTGTTACGGCGTCTGGTTCTGTGTGTTCACGGTGAAGGCTGACTAGCAGAACTCTGTGGACCTGGTCAAATGCTCAGTTCCTTGGTCCTTGCAGAAAGACATCATCTGCACAGCTACGGAAAAGCCCACTGTGTCTGACGCTGAGCAGGCCTTCAACAAATACACACTAAGTGCATGAATGCTTGCATATATTAAGGTGCAGTGGGGATTGGACTGCCAGGAACTTTGACTGCAGCCATTGCATATTGCTCATTAACTTATCATTGCTCCGATTTCATGCATTATACCAGCTTTCACCATTCTTTTGCAGTCGTAAACAATTTTTCATAGAACTCATTTCTATTCTTATAAATGCCAGCTAGTTATTAAACTGACTCCTGTCTAATTAGCCAAGTGCTATTCTTGATAAAATTAGATGACTATAATAAGAGCTGACTCATTATTTGAATAGGAAAATATGGTATCTATTTATGTTCCTGTTTGTGATTAAATTCCAGAATTCTTGTCTTTGATGAAACTATCTCGGTATTTTAGAAATATTCATTCACGCATGAGAACATCATCTGCGTTCGTTTTAGCAAATGCTGTAATCAAAGTCCTCATATCAGTGAAGAAACATAAGCTATGGAATAAATGGTGTCAGGGCGAATTCACAATAAGTCCGTGACACACGTCTTAGAAATGAAACTTTTCCCCAAGACTCGGGAAGACTTGTGATTACAAAATAGATCTTTCTTCCATTTCATCTCGTAATTATGGTTTTCATCATTTGTGTCTCTCTTGTATAGGCTCAAAGATGGAAATTGCTGCTGTTTTATTTTGACTTTTCTGTCTGTGTGTGTTTTATTTTACTCCTGTTTTCCTGTTATGAATACTTAGTCTTTCTGTGGTATAAGCTGGATAGGCAGTTGTGCAGGCCTTTTGCAATAAATAGGCCCAGAGTTTTTCAGAAGTGGGGCGATGGTGATCTCACATACGGAGGAAGTCACCCAGCTGTTCTGTCCAAAGTGGATCTCATACTCCCCCCGGTTCCACTTCACCAGAATTTATTGTGTATAAATGACAGCTCTTTTAACACATTGTAATAAATGATAATCAGAAGATGTTGAAGTTTTTATACAAATATTTTATACAAATATTTGCATTCTGACTGACATCATTTTCTACATTCTCAAAAAAGATGAACACGGCCCTAGCAAATATATTTTTGAAGTGTTGAAGTGGAACTAGGAAAATTTTTTTTACACCCCTGACTCTAGTTGCCTGCATGGCAGGTTTATTGTTTGGATTAAATGACAGGCAAGTGCACACCATGAGCGGAACAGCTGTCCTGCAGGTGAACTGGGTCACCAGCGTGTTCCACGCAACATGGGCAAGGAAGGGAGGAAAAACAAAACACAACAACATGCCGTCAGTCATCTGGCTTGCCGTTGCCAATTAAAGGTTTCCCAGGCTATCTGGATTCAGATGAAGAACTAAGCCTTCCTTCACTTACATTGAATTCATATGAGTATTCAGTCATGACATTTGTCCATATTTCCAAAGGAAAATAGCTTCCATTTCTAGTTATTAAAAAATACAAAGTAATAGTAGAAAATTCCAACAATGTAGACAAGCCGAAAGCAGAAAATAAATAATACTTGAAATCTCATCACTTGGAGAAAATAAAACTAATTTTTGCAATCGGGGGAGCATTCAGACAGCAACACAGATCCCCCGCACACATACACACATCCTGTAATAAAGAAAAATTAAGTCCTTGACATCTGTTGCACATGCATCTAATTGAAAAGATGTGCTTGCAATAGTCTGATTTAAAATATCGGCTAGATGGTATTCTAGAAATGCAGTCGGGCCCCTGCAGGGTGGGGGTGGCTCCTGGAACGGTTAGACAGTCACCCCCCAGAATAGCTGTAGGCTTGGGTTCGGTTGTGATTTCTGCACACATGTGCAATTCTAGCTACATTCTACATTCTATTCTATGTACCGCTGTGAGAAGTGGCAGGGAATTACTTATTTATTATGTTGCTTAATGAGTCTCTCAAGTGATGCCTGGAAGAGTCACATGTACACTATTTTGAAACCTGCTATTTTCACTCAACAATGCATTCTGGATTTTTTTCTGTGGACTGTTTTTTTGTGGTAGAACTAAGAGCTAAATTACTCTCTTAATAGCTGCGTATGAATCCATCACACGTATATACTAACCTTGACCTAACAAATGCCCGTAGGTTAATTACTTAGCGCAATTAAAATCCTTGAATACATCTTAAAATATTGTTACGACAAATATTCATTAAGCATCTAATACGTTCCAGGAAAAGGCTCCAATCTCAGGGAGCTCTTAAGCTCATGAGGGAGATTGACCACAGATTTACAAACAGATAAAAAAGTAATTACAAATGGAAGGGAATGAGGATATAACTTGATGGAGAATGTGGCATGTGGGGGCTTATGCTAGGTTTGTCTGGAACAGCCCCTGTGAAGGCAATGTTTAAGCTGAATCGTGAAGGATAAGAAGGTAGCAATTAAATGAATAGCAGGAGAAAGGCATCTTAGATGTTGACAACTGGCCAACAGTCCTGGGAGGAGGAAAAGCTCAGTGGGTTAGAGGACCTAAAAGGAGCTCAGAGTGGTTAGAGCTCAGTTAGTAGAGCGGCTGACAGCTCAAAGGAAGGCTTGGAAGAAGCCTAGCTGAGTTCAATACAAACTCACAGGACCCCTACATCAGGAACTTCAGATGTTTTTTATTTAGTTTTTTTATTTTTTATTTATTTTTTATTTTTTGAGACGGAGTTTCGCTGTTGTTGCCCAGGCTGGAGTGCAGTGGCGTGATCTCGGCTCACTGCAACCTCTGCCTCCCGGGTTCAAGCGATTCTCCTGCCTCAGCCTCCCGAGTAGCTGGGATTACAGGTGCTCACCACCACACCCAGCTAAATTTTTTGTATTTTTAGTAGAGACAGGGTTTCTACATGTTGGTCAGGCTGGTCTCAAACTCCCAACCTTGGATGACCTGCCTGCCTTGGCCTCCCAAAGTGCTGGGATGACAGGCATGAGCCACCGCACCTGGCCTTAGTTTTTAAAAAATTGAGGTGAAATATGCCTATATAACTTACTGTCTTTACTATTTTTAAGTGTACAGTTCAGTGGTGATACCAGTTTCATTCTTTTTTCTCCTCAGTTTCTCACCCCTTCCTGGCCTCTGGTAACTGCCAATCCAACCTACTCTCTCGCTCCGTGAGACCCACTCTTTTAGCTCCCACATATGAGCGAGAACATGCAGTGTTTGTATGTCTGTGGTTGGCTTATTTCACTTAACATAGGGACCAGTTCCGTCCATGTTGCTGCAAATGATGGAATTCCATCATTCCATCAGACCTCAGTGAGGTCTAAACATTTTCTTTAAAAGATATGACAAATTTCTTGTTAAATCTGTTCATTGGTATTGTATTTTTATTGAATATTAAAATGGAATCTTTCTGTCCTTGCATTTATAACTGGTTATGGTTTTAGATAAACACATTCTTGCTTTTGTTTTAGTTGTGTTGATGCCCTTGTTGAATGATGTTATTTTCCATAACTTTCCTGTTACTTTGAATTTTCTAGAGACGCAATACCATCAGTGCCCAATATCAATGAATTTATTTCCTCTTGACAAATACCTATGTCTTGTATTTTGCTTGGGGCTTAATTTTTAGTTAGGAATAATTTTGATTTTCCTCAACTCGATTTTTTGGACATTGCCCAATGTTTGAAATAGTCCTGAAAAGATATATATATATATCACATTTTCTGTATCCATCCATCCTTCGCTGGGCACTTAAGTTGATTCCATATTTCACCTATTGTGAGTTGGCTGCAGTGAATGTGGGAGGGCAGATTTACCAGAGTGGCTGGACTGACTACTTTACGTTCCCACCAACAGTGTATCTTTCTTCACATCCTCACTGGCATCCATTACTGCCTGCCTTCTATTTTATTTGCAGGAATACATTAGATTTTATTCACAGGAAAATGGGAAGCCAATGAAGGGTGTTAAGCAGGGAAATTGGATGGTCTTATTTATGTTTGTTTCAAGTTCTCACTGACAGTTGTGAAGTGTGTGTTTGGCAGAGGTCGGGGGTATGTGAGGAAACCAGTGACACATTTTAGCAACGTCCACCAACGAGATGAGGACAGCGTGGACTAGAGTGACCTCTGTGGATTTAGACACAGTTGGACAGATTCCAGAGATATTTAGCAGGTGAAATTAATAAGATTTACAGATGGATTGAATGAAAAAGTGGGGGAAAGGAGGAAATCAAGAATGACTCAACTATTTCTGCTTTGAGCAGATGTTGCTATGATGGTGCTCTGCGCCGAGACGGAAAGAAGTGGAAGGCGCAGGAGTCGGGAGAAATGCATAAGATTTGTTGTGGTCATTTCAGAAACTTCTGTGACATCCAAATGGGTATGTCTACTAGGCACTGAATTTACAAATCTGGGGTTTAGCAGAATTGTCAGGCTTAGGGACATACATTTGAGAGGTGACAACTTGTAGATGGTTTTAAGAGTGAAAGAATGGAAGAACTCTTAGGGAGACAGTATGGAGAGGTTAAGGGGGGCCACATCTTGGTTGGATCACACAAACGGCCCAGGAAAAGAGATTGGGGAGAAGTGTTCTGTGGAGTAAAAGAAAAGCCAAGAATTTGTGGCATTATAGATTTCAAGAGAGAGGCACGTATCAATACAACGAAAAGAAGCAATGGTGTCAAATGCTGTTGAGCGGTCAAGAGAAGATAGACACTGTCCGTTTGATTGGGAGACACAGGTGAATACTTTCAATGACGTGGTGGAGACAGAGCCAGATTGGAAAGTTTTGAAGACTAACGAGGAAGTGGAGACAGCTTCTGGAGACGATTCTTAGAGAAGTTTGCCAAAGATGATCGAACAATGGCAGAGTATTAAAGGGAAAATGAGTTTTTAAAGGTTGCATAACACTAGAAGATGATGGTGTTAGGTTTTTAGATGCCCACGAGATAACCCATCCTGGCAAATTTAAGCAAATGAACGGTTTCAAACATGATGTTACACGTGGTGTCAGTGATAGCAGAGTCTTCTTTGGTGAAAACACCACTGTCAGAGACACACAGAGAGAGGTCGGTTAAGGGGGAAGAGAAAGAGATAAATAGAAGAGGGAGGAAGGTTGGGACTGGAGCTGATGGTGATGACACGTTATGGGAATGTGCGCATTTGGGTTGTAGGATTGTGTAATGGTGCAGTCTCAGAATGTAACTGTGAAAGTGAAGGTGTCTTAGTTTTCTATTGTTGTGTAACAAATCACCACCAAGGTAGCAGCTTGGAACAGCTGGTGCTTATTAACTCCAGTTCTGTAGGGCAGACGTCCAGGTGGGCTCAGCTGGGTCTCTGCTCAGCATCTCACGAGGTTGAAATATATGTGTCAGGTGGGTGGGCTCTGAGCTGTGGGCTCTGGAGGAGAGCTGGCTTCCAGGCTCACTGAAGCTGCGGAAGAATCCCGTGTCTTGGAGTTGGGGGACTGAGGTCCCAGTGCTCTGGCTGGCCATCAGCTGGGGTGGCTTTCTGCTCCTAAAAGTCACCCACATTCCTCCTCCTGGGGTCCCCTCCATCTTCAAATCCAGCAAGCTGAGCTCTGCTCCCCATATCTGTCTGGCGTCTTCTCCTGGCTCATGTGACAGCATCGGGTCCACAGGATAAACCTGGAGGATCGCCCTATTTTAAGTTCAGCTCATCGGTAACTTTCTTCATATTTGCGAAGTCCATCTTGCCAGGTAAGGTCACACACTCACAGAGGTGGCATCTTTGTATGCACAGGCCCTGGGATTTGGGCAGGAGCCTTCTTGGAGTCCCAATTCTGCATCCCCAAATGATAAAGATGGGGTGAAGGAACTGAGAGCCATGAGTTGGAGAGTCCTCTTGCTTGAGGTCCCTGAGAATGTGGTCCCGGAGTATCCGGATCACTGGAAGCCAGGACTTCAAGCATTGGGTAGTGAGGGATGGAGGGAGGGGCCGGAGGCAGAAGCAGGATGAAGCCTGCTGGGTGTGAGCCTCCAAGGAGGTAGAACGAGGAGGGAGGCAGGACCGAGCCCACCCCACCCCATCCCTGACACTCACTAAGTGTTGGGCATACAGATTGCCTTAGGAGAGAATTGATATCTTTATAATATTGTACATTTTTACATAAATCCAGGTCATTTTCCCCAAACATTTTATGTTCTTCGGTGAGGTCTAAACACTGTCTTAAAAAGATATGACAAATTTCTTGTTAAATCTGTTGATTGATATTGTATTTTTATTGAATATTAAAATGGAATCTTTCTGTCCTTGCATTTATAACTGGTTATGGTTTTAGATAAACACGTTCTTGCTTTTATTTTAGTTGTGTTGACGCCCTTGTTGAATGATCTTATTTTCCATAACTTTCCTGTTACTTTGAATTTTCTAGAGACGCAATACCATCAGTGCCCAATATCAATGAATTTATTTCCTCTTGACAAATACCTATGTCTTGTATTTTGCTTGGGGCTTAATTTTTAGTTAGGAATAATTTTGATTTTCCTCAACTCGATTTTTTGGACATTGTTCAAGATTATGTTTTTTCTTCAACCTATTAACGTGTTGAAAGATAAATTAATACTTGTTTGAATGTTTTGTTATTCCTGGAATGATACCACTCAGTCAAGATACTGCTGAAACTTACTTAGATTTTTTTAACTTTTATTTCTTTTGCACATCTTTGCACTGGTATTTTGGGGGCCGCTCTACTTTCTGTATGGTAAGGCACAGGTTAAAGAGTGTGTGTGTGTGTGTGTGTGTGTGTGTATGTATATATTTTTCTTGAATATGTGAATTAATTTATATGCAGGACCACCAGGGCCTCATTTCCCATCCTCATTACCTTTTTTTGGTAAATGTTACACACACATACTACCAAAAACAACGTAGCCGTCCCTCATTTACTGACCATCCAAAATGAATAAATGTTAACATTTTGTGATTTTTTTCTTCAGATTTTTTTAAAATAAGGAAAAACTATTTCAGACTTGTCAGTGGAGTATCTTGCATTTAAAAAAAAATATATGGACAATCATTTCATCTGAAAATAATGATTTTTTTAATCTTCCAAATTCATACGTCGCTCATTTATTTTTTATGGGTTTCTTGTCTTCGCTACAACCTCCAATGCTGAGTGCTGGCGTTAGAGATATTCTGCTTTTGTTCTTAATAAAAATGCTAGTGATACGGCACCGCCAACTTCATGTTTGTGTGTTGCTGTGGGTTTTTGGTAGATTACGCTGGGAAAATTGCTTCTCCCTTTGGCTGGCTAGAGGTTTCCCTTTCTTCTCCTCCTAATTATACGTGCTTTTCCATAGCGAGGACTCCTTGATAGCTTGTTACAATTTGTTAGACATGTACTTTCCATTTTAGTCATGTCTTTTCCAGAGTGCATTTTTGTATTCTACAGTTTCCTAGAAATATTTTTCTCCAGATTTTCAAATTTATTAACACAGGGTGTTTTATGATAAGTCCTGAAATTTTCTGAGCATCTGTGTTTATTTACCCTCTCTCATTGCTAATTTTCATCATGTATATTTTCTGCTCATATTTCCTAGATTAGGCTAACTGGAGGCTTATTATTTTTTATTATTAGACTTTTTAAAGAACTCTCTGTTTTAAAAAACAAACATGTACATCAGCTTCCATTTTCCTCAGAATTTCAAATTCACTTTACAAATGAGCTAGAGTAAGGTCAGAAAATTCACAAAAACAAAGGACTGGATAATGTTGAGGATGTGTTCGCTTAGAAGCTAAATCTTAGTGCGAAACCGCCCCATTTCTTCATGCAGGAAGCGGCAGGAGGTTACCTTCCAGCCCAGACAGTCGTCTCAGAAACCCCTCACGCACTGACTCTCCCAGCTGGCACCCCAGGGTGTCCATCCCGGCTCCCGTGTTCCTTCCCCTTGGAGTGATTTATCCCCAACCTGCATTCCAGTTTTGGTTTCCACCTGGACCCAAGGTTTGCTTGGAGCGTTCAAAAAAAAATTTTTTTTTTTTTTTTGATATGGAGTCTCGCTCTGTCGCCCAGGCTGGAGTGCAGTGGCATGATCTCAGCTCACTGCAACCTCTGCCTTCTGGGTTCAAGCGATTCTCCTGCCTCAGCCTCCCGAATATCTGGGACTACAGGTGCCCGCCACCATGCCTGGCTAATTTTTGTATTTTTAGTAGAGATGAGGTTTCACCACGTTGGCCAGGCTGGTCTCGAACACCTGACCTCAGGTGATCCACCCGCCTTGCCCTCCCAGAGTGCTGGGATTACAGGCGTGAGCCACTGCACCCGGCCACACTCATAAACTTTAAGTGGTTGGCTTATTGCTATTATTTCCTTATTCTTTTAAAATAACATTACCACATTGCAGTCCAAAAGTTTATTCTATCCTAGTTTTACTTCAGAGATTTATTGATGTTTCTTGTGGTCAATTTTTCTAAATGTTTTTGGACACTGAAAAACATATTCTCTAATATCTTTGTGTTCTTTGTAAAAAAAGAAAAGTATTCACTCAACTTTATTGCTTATTTTATTCATGTTCTCTATGGCTTCCTTCCTTCCCACCTTTGTTCATTCTGTTCTTCCTTCCTATGACCTATCAGAGCTGAAAGGAGTTTGTTAAATATCTGGACTTTTTCTTGGTTTCTTGGTTTCAGGTTTGAAAATACTCAGAACTTCTCTTGTGTTCTGGCCAATTTCTCCTTTTCCTATTCTTATCAGCTGTTGCTTTATACGTTTCAATGCTCTTCAAGGAAATCCTGACAAGGTGATATTCACTGTATCTTCGTTGAACACTTTATCCTTCACATTCATAACGTGACTTCCTTGGTCTTCGTTTATTTTGATCTTGAATTTAAATTTTTCTGATATTACTGTTGCAACCCCTTCTTCGTCAATATCCCTGTACCCGTCTTTATTTTTATTCTGTCCCAGTTTCACAAAGAGTTTGTTTTCTGAACCAACCTGAGAGTGTTTTCCTTTTAATATGTGAGTTATGACAATGCGGAGTCCCCAATTTTATTCTGCATCCAGATTCTCGATCTAATAGTATTGACTTCTGCTCTTCTCATGACTTGAATAAAGGATAGGGCTCATTCGTTAGAGACGATGAGAGAGAATGGTGTTGACGTGTGTGATTAAGCTGTGCTCCATGGTATCTGTGTAATTTAAATTTCTTTTATCATGAACAGTAATGTTGGGTGTGCAACTAGCTACTTTCAGCTTAGAATCTAAATCACCGTTTCCTAAATTGAATTCTATATTTTGTAATGACATGGTATTAAATAAGAAGACAACCCTACTCTGAGTTTTGCTAGCAAAAATAATTACATTTCTTGTGGTTTTCTCATGCAAATTCCCAAGACTTGCTGCTGCTTTGGAACTCATTGTTCAGTTTTCACCAGCACCCTTAAGTAAACGTCCCCCTATGATGCTGGATACTAAGCCAGGGTGCCATCTCAGATAGCACAGATTGCTTTAAGAGGAGTAGAAATGGAATCATGGAGGGTGGCTGGACGTGAATGGCTATTAGGTTGTTTATCAGCTGCAGCTGGACTTCAACCAAATGGGGCTATTTCCATCTAGATTGGCCGAACCTAATCAGAATTGCTTCAGCCTGCCCGCCTTTCACACCTGAATTGCTTTCAGGTAGAAGACAAGGCGAGTCGGAAGACAGATGTTAACAATCAACGCATCGTCTCTTAACTTTGCAAAAATACACATATTAAATCAAGCATCAGCAAGTGCCATATATAAGCAGTTTATACATGAGCATCTTGAGAGAGAGGAGAACTACAGCATGTGGCCAGTGGATAAGGAACATCCTATTTCTATTTTAGTAAAGGAGTCTGGAGACTCGGGCCGTGGTGGGGATTGGGATGGCGATGTCTGCCCACCTGTGAACTTTAGTGGAGACTGAAGAGCACTGTGGCCTCTTTGGTGGTTGCCACCTGGGGGAGACATTGATGGCCAGTGTCACAAACCCAAACCTGTCATGGCCAGGCCGGTAACAGAACACAGGCGCAGCTGGAGGTCAGAAGCAAGGCACTGGGGAGAATGCGGGTGGACTCCGCTCCCTGGGGAAAGGCTTGTCCTGGCTACAGGGGTAGCTGCTCCAGGGTCCTTGCTAATTACGGTCGTGACTGAATGGACATCCATTGTGGTCACGTTGTCCCATCCTGTGTGCTCAAGGGAATTCAGAAAATCTGCATGTTCATGTAAAATCCTCTCATTTTCTTTTTCATTTGGCAATTACTTTATTCATTTATTCATTCATTCATTCATTCATTTATTTAGATAGGGTCTTGCTCTGTTGCCCAGGCTGAAGTGCAGTGGTACAGTCTTGGCTCACTGCAACCCCCACGTCCCAGGCTTGAATGATCCTCCTGCTTCAGCCTCTCAAGTAGCTGGGACTACAGGTGTGTGCCACGAGGCCTGGCTAGTTTTATTTATTTGTTTATTTTTGTAGAGTTGGGGTCTCACTATATTGCCCAGGCTGGTCTCAAATGCCTGGGCTCAAGCAATGCACCCACCTTGGCCTCCCAAAGTGTTGGGATCTCAGGCCTGAACCACCGTGCCTGGCCTGGTAATTACTTTAAACAGGCAAATCACCTTCTAGTGATCCTGCAGTGACGTTTGGGAGCAAAGGTGCTCGGGGGGAGGGATGTTTCGTTTACTGAGTCCTCCAGCCTCTAGAAGGGGTACCCACCTATTATAGGATTCTATGGCCTCCACCGCTCCCCTTTTGTAACACTAATAGAGACACAATTACATATTCAGTATCTGGATTTATAACTGCATAGCTCCATGGAGAGGGGCCAGGGCTCTCATCTCCAGAGCACCTGAATCTAGCCCAGGGCCTGGTGTATCATAGGCTGAATATATGGCTCTCCCGCCCTTTTTTTTTTTTTCCTTTGCTGCTTTAACCCTTGATTTTCTTCATCCTTTTGACACTCTCTGCCCGCACCTCCTTAAGCTAGGAGCTTGGGACTTAAAGTTTTGGTTCTGAATATGCCGTGTTCTCTATGCATTTCCTCTTCCCCTTTAAAAACTCAGAAAGATTATAGCAAGATTTGTGCCCTACTTAAATCCATGTCCTTTCTGGGGCAATTCCTATCCAGCCACAGATTAAATTAGATGATAAGAGACTCTCTTGTTAGGAGAAATTCAGGCATGGCAGGGGAGATGTGCTGGGGTTGGACCCTAAGTCATCTAGAAGACTTTTTTAGGATTCGATGATCAAGGACATTTTCAGCTCTAAAGCTCATATAATGAGTGTACGCACGTGCCTGAGGCAGCACGTCCTGTGACCCAAGTATTTCTGTGCCACCATCTCAGGATGGGATGAGTTTTGGCAGAAAGATGACAGACTCCTAGGGAGAGCCTCCTGAGAAGAGGGCAGCCTGTGCCCCCAGGCTGCAGAGCTGTCTAACACGCAAGATCTTCAGAGGACAAGCCCCAGTCCCTTCTGTGCTCAACCTCTGTCGGCGGGGGAGGAGTCTCCCTCTGCCCTTCCATGGGGTCCTGCAGTTTTCCTGCTACTCCCCAGTACCAAAGCCTGTAGATTCCTTTACAGCAGGGATGGAAAACACAGGTACTAACGAGGACCAGGCAGATCATGAGAATAAGTGAAGTGCGCAGGTGTGAGAGACCGACGGGCCAACTGGGTGACCCATGGCAGCTGACACAAAACACCATCTGTGCCTCACTGTGGGCCACATGCTCGGTGGAGACGAGGAAAATCCGCAGCTCCAGGTGATGGCTGACCTCGGAATCTGAGCCCAGAACTTTCTCCATCCAAAAGAAGTTTGACATCCATCCATCTATATATATATGTATATATATACACACACATATATATACACATATATACACATACACACATATATACACATATATATACATATATAATATGTGTGTGTGTATATATATATATATATATATATATTTGTTTTGTTTTTGAGACGGAGTCTCGCTCTTGTTGCCCAGGGTGGAGTGCGCCCAGGCTGGAGTGCAGTGGCGCGATCTCAGCTCACTGCAACCTCCACCCTCCAGGTTCAAGCGATTCTCCTGCCTCAGCCTCCTGAGTAGGGATTACAGGCGCCTGCCACCACACCCAGCTAATTTTTGTATATTTAGTAGAGACGGGGTTTCACTGTGTTGGACAGGATTGGTCTCCATCTCCGGACCTTGTGATCCGCCCGCCTTGGCCTCCCAGAGTGCTGGGATTACAGGCGTGAGCCACTGCGTCCGGCCGACATCCATATTTTTATGTGAACTCTTCCAGTCGTTAAGAGTTTGTGACTAATTGCAAAAATGTTTGAAATCTTGTGCATACCAAGCAAAAACAGTTGGTAGATTGGATTTGGCCTTCAGATGTCAGCTTGCAACTTCTGCTCAAGCCAGAAACTAGGAATTCTGGGGCGAGCCCTCTTTGGAAAGCCAGAACCCTGACTTCCTTCTCAGTCTTATCTCCCTCCACCCCTTCTCTCTTCTGCACATTCATTCCCTCCCAAGGATGCTCGCCCAGGTAGGGGAACATGGGCAGGAAGACCCATGGAGCTCACTGTGGGTCCTTATCTTTCATCTCCTAATGGGCACAGTGCACGTGCCCATTAGATTAGTGTGTGATAGAGGACAGCAATCCTGCACCATTTAACTTAATTTTTTTGCTTTAATTTAGCTGATTTCATATAGTTAAATTTATAAAAATTAAAGAAATGTATAATATGTTTCTACTACATTAGCTTAGCTCTTCTAATTATTTTACAGAATTGAAAAGCATTTAACCTAGTTGGCTCTTCCAGAATGTTTATAAACACACATCCATTTAACCCTTTCCATGTCTTTTGCTAAACTATTGAGAAAGACCTTTAAAAAAATCTCACTCCGTTTTTCTTTAAAGGATTGTGTTAGGCCATTTTTGCTTTGCTATAGAGAAGTACCTAAGACGATAATTTATAAAGAAAAGAGGTTTAATTGGCTCACGGTTCTGTAGGCTGTACAGGAAGCATGGTGCTGGCATCTCCTCAGCTTCTGGTGGAGTCTAGGGAGCTACAGTCATGGCAGGAGGGGAATGGGAAGCCAGTACATCACATGGCAAGAGTGCAATCGAGAGAGAGAGGAGGAGGGTGCCACACAGTCTTAAACAACCAGATCTCTCAAGAAATCATTCACTATTTTGAGGATGGCACCAAGAGGATGGTACTAACCATTCATAAGAAATCCATCCGCATGATCCAGTCCCCTTCCGCCAGTTCCCACCTCCAACATTGGGATTACAATTCAACATAAGATTTAGAGGGAACAACTATACCAAGGATGCATTGATCAACTAGTATCTCCGAAATCTCCTGTCTCCAGCTTCATTTACACACTAAGTGTTCACTGGATATTCTTAGCCATCTAGGTGTGCAGCCCAGAATTCAGAATGCCTGCCCTCTTCCAGGTTATCCAGGGACATGTCTGTTGGCAAAGCTGTGATGAAGCCCCCAGGCACAATGGCTTCCACCTGGGTCAGGGAACAACACACAGGAAGACTGTGGATTTCCATAACTCAGAACCATGTGTAACGACACACACAGGGTCTCTCATGTAAGTCACAGCCGGGACTTTCAGAACCTTACCTGCCTCCCAACCCAGAGCCCCTCCACGAGCACCACTCTGGGTCTGATCAGCTGTGCAGTGAAGCGTCCTGCAGGTGGATGCGCGCAGTGACCTCTGTGGGAAGGCTGAGCCCGGCAGGTCCCTGCAAACTGCATGCTCTGGGTGTTCCTGTGCAGGGAATATGAACGTTACATGGCATATGTTGTATTGTTTGCAACTAAAACTCCACGCTTCAAGGAAAAACTGCTATACAATGGAACGAGGGAAATTATTCCAAAGGGCAGTGAATTCACAGAAAACAGGTAACTGAAAACATTCAGCTGTGGGTAGCCCTCCCGGGAGACAGGCAAGTGGAAGACCCTGAAAGTAAAGAGGGGACAGCAAGACAGTGTCCTCAGAAGCCATTGCCACCCTCCTGCGATGCCTGGGCTGTGGAGAAATTCTACTCACCTTTGAAGAAAGAGAAACAAACAGAACTTTGAAATATGAAGTGATTTGGTCACATGAAAGATGAAGAGCATAGTGTTGAGAAGAGGTACAGTTTGGAAAGAAAGTGTCCCTGTAGAAAACAAGCCGGTGTTAAAAGATGCCTAGCTAACATTTGAGAGAGGCCTTCTAAAGCAAGAGATGGTCGTTGAGATGAGGTAGTGGAATAAGATGAAGGCAAGATTAAAGGAGCTGGATCTATTTATTTATTTATTTATTTATTATTTTAGACTTTAAGTTCTGGGGTACATGTGCGGAACATGCAGGTTGGTTACATAGGTATACACGTGCCATGGTGGTTTGCTGCACCCATCAACTCATCATCTACATTAGGTATTTCTCCTAACGCTACCCCTCCCCTTACTCCCCACCCTCCAACAGGCCCTGGTGTGTGATGTTCCCCTCCCTGTGTCCATGTGTTCTCATTGTTCAACTCCCACTTATGAGTGAGAATACACGATGTTTGGTTTTCTGTTCCTGTGTTAGTTTGCTGAGAATGATGGTTTCCAACTTCATCCATGTCCCTGCAAAGGACATGAACTCTTTCTTTTTTGTGGCTGCATAGTATTCCATGGATTAATCTGTGCAACAAACCTGTGTGACAGGAGTTTGCCTATGTAACAAACCTTCACATGTACCCCTGAACCTAAATGTTTAAACATACATAAATTAAGAAAAAAGAGCAGGATTAGATTAGAAAAGTATTTCTAGAAATGAAAACAACAGAAGCAGTAAATGGTATCCATAGGTTAACTTTTTTAAAAAATAAAAACAAAAATCGGAACAAATGAGTAGGTGGGAAAGATTAAAACTGAATAAAAATATTGTTGCATTCATCATCCCCCCCAAAAAAGATTTAGCCCAAAGAGTTTTATATGATGTTTTCCTTTAATTTTAGTATTCATTAATTTTTATTTATTTATTTATTTAGAGACAGGGTCTCAGTATGTTGCCCAGGCTGGTCTCAAACTCCTGGGCTCAAGCAACCCACCCTCCTCAGCCTCCCAAAGTGCTGGGATTAAAGGTGTGAGCCACCGCACCTGGCCCTCTTTAATTTTTAAAGGGATATTTATTTCCATTTGATGTAATTAGAAAGTAATAGAAATGGAACATGGGAAAAAAGGAAAAAATATTTTAATGAATTTTAGGAAGCCAACATAATCCAGGCACTGAAATCTAAAAATGATAGTAAGAAAAATCATAAAGAAAAGTCTCATTCATAAAAATAATTAAACTCATCCATAAAGCCTCCAATAAAATAATAACAAGTCAGGTGGGATAATATAACACATTAATGACACCAGATGGTTTTGACAAACATGTAAGAATGATGTCATATTAAGAAACGTATTAGGGAGACCTCTAGATGTATGTCAACTACAATTTCGATAAAACCCAACATACATTTTTGATGTAAAGAGAGAAAAACTGTAAGATAGGAGTAGACTGACACTTTCCCCACATTACACACGGTGTCTGTCTCCATCCAGCAGCTGGCATTATATGTTACAGCAAAATATAAGTGACAACAGAATGCAGGAGGCCTATCGTTGGCCCCAGGATTTAGCAGGATGTTTGTAGGTGAAGCCAGCAGCCTTGGCACCATGAAACACTGTTTTGTCAGAGTCCATTGTAAGTTTGGTCAACATTAAATTTTTTAAATATTTATCAATGACTGTAGATGACTGACTTTAGGGGATCCAGTGGAATCTGTCTGACCTTGTCATTCCCACCCAGGTGAGAAGATGCAGCTTTTGCTTGGGAAACACTGCTTTTAGCCATAGCCAGGCCCAGTGCACGCTGGGAGGGCTTCCGTGAGCCAGCATCCCATAGCATTGGTGCCGAGGTTAAAAACAACCAAGGCACTTCATTATAGCCAATGCAGTGATGTAAGAAAAGAATCATGACCAGCTCCTGGAAGGGATGAAAGAAACTGTAATTCAAATGGAGTATCATGTTAAGTGGTTAATAATGTGTTTAATGTAAGGAGGTTTTTAGTATAAAGAAGAACACTATGAAATAGTCAATCAACCTCCTCAACATTAAAAAGTATTAAAGCAATACACACACAATTTAGAATATTCAAACAAACCTGGGTAGGCTGGTGCCAAAGGAGAAGCTGATAGCCACGTTCCCTCCACCTGCCTACTCGTGTGGCACACTTTTAGTATGATTTAAATTTCCCCCGGAAATGCATATATGTGCATGTCTGCTTTCCTATTTACACAGGAGGAAATCGTTACTTAGCAGTGATATGATTCTCTTTATAGATAATTTAAAAAAATCAAACATCAGCAGAGCCACAATAATCATTTTCCCATTAACAGCAAAAATTATTTTGCAAATAATGTGGAAAAAAGATCACACTCACAAATAGTAAAAACATAAATGATCCAGAAATAATGAAATAAAATGCACAGAACTGAAGGAACTGACCAATAATGCTAAAATCTGTAAAACATGATGGGCAAAAATAACACAAATTATGGAAGGCTCAGTATCATACAGTATCATTTTCTGGAATTAATCTATAATGTTACCTTTTTAATCAAAATAGAAGTGTTTTCTTTAAGGTTCACTTGACAAAATGATTCTAAAGTTTATCTAGAAATATAAATGAATAAGTATAACCAGGCAAATATTTAAAAGAAGAGCGTTGTATACCTGCACTGTAAGATATTAAAACACACTAAAGGCCGGGTGTGGTGGCTCACTCCTGTCATTCCAGCACTCTGGGAGGCCGAGGTGGGCTGATCACCTGAGATCAGGAGTTTGAGACCAACCTGGCCAACATGGTGAAACCCTTTCTCTACCAAAAATACAAAAAAAAAAAAAAAAAAAAAAAAAAATGCTGGGCATGGTGGTGCACGCCTGTGATCTCAGCTACTCCAGAGACTGAGGCAGGAGAATTGCTTTAACCTGGGAGGTGGAGGTTGCTGTGAGCCGAGGTTGCACCACTGCACTCCAGCCTGGGTGACAGAGCAAGATTCCATCTCAAAAAAAATTTAAAAAAAAGAAAAAGAAAAAAACCCCATACACTTAAAAAAAAATACTGCAGTATAAACTTAAGAATAAGGATCTCCATGGAATAAGTTAAAAAATCCAATATGTGTGTGTATGTATTTGTGTGTGTATAAAATAACACCTTTTAAACATCGTGGTAGTTCTTAATACTTACAAACAAAAATTAAGTTCCTGTGTGTCTACAACACCATAGGCAAAATGAAAATAAGTTTCAGGCCTGTGTCGTTTTTAGAACACCAACAATACATAATGTGGGCCAACTAGGTGCCGTTTTTGTGACAAGTTTAAGGCATGTTTTGGAGAAGGGTGAGAAGGGTACTCCTAAATTTCAGATAAGCGGAAACTGGAAAATGGTACAAAAATTTTAAAAGGCAGTTTGGCTGTGTTTATTAGAGATTTAAAAATATTCCTATCCTGGCTAGGTGTGATGGCCCACTCCTGTCATCCCAACACTTTGGGAGGCCAAGGCGGGTGGATCACTTGAGCTCAGGAGTTCGAGACCAGCCTGGGCAAAACCTCATCTCTACAAAAATAAAAAAATTAAGTGGGTATGGTGGCACATGTCTGTAGTCCCAGCTACTTGTGAGGTTGAGGTGGTGGGAGGATTGCTTGAGCTGGGGAGGTTGAGGCTGCAAGGAGCCATGATCATGCCACTGCACTCCAGCCTGGGTGACAGAGCGAGACCCTGTCTCAAAAAATAATAGTAAAAATTCCTAGCCTTTCATTTCCCAACTCCAGCTGGAGAATTTATCTCATGGGGAAAAAAAACTCAAGAAGATATGCTAAGATCCATCTGCAAATATATTCTCTATATTACTAGAGAATTCTTAAGGGTATGGGGAATTGTTCAAGATATAATACGAAGATCAGGCTGGGCGAGTTGGGTCACGCCTGTAATCCTGGCAGTCTGGGAGGCTGAGGTGGGAAATCACTTTAGCCTTGGAGTTTGAAACCAGCTTGGACAACACAGTGAGACCCTGTCTCTATTTCTTAAAAAAAAAAAAAAAAAGAATAAAAACATTAATGTAAAAATGATGTATTTAATACACACATACTCATGTATAGTCATCAGCATGTATGTGTGTGCACATAATATCGTCTAATCTGTATCGTCCCAGAAAGAAATATTGGGTAGAATGAACACCAGTTTCCCTCCTGGTAGTAGGATTATGGGTGGCATTAATTTTCTTCTTTTTATTCTGTGTTTTCCGTACCACCTTAAATGGAAATTCAATAGTTATAGGTGTAGTCAGAAAAAAATGCCAAATGTAAGCTCTCCCCAGCTCTTCCCTTCGATAATGTCTGCTCAATTTTTAGTCTTCACCTTAAACTTACTTCTTAAAGAACTTTTTTTGGAACCCCGCATCCAAGTTAGAGTCCTCTTACAAAGCTCTCAAGGAAAGAACCACTTTTTTATTGTCTCAGCATGTATCGGAGATATTATTTGTGTATTTACTGGTGGATTGATGTATGTATTGCCTGACCGTCAACGCCCAGTTGTAGGAGGCACTGTGTCTCATTTGTTTCCCATGCTCAGCCCAGCGCCTGGTGCCTCACAGGTTTTCGGTAAATATGTACCGGACGACGAATGAGACAATCCATGGAATAAATACTCAGTGATTATAAAAATAGCTAACATTGATGGAGTTACTCCCCCATGCTTATTTAATACTTTCTGTCTCATTCCAGCAATAACCGGGTACATACACATTGATCTCATTTTACAGGGGAGAGAGCTAAGGCCCGTAGAGATGAAATAGCCTATTCAGGATGATATCAATGGTGAGAGGTGTAGTTGGTGTCTGACATGAACTCCAGAGTGGGGGCTTTTAACCGCTATCCCCTACTGTCTCCAATGCAATAAAAAGGAAAGCAACAGAGCAACCTATGCATGCTAGGCAGGGCTGGCCCCGGCAAGAGCATCGTTGACAGTGGGATGTTCAGTCCCTCCCGGAATCAGTCATGTATCTCTCTTGCTTTTCACTCAGAGCAATTCAAACATTTGCTTTGGAATGTGAATGGCCCCCTGAGATGTCAATCCACTTATCCCCCAAAGCTTTGCCCCCTCACAATGTCACCCTTGAGAAATAAAAGATGGGTTACTTTTCCTCTGTCGGGGGCAGATCAGCTGAGGAGGCTCCATAACTTCTTTTGGTCTTTGCCCTAATGTTTAGGAAATGCAGGAGTGTGTGTGTGTGTTAAACAGCCTTCTGGAAAATAGGTCTGTGGATTGTCTAAGTCTGCTGATGGCTGTTCGACTATTTGCTTTTCAAATTGATTTTTTGCAGCCAACATTCAAAGGATCAGTAGCTAACAAACTCAAAGCTGGGCTGAAATGGAGACATTCATTTAGTAATTGGATTTTGAAAAATCATAACCTTGGTTCTTGGAAATGTGTGGAGAAGCGCGGATTGGTGACTGTGGGGGTTAATTCAGTGTCTTCCTTCCAAGCAGTAGGATGTTTGTGATTGGAGGGCGAAGCGAATCTAAATTAAAATATGTTTCTTGCATATTTTAAAGTGGTCAGAATTCAAGGCGATGACAGCTTTTTAAGGCATTTAAAATTTTTTCACCACCTCTGTTGCTTGACAGTGAGTCAGAATGAATAGCTGTATTATTCTCTACTGTTTTGCTCTAAAACCAATATTTATCTTAAAAAGATGAAACATTATGTAATTTGATGTGCTATATTTAATAGGCATCTATTAATAGTCTACAAAATTGTTAGAGGTCCATTTCTCTTTTGTTTTCAAGCTGCAGGTATATTTCCATAGTTTTATTCCCACTTTTTTATTTTTGACCAATATATTTTCAGGCCATGCTTCCTGACACAACTCACATAAAAATGTAGGCTTTTGTGATTCTAATGAGATAGGACCTGCTGATTTCCTCCTCTTGTCTGGCCTGCCTCTGACCAGACACTCCTAATTTGATTGTGCCTGCTGGGCAGCATTATGCAAGCTATTGAAATTAAATAAATGTATGCAATTGACATTAAACTTACAACACTTCCAGTGGAGAATGAAATAAAGATATGTCACTAGAATATAGATATCAGAAATGAAATATTAAAGGTCTTAGTACTTTTGACTCTCTGACAATTGCCAGCTTTCAGTTTCTTTCCATTGAAAACAAATGCAGCAATTTATAGATGCAGATAGCCTGAATATTTGTAGAGTTGTTAAAAGGCATTTTAAAGAACATCTATTAAACGTATTTCTGGTTTAGACACTGTGCTTGCTATGGAGGATACAAGATGTTTATATGCAGGGAAAACAGAATTATGACTGATAAGGACAGGAGGCAGGGAAATTCTGGGCAGAGGAGGGTGGATCCCTGGTGAGGGCCCCACCCTCAAGCCAAAAAGCCTTATACCATGGCCCAAAGTGGGAACATGCATTCCTGTTTTCCTGCTCAAATGTTGCCTTTTCCAAAACTACCCATGGCTTGCCCTGCCCCCGCATCCTGTGCCATAAAAACCCCAGGCTCCACCTATGGAGAGCAGAGGAGAAGAGGAGAAGCAGCTGGACATCGGAGAGAAGCAGCTTGACTTCAGAGGGACGGCTTGATGGTGTTGCTTTGGAGAGGAGTCCAGCCGGGGACAGCCATACTCCGGGGAAAGATTAGATTCCCACTCCAAGCCCTTTTCAGCTCCCCTTCCTGCTGAGAGCCGCTTTCATTGGCAATAAAATCCCCCACATTTACCACCTCCAATTTGTTCATGTCACCTCATTCCTCCTAGAGGCCAGACAAAAATTCAGGTGCGAGTGCAAAAGACTGCCACGCTTGACCCTTCACTGAGCTGTTAACACTTAAGCCATCCACCGACGGCAAAGCTAAAAGAGCTGTAACACTCCTACTGGGGCTTCAGGGGTCGTGGGCACCCCCCTAGATGCTGCCGCGGGGCCACACAGAGTTTTGCTCCTGCTGGTACCAAAAAGCACTCGCCCCAGCTCCTGCATCTGCTCACCTGCGCTCCTCCTCCTGCAAAGGGTGGAACACAGTGGGACTGAGCGAGTGGAGTCCATCCCTGCTGGCGCCGAAGCAGCCCGCTAGTTCTAGCACCTGCGCACTCCAGTTCCCTTCCGCAAAGGGGTCAGAGAAGTTTCCTGCTTCATGATCATGATACCATAAATAGTGCAAAAAATAATCTCTGTGCTAATTTATGAATTTTAGACACAAGTGATGTCCTAATAGATGACGCTATGGTAGAAAGATTAAATTGTTTCTTAGATTTAGAAAGGTTACAGAGCAATTTTCATGGATAAAAGATTGTGTGGCTCCCTGTGGTGTCGCTAAAGGGTGAAAATGTAGGCAACATCATGTTTCTTCTCAATGTGTCCCAATCCCTGTCTGCTGCCTGCTGCCCTTGGTCCCATCTGGACTCTGACCTAATCCATCATATTCTTGCTTGACACATGTCAGAGACTTCTAAGTGGTCTCCTTTCTTCAACCTATGCCCTCTACAGTCTTCTCTGATCAGCAATGAAAATCTTTCAAAGCATACAAATCGAAATTGTTGGTTCCTTCATTTATAGCTGAGTAGTATTCCACGGTGTATATTGCATATACTGCATTTGATTTATCCACTCTTTGGTTGATGGTCATTTGGGTTGGTTCCATATTTTTGCAATTGCAAATTGTGCTGCTATAAACGTGCGTGTGTAAGTATCTTTTTCACATAATGGCTTCTTTTCCTATGGGTAGCAACCCGGGTGGAGTTGGAGACCATTATTCTAAGTGAAGTAACTCACGAATGGGAAATCAAATATTGTTTGTTCTCCCTTATAAGTAGGAGCTAAGCTGTGAGGACTTAAAGGGGCATAAGAATGATGTCATGGGTTTTGGGGACTCGGGGGGATGGGTGGAACGAGGATGAGGGATAGAAGACTACACGTTGGGTACAGTGTACACTGCTCGGGTGATGGGTGCACCCAAATCTCAGAAATCACCACTAAAGAACTTATCCATGTAACCAAAACCACCTGTTCACCCTGAAAACTATTGAAATAAAAATAAAATTGTTGATTCCTGATTAAAACCATCCGTGATTTGCAACCACGGGGTTTAGAGCAAAACCCCAAATCCTCCGTGTTGCTCAGCACGTGCGCTGCTGTTCCTCTCTCTGACATCTCCTGTGGTTCCCCATCACTCACGGCATCCCTGCCTCATTGCCCTCCCCTGTTCCCCACACATGCCAGACTCCCTTCTGCCCAGGGCTCTTCCATCTAACTGGGAGGCTCTTCTCCTAGGTCCCTCCCTATCTTGGCTACCTGTCATTTATGTCAATTGCCAACTCCTCAGAAAGGGTCTTGACTCCCCGAGAGCAGAGACCAGTGTCTTGTTCCTTGGTAAGTCATCATACCCTGGTATAGTGTCTGGCACGAATTTATGCTCAAAATGCTTGTTCACTGCATGAGTCAATCAACTCATCCTGTAGTTCACATTTCTCCCTCCCTGAAATAAGCTTAGTCATACTTTGCTTAAATATTTTGTGTGCCAAAGACTTTTTGAATACTTGAGACATCAACGTTGATTTTTCTTCTACTTTCAGTTTGATGATCTGTATTTATAGCTGTATCTCTATATCTCTTCTGCTGAAAAATCATGATTATTTCCTTTGAAAAATAGTTAAGTGGAGATCAGAGGGTCATGGGTTTATTCTTTATGTTTCTTGCAATTCTGCGTAAGCAACTAAACAATATGCATTTGAAGATGTAAATATATAAAAGACAAAATCCCTACCCTCACAAAGCTTCTAATCTGATATTTGGAATTGATCCCAGGGGAGTTTGTGAGATCACAGGCAATAGTAGGTTAAACGGAGAATGCTAGAGCTCTCATAGGCTACCTTTCAGGAAAGTCCAATTCCAGGAGTCCGTGCAAGTAAAAGAGAAAACAACAATACTCCTTTTCACCCACATTCCTACTCTTTGCCACAGCTTTGTATCTCCAGATGTTGATGAATTCAGAGATTACACCATTTCAGTGCCTTGGTTTCCCTCATATTCAAGCTTGTGTACATCCCCTGTGCCCCGAGTGGTTGGGCCAGGATGCCTGGGTGGGGGCCTTGTCCGAGGGGTCTGGTTGGTTGAGTGTGGAGGTTTAACCGTCTCTTCTGTTTTCAGAGTCCTGCCTTGTCCAGCCTGCCCTCTCATCTGAAGGTTTTTTGGCTGGGCCTTCAAAGGGCCCCTCCTCTGTCCTGCAGCAGCCTCCTTCCCTGCAGGATCCAGCTGCTGTGTGTTGCTCCGGAAACCCAGTTGCCCCTGCCTCATTAGCATTTCTCTTCCCCCAAGTGTGATGAGGCATCTGGTGTGGTCCTCATGCCCACTCTTTGCCCTGGTGGCCTCTACTTCGTTCAGCTCTGTTATGCTTTGTCCTGTTGATGAAATTTTGGGAGGGAGCTGATATGAACTCAGGGATTCTCTCCTGGTTTGCCAGACACCTCTGGGATGGTTTGTAACTCATTTCTCTGGAGGAAAGTGGCCCTTCTTGAAATGGATAGGACTGAGGTTTTGGGAAAGAGAATTAACTATTATTTCTACTTTCCATTTAATTCGGGCAAATAAAACTTCGCTCTTTCTGTAGATTAAGAGAAAGAAGTTTAGGATGATCTAAGTGCAACGTTTCCATTAACTAAGGGGAAACAGAGGCTCAGAAAGGAGATAAAATATCCTCAAGGTCACAAAGCTTGTCTGCTGAGCTCGTGCTAGAATTCAGAGATGCTCTAATGCCCTCGGTGACATGGGAAGGTCCTTTCAAAGAAAAACATTCTTTTTCCTTCTCTCCTTCCTATCTTCTACTTACTTCCCTTTAGTCTCTCCTCCCTCCTGACTTTGATCAACTGTAAGAAGCCAAAATGTTAATATCTATAAATTAAGGGTCAAAACAGAATAAATGAAGGAATTTCAGAGTAGCATGGTTCACATTTTGGCAGGGGGATAGAAATTATAATGAGGAGGGTGAGTGGCATTTTCTTGGTTGAATTTCACCTGATTTGGGGCAAAGCTTTTCACAGCTCCCAGTGCCCTGCACAGACCCTCTCACTGCACCAGCGGGGATCCTGGTGGCCTCACAGCCCCTCATCATTCTGCAACTTGCCCGTCACATTCCGATGCCCCTGGAGCTCATGCTGTCACTGTTTCTCTTCATGCCCTCTTTGTATCACCTTCCCCTTCCCCTTCCCTTCCCATTTTGAGACAGGGTCTCACTCTGTTGATCAGGCTGGAGCGCAGTGGCACTATCTTGGCTCACTGCAACCTCCACCTCCCGGGTTCAAGCGATTCTCCTGCCTCAGCCTCCCAAGTAGCTGGGATTATAGGCGTGTGCCACCAAGCTCAGCCAATATTTGTATTTTTAGTAGAGACGGGGTTTCACCATGTTGGCCAGGCTGATCTCAAACTCCTGACCTCAGGTGATCTGCCCGCCTCGGCCTCCCAAAGTGCTGGGGTTACAGGCGTGAGCTATCATGCCTGGCCAATCTCTCTTTATTTCTTATGGCAACATGAAACCATCCAGTTGGATGAAGAGCATTTCATGCCCCTGGAGTGTGGGAAGAAACACAACATTACACGTAATACCCATGAAGGTTCGTCTTCGCTCCTTTCAGGAAGCTGATTAATTACAGTTCCCTTTTCTCTATGGTTTTTTTTCCCTTGTGACAAAACCAGGCCCCATTTTCGCCATGAGGTGTTACCTCCCTTGTGCATTTGTATTGCTGCTGGGCCTTATGGGGTCACTGCTGTGGAAGCTCAACTCCACACCCACAGTACAGGGTCTCGTTGGAGCCTAGATTTAGACAGAGGAACCAAAGCTTCTGCAGGTCTAGGCAGGTCGGATGTGGGCCCCAGGGTTGCTGCAGCTCCCATAACGGGAGCAAGGGAAGCTGGTGGGCATCCAGCCCTCCACCTGGAGGAGGCAGGGCAGCATGAGCCTCAGAGGAAGAGGGAGTGGTGGACATAGCCCAGGCCTGGGGGGTGGAAGGATGCTGAGCTGAGAGGGGCACAAGCTGGGCCTGGCACCATGCAGTTGACACACAGTCATTTGAGTAGCCATATTTTGCTATCACCTTGATCAACTATTTCTTAGGAATTCTGATTTATACAGACAGGGAAGAGGGCTGGTTAAAATTTAGAAAACAAAAAACTGCGCCAATCATAAACTGCTATTTCGAGTGATAAAATTATTTTTTGTCTGATGTTTATGGTGGCACTTGGTTTAAAGAGTTGGCTTAAATACTGACCACAAGAAAGAGTCAGGTGGTCCCTTTTGCTAACACACATTCCATACAAGGTGTTGTATAAGATAGCTCAGGCTGCTGAAACAAATATACGATAGACTGAGTGGCTTAAACAACAGAAATTTATTTCCTCACAGTTCTAGAGACTGGAAGTTGGAGATCTAGGCACCAGAAGGGTTGGTTCCTGGCTGGGGCTGTCTTTCTGGCCTGCGTTTCAAAGGCCCTCACACAAACACCACATGAAGAAAGCTGTAAATCTAAACAGACTCTGTGGTTTCTAAAAGTTACTTGGTTTAGTGCATACAATGTTCATTGACAAATTTGTGAAGTGAGGGAATGATGGTGATTGGAGTCAAGAAATAAAGTTGATTTAGCATGTACTGTGCACTACGTGATCCTCAGGGTATCTTAATCCTTACAAATCCCACAGAGGTAGATTTTGTTATTTCCATTCTACCTATGAGAAAGCTCAAGTCCTAAAGCTATATAAATGCAAACATCAAACCCAGTTAGTGGCAGAGTTGAGATGGGACCTTGGTAGCAGCAGTGGTTCTTAGAGTCTGATACTAAGTAGAGCAAGGAGTACATCAGGCTGAGGATGACCAACCTGGCTGGGAGCTCCCTGAAGGCCAGGGCGCTGTCTGCTTGGCTCATTGCTGCAATCCTGGCCCCTAGGACGGCGCCTACACACAGCAGCACTCAGTGGTCTTCACCCTAGGAGCCCACTGATCCCAGCTGGTGCAAGGGAATTAAGAAAGTTGAATTTTAATATGAAAGCTCATGATTGTGAAAGTTCATGATATGTCGATGGCAACGAAAATAAATGTGCCACTGAGTGGGCCTAAAGAAACACCCTCAGGCCTCATGAAATTCACACTGCTGATTTTTAGCCTTTGTTTGCCATTGCTGGTGCCATAGATGATGTTGAGGTTAGACAGAAAGCTGTGGTCCATCCCTCAGAAAATTGCCTGTGTGCATTCAGCGTGACATTTTATATAGAATGGCTTCCTCACCAGGTATGGACAGTGGCATGAAAATTACATTCCTCTGCTCTACACCTCAACACTCCCCACTTCAGGGCGAGCCTCCCAGAAGACTGGGAAGGTCAGAAAAGGATGGATCTTCAATTCACCCAGGAGATGCTTCCTGCTAATAGGAGGGAATGGAATGATACACTTTTCAACCGAACAGACTTCAAATAATGTGCTTTCCAAGGAAGGGGAGAGACAAAACAAAGATGAGAGAAAGAGAAAAAGAGATGGAAATTATATGGGCTTTATACATATGGCCAGCACAGATGCCGAAAATGGGCTTACCTTAGCCCTAAGGCATGCAAAGAATCTTGTGCTCCGCCTTTTATCTCTGGATTTATGAGAATAAATAAGTCTGAAAAACATTAAAAATAAAATGGATTTTTAAAAGTTAATTTAAAAATTGAAAAAAAAAATTTTAAAAATAAGTCGGTGACCTCCACTAGCGTCTATTTGTGGCCCAGACTGAACGTGAGGTGGGACACATGTTTTGCTTTTTTCTGTGTTGATTATTAAGTTTGCACTTAACATTCCTGGAATGAGCTTCCTCCACTCAGAGAGTAGTTTCAGGATTTCAAGATGAGTTTTTCCCACAGAGTGAGCCCTAAATGCCAGCTCGTGGTCTCACGGGGGGATGGCCTCACTTACCAGGTCTTCCAAAGCTTGTGTCTGTTATTTTTCAGTTGTTGCAGTAGGTGGGTGAAGCCTTTGCTAGTTAATGGCACCCTAAACTTGAAAATCATAACATCATTCTGCTTCTCTGAAATAATAGCTCCAATTTCCAGGGCTCTTGAATCATCTAGGATTTCAAGGGCTTCAATGCTGGAAGAGGGAACGGGATGGGAAAAAAACAACCATAAAAGATCAAATTCTGTTCAAATTACTCAAAGATGTGATGATCGTTTAGAATGGTGTGGCTTGCTCAGAGACTTTCAGATAGAATTTATGACCCTTTCTGCCATACAGGCAGAAGTGATCTCTCCTCATATGTGGGGACACAACTTACAGCGAGCAAGCATTTAGCCAGTCGCTAAATATCACGGATGTTACTCCTGCTTACACGCTGGTCTAGTGCCATCCACTGTCTTCATTTTCCATAAATCTCAAATAGAAATATTTGGGCTCAAACCAAAATATTCTAATGTGCAGACGTTCTGAACATTTGGTTCCAATGGAAACACCTATCAGATCTTGAATAAATGAGGCCGCTTTTCCCAGCGGCATTTGTCTCTTCAGCACTCCGTCTGCACATCAGGGCCCTACAATGAAAACAGGTACGCCTGGAAGATAATTCTGGTTTGTTCACACATAGATCCTGTGAGGAAAGAGGCAAGTCCAACACCATCACATGGGAGTGTTCTAAGAATACTGTAGGAGGATGTGTATGTGGCAAAGGAATTTATTAATAGTAAAATTATTTGCAGAATTAAGATGATATTTACAACCATATTATTGACCATTCGTGTCTCTGAACATGAGACTTTTTCTAGTGTGTTTCCAACCCTCTGACCCTCCGAAGGTAGATGGATGCTCAGCACTGTTAACTTACCTGCACATTCCAAATTGATTTAAACTGATTCTGGGGCTCTCAGGGTTGTACGTTTAAAGAGCTTTGGAAACAGATCTGTGCATGTAAATGTGGTGGCAATTCTTCCTCTAAAGCACTTGCGTTAATGTTGAAATCCTAGTGCTTCAAGAGCCTGAGAAATTGCAGCTATTGTTTCAGAGAAGCAGAATGATGTTATGATTTTTAAGTTTCGGGCGACGTTTACTAGCAAAGACTTCACCAACCTACTGCGACGACTACAGAAATAACAGACACAAACAAGAAGAATCCAGCTCTGAAAATATGATTAGGGGTTTATCATGAACATGAATTGAGCCATATCACAGAGAGCCTGTCTCCTTCTCAGAATATTGAGAAGGAAAAAAAGTGTTAAGGTGCCACTTCTCTGCCTCCCACTCCTCAAGGGGAGGCCGTGTGACTGACTTACCTGGCTTTATCAGGAATACACCTGTGTGACTAACCAGGATTTATCAAGAATACACCTGTGTGACTTACCTGGCTTTATCAGGAATACACCTGTGTGACTTACCTGGCTTTATCAGAAATACACCTGTGTGACTCACCTGGCTTTATCAGGAATACACCTGTGTGACTTACATGGATTTATCAGGAATACACCCGAGCTTCCTTTTCCCTTCCCCTTTTCCCACTGGCTGGGGCACAGGCAGGGTGGGGCTGAGGCCAGGGGCAATTTTAGGGCCTTTGTAAGCATTGTGCTACTTAATTCTCATGATATCCCATAAGCCAGGTACAATCAGCCACCACCCCCACGGGCACCCCACCACATTTGTACAAACAACAAAGGCACAGAAAGGTAAATCAACTTGTCCAAGATCAAACTGCCACAAGGTACTAGTAGAAGCAGTATTCCAAACCAAGGTTTCCAATTCCAGAGCCCATGGTCTGAAACACAGTTGAACATCTCCCGATCCGAAAAACTGAAATCCATCATGCTCCAAAACTGGAAACTTCTTGAGTGCCGACGTGGTGCTCAAAGGAAATTTTCACTGGAGCCTTTCAGTTTTTGCATTTTTCGGATTAGGGATGCTGAACCAGTAAGTGTGATGCAAATATTCCATAATCTGAACAAAATCGAAAACACTTCTGGTTCCAAGCATTTCGGGTAAGGGATACTCACCCTGTACTATGCTATATGTTTTCACATGTCTATTCTTACATTGGGGATCATATGAGACATTAACCTCATCATGAATGCTCCTGCATCCTGTTTTCCAAGAGTTAATATTGCATTACATACGAGGTTGCGTGCAGAAAGGGTAGCATCTTGAACTTCTTAAAAAAATTCAAGGTCTCCTGTCTCCAGTGTAAATGTGACTGCTAATTGCCAAACAGGATCTTTTCTCATATTTTCTTTAATAAGTTAACTCCCAGATTTTAGCTGGGCCCATGGATGCCCAGCTAAAGATGACATTTCCCAGCCTCTGTTGGATCTCAGTGAAGCCACGCTGCAATGAAGCTGTTGCCAATGTGATGTGAGAAGCAACTCATGTACTACTTAGGCCTTTCCTTTAAAAAGACAAAATGTGTGTTCTCTGGTTCTTTGCTTCCTACAGGCTGGGATGCAGATGTGATAGTGGTAACCAAAGCAGCCACTTTGGATCCAGAGGTAGAAGCCATATGTTGAGAGTTTCAGAACTGCCCTACTAGGCCAGGACTCTCTACATGAGGGGGAAAAAAGAACAGTAAACCTGTGTCTTATGTAAGCTATTGTGTTTTTGGATCACCTTATTATCATTTTAAATTGACAAATAATTATTGTATACATTTATAATATACAACGTCTTTGAAATATGTTACAA
Source organism: Pan troglodytes (assembly GCF_028858775.2). NCBI lineage: Eukaryota > Metazoa > Chordata > Mammalia > Primates > Hominidae > Pan > Pan troglodytes. Next base: position 136,588,238 of record NC_072408.2, on the reverse strand, counting down.
TCACTTGTTTATGGTACCCTGATTAACATACTGAGAAACATGTCTCATACCTGACCATCGTCAGAGTTTTCTCAGCCTGCTTTGCAGTGCCTGTCTGATTTGGTGTTTAGAACTATTTCTATGAAACACAAGTCAGAAATCTTCTGACACAACCATAGACTAAGACAGATGAACCACCTAAACATTTATGCATAAAGAGCAAAGAAGAAGGGATGTGGCGGTTTCTGTACTGTTAGCATCTGTACAATCATTAAGAAACTTAAAACCAAACTCTGCTCTTAGGAGTTTATAGATTTAAAATATATATTTTGCAACAAAGCTTTCGATGGCATAACTCCTTGTCATTCACTTTGTGCCCCCAAAATATGCCTTTGAGCCCACAGAGCTCAAGCTGCCGTCACCCCCCAGCAGGGAGTGGCCAGACAACTCAAATCATCCTCTCATTTATGGATTCAGGAGCTGGTTAGAAATTAATTCACTACGAATGTTCCTGACTGTGGCTGTTACTGGAATATGCTAAGTTCCGTGTTAATCAGCTGTCTCCCCAGAAACATGGTTATTAACATCCCTTTGCTGTAGATCAAAGAGAGATCCCAGCCACTGTTTCCATTTTCTCTTCAATTTAATGATGGTAAAAAGGTACCGGATGAATGGCCCTGAGGTCCTTTTCAGTTATTTATCTATGCAGCAGGTACAGGGGGCTTGTAGCCTGAAATTCACCAATTACGGACATTTCCTGTAGCACAACTATCTGTGTCTTTGCCCCGCCTTCCTATGGGTCATAAACTCAAATGCCCTCAAAGCCAGGCAAGTAAAGCAAAGTTTGGGGAAGCAGCCGGATGGCAGCAGGGTCTCCACAGAGATGCCTCCTGGCTGGAAGTGACAGCTGCCCCTCAGCTACCACAAAGGTCGCTATCCAGGAATGAGGGCTCTGGGTTCCTGGATCTTCCTCTCTCCTGAGGACAGGTAGATGTCGAGATTTCTATGCAAAAATCTCCCATTTTAAAAGGTAAATAATTTCCACAAAAGATTTAAAAACATTTTGTGCCCCCCACCCCCCCTCCCCACCAACAAATTCTACAAGCTAAGCCAAAGCCCTGAGTGTCCTCTTTCAGACATCTCTACTCGCCTGTTCATGCTCGGAGGGGGAGGGTCAACGCTGTCCACAGTGCCCAGCACACAGCGGGACGGGGAGATCAAACTATGTCTTTCAAGTGAGAAACCTCAAAGGCAGAAAAGCGACCAGTCCTCGGGCTTGGATGGTTTGGGCGAGACACATCTCAGTGCCCCTTTGCGGGTGGGTGTGGGAGAAGCATCTTAGTTGAAGCTAAGAAGGCTGCTCTTAGCTTCAGGGTGTGGAGTCGGCTCTTCACACTCCTAACTGTGAAACCTGGGGCAGTTAGTCTTCTGGGCTCCTGATTCCTCATGGATGAAATGGGGCTGACAGTGCTTTTTTGGAGGATGGTCGTAAGGATTTCTGGAGTCAATGCGTAAAAGCACGTTGGTAATAATAGTAATGTGCTTTACCTGCAGATTCTTTTAATTATTGTCCTCGCAGCTCAGTTCATTTCTCTCTGTCTTCCCCAAATGGCATAGAGACCTTAAGGCCGTCATGAGTTTGAGTGGGGAGGCGACCCCTTAAATCCTGTTCCCAGAATAAACCATAAGTAATGAGACTTGCCAGAACAAGAGCTGTGTCTAAAAATGGGTGGGGCCTGACTGTGGAGGGGCCTTCTGATGGTCTCTTCCAATACCTGCTCTTCTTCCTTTCAAGAAACAAAAGAAACAAACAAAAAAAACCCAAAACAACAACAAAAACCTGGGCCGGGTGTGGTGGCTCACACCTGTAATCCCAACACTTTGGGAGGCTGAGGCAGGCAGGTGGTTTGAGTCAATGAGTTTGAGACCAGCCTGGGGCAATATGATGAGACCTCATCTCTACAAAATATTAGCTGGGCATGGTGGGTGGACACCTGCAGTTCCTGCTACTTGGGAGGCTGAGGTGGGAGGATCACTTGAACCCAGGAAGTGGAGGTTGTAGTGAGCAGAGATAACACCACTGCTCTCCAGCCTGGGCGACAAAGAGAGACCCTGTCTCAAACAAACAAAAATCACTGAGCACATGGCCAGCTGGAATAAAAGCTTCATTTCCTGGTACTGCTTGTAGCTGGGTGTAGCCGTTCTACTCTGCATGTTAAAGCATCAAATGGGGCTTTCCAGATGGATCCTTCCTAAGGCCTTGTATCCTTCCTGCTGGGTGGATTTGGAATGTGATGCCTGGAGCTGTTGCAGTCGCCTCGTCGTATGAGAATGGTAAGGACACTGACGGAAAAAGAGGCAAGGGGTCAGGCTCCCTCTCAGCCATGGAGGCACAATTCTAGCCCAGGAGTGCTTAGCGCTAGATAGTATTTACGTGAGAGAGAAAGAAACTTTTATCTTTTTTAAGCTGCTGTTCCGTTTTGCTCACATAGCCTTTATCATTGTCCTGTTATTCACAAATCCAGTGTCTGTTGCCACAGGCGAGGTAAGCAGCTATATAATGATGATGGAAGAGTCCGGATGTGGCTAATAGAGACATAGAAGAATACCTCCCTCCCAAGACAGAAAGCAAAATAATGTCGAAAAGTTTAAGCACCACAGTATTAGGATTATAGCAGCTCCCTCCATATTGCATCCTACCCAGGTGAGTCAAAATACAACCATGCCGGGGTCAGAGTTCAAGCTATGATTATTGTTTACAGTCACCCATTCCAAACATGTTTTTAGCGTCCAAGTCTCAGATTGTCTCAAATTATCCCAGTGCAACAGCAACTTGCAAACCATTTTCTAAAGCGTCTTCAATGCTCAGGATGACTGTGCCTGGGGGTGGAAGAGAGCCGAATTGATGTGTGCCTGATGGTGCCAAGTGCTCGCGTGTCTTTCGGGAGTCACAAACAGCTGGAAAGAATGGCTGCAGAGTCTCCAGATGTGTTTTTCTCGTCCATCGGCAGCTGCGTTGAATCCAGATCAGTGCAGGTTATGAAGCCTTTTATAGGACTGAGCTAAAAGTATACCCTGGGTTGTTGGAGCATCAGGTGTGGGAATGATATAATCAGTGAGGTATGAGAGTCAGGCTGGCACAGTAAAATTAGGAAAATTTTGAAATTTAAAGGGGGCAATTTCTGGTAATTTTTTTTTAAAGAATGGGAGAAATAAAAAATATTTGTGTTTTTTTTTTCTGATTCCTTCTTTTCTTAGATTGTTAAAAATTATATAAGGGTAAAGAGTGATTTTTTTTTTCTTTTTTTGAGACAGGGTCTCACTCTGTTGCCCAGGCTGGAGTGCAGTGGCGTGATTATGGCTCACTGCAGCCTTGACCTCCTGGGCTCAAGTGATCCTCCTGCCTTAGAAGTAGCTGGGACTACACACCTAGCTATTTTTTTGTTTTTATTTTTTGTAGAGATGTGCTATGTTGCCCAAGCAGGTCTTGAACTCCTGGGCTCAAGTGATCCTCCCACCTCGGCTTCCCGAAGTGCTGGGATTACAGGGGTGAGCCACCATACCCAGCCTAGAGTGATTTCTGATTTAAAATGTATTTTTTTAATTAAATGAAATTTATTTGTGTTTGATTTTTTTTTGTTTTATATGTGAGGTGTTCTTGGCAGTAATTGATAATGCTTGTGTTTTGTAAAGGGGTGGTAAAAAATTGGTATATGATAAGAAAAGAGGAAATTCCTCTGAGTTGTTCTATAAAGTCCACACAGATTACCATATATACCTGGTAAGTGGTTGTCCTCTTTATGTTTACAGTAAACCCCTGATCATATTTCCAGAGCTGGGTTCTTCTTGTATGTGTCTGTTATTATTTCTGCAGTAGTTGCAGTAGCTTGCTGAAGTTGCTGCTTGGACTCTTGGAGCCAGGATGAAGTAGGCCGGGTGGCCGTTCTGGTACAAGGAAGCTGTTAACCAGAGGTTGGGAAAGTAGGAGCTTGCAGCCTGAATCTAGCTCACAAGTGGATTCGGTTCTTCCCACGCAGAGTCTGTTTTAAAGTTTGGATTAATCGCTAATTTAAAAATTCTAGGTGATATCACATAGAAAAAAATGGGTGTCTGGCTTCTTGACAACGAGTAGGGCTGAGCCCCAACTTTCCTCTGAGACAGGGTGTGTGCCCTAATTCTGGGCACCTCCTGCCTGACTCGCTTTTTACCTTTGTGGTATCAGACCACCCCTGAATCACCACTCTAGGAGAAAGAGTTTCCTATTCCTGGTTAAATAAATGTCATGTGAAATAACAGTAACAAACATCGCAAGTGGCACTTTGCCCTGGGGAAGGTTTACAATTTATAGACCCAGCTGCTAACAACCCTCAGCCATTCTCTAGGGTTTTCTAAAGTGACTAAATCAAATATATATGGTGCAGATATTTAACAACACCTTTGTTAATAAAAAAGAACACATCTCAGAGCCTTGCTCTGTTGTTGGAAATGATGCTATTCAAAGATACAGATTTATTTTCCTACCCAAAGGTGTAGATATCGATTAAAAACAGCTAAAGAAGGAACAGATTTTGTGATAAAAGATGTCTTTTTTTTCCTCCTTAAGAGGAAGGGATTTTCTTTTTCTTTTTCTTTTTTTTTTGAAGCCCATTATTTAAAAATGTAGCTACAGACCTGACATGTCGTTGCCACTATTTCTTTCCTAGTTAAGAAGCTGGAACTTGCATAAATGGTTAAGGAACACAGTCTTTCATTGCTGAAGTATTCAATTTAAATATGTTTATCACCAAGTGTATTACTGCTTGAAAAAATGGATTAAGCAATTTTTCCAAAATACAAGCAGCAAAGTAGAGATGTGATTTCGTATGAAGCATGAGGGGTGAATATTCGGCTTTTTCCTTTTTACTAGTAGTCAACCACTGGTCCCTGAGAAAGAACCAGAAAATAGTTGCCTTGGGAAATTGGGGTGAGGGTGGGTGACAATGAATATTTGACAAATAAAATATAGCATCATTGGAAGGCGCTGAGTTTTTCTGTTTTAACTTCCAAAAAAAGCTTCACAAGTGGCAGCTTCCGTCAAATCTTTTCAGCAGTCGGCCTTAGAACCCGCAGCTAGCAGAGGGATTACCTGTACAAACAGGGGCAGTGTTTACTCTCACCTTGTATCTCATGCTTTTTGGGGTTCACGTCCATGTGGTTATGGAGCAATTGGCATCATGGATGAGGTTCCAGCATTTACAGCCCAGGATTACCATCTTTATTCTGGACTTCTTTCTCATGATTTTGCTTTTAGGCGACAAAAGAGATGAAGATGGACCTCTTTTCCAGCCTTCCTGGAATTATTCGGTTGAAATCACCAGCACGACACAAAATTCATTACAGCTCAATTTGAAGGCTCATGAGTTGCTGAATCTTGTTTTTTCACCAAGACAGAGGAGAATGTTTTTTTCTTACTATTGAAGCAGGATAGCCTGGGGTACTGATTATCAAATGGATAGATAGATTGGTACATAAAATTCCTTATTGATAGACGATTGATAGAGTCCTTTACAGTTAAATAGATCAATGAATAGATAATTATATTTTCACCATATTTGGGACTCTGGAATTATGGCAGGTGCATATTTTTGTGCAACAAATTTAATGCCTGTAGGTGCTGATCTGTGGGAACAGAGTGTAGGAGGAGGGGCCTGGGAGGCAGGAATAAAGTCAGAACCCTTTTAACAGATCGCAACTGGATGCCATTTATGGCGGTTTTATCCTTTTCTCTTTGATTTTCTCCTGCATTTTTCTGTTTTTATTTATCTTCTCGCATCCCTTCTGCAGGGATGCTTCCATCCCTTTGTTGCTTCCATCCCTTTGTTAATTGGCCTCAGTTTCTGTCACAGACATGCTAACGGATGCAGAAATGTGACAGCCTCAAAAACTGCAGCGACACTCACAAGTGAACAGGGGCGATTTGTACTTTTCTCTGGCAGCTTGAGAGGGGCCTCTGCACAGTGCTGGTGGCTCTCCCATGCCTGGTTCTGGTAGAGCAGGAAACTCACTCTGGTAGGAGACTGGGCAAGGTCGCTGCCTGTCATCTGCAGCTGGGGTGGCATTCCGCCCAAATGTTTGATATTTCATGGTGTTCTTATTGACATCCAAAGCCTTACTTGCAGAAAATCAGGAGTGGCATGGGTAGGAAAGAGAAGGAATACCTTGAATAAATACGCGATAAAAATCAGAATCAATAGCAACACTTTTAATGACTGAACAGCTGAAGAATACATCTTTTCCTCTTTAGATTATTACACTTTTATGTGGATTAAGGCTAGGCATTTATTGAGATTGTTTTGTGTTCTAAGAAAAATCTGAAGAAAGGAAACTGTACTTCAAATAAATGTCTGTAACAATAATGGTTAACATTTCCCCAGTGCTTTATGAAGGCCTGACATGGTTCTCTGCCCCTGATTTGTCCACACTTACTGAATCCTCACACTTCCGTGAGGTTGGTGCTGTCATCATCTCCATTTTGCAGCTGGGGAAACTGAGTCACAGATCCATTACTCAGCGTGTCCAAGGTCATGCTGCCGAAAGCGGTAGACTGGTTAGAATCCCAACAGACTCACTGTAGAGACTAAGCCAGGGACAGTTTTGGTGCCATATGGTGTCTTCATTTTTGCCTAATCCTTTGCAGTCTTGGTCCACATCTGTGCATTCTGCCTCATAGCTGTGACCATTGTGTACAGGAGCTCTCTGCTTTTGTTCACGTCACATTCCATCAGAGACTTGGTCTTAGTTTCTGCTCTTATTACAATTACTGTGTAACTGTGGCAGTCTTCTATTTGGAGTCTCTACCCCGGTTACAGTTGGCTCCCTCACTGTTACCAATGATCTCTGGTATTTACTGCCCCATCCCACAACTGACGTGATTGCAACGGGCCCCCCACCTGCTTGATGGAGATGGGCCTTACCTTCGGGTTACACCCGATCTAGGCAGCAGCCATGAAAATCCCTTCCTGGCAAACACAGAGTTGAAACCAAGACAGAGGTTCAGTCACTGTTCATGAGGTTGGACCCAGGGCAGGTCACCTTGAGATCTGAAGGGTGGGCCCAGGAAGTAGAGGGAGATGAGGACATAAAGAGAAAGAAAAATGAATCCAAGTCCTCAGAGGCAGAGATGAAAGACAGAAAATGTATCCTAATGGCCATGTACAACGTGTTCCCATGTGGCCGTTAATAAACTGCCCCTTCTTTGGGGGGGCCTGGGACACACCCCTGGTCAGGCAACACTCCTCTTCCTGTCCTGCAATTCTCATCCACAGAACTGAAAACAGATAGAATTTTACATTTCTGTGTGTGACTATTGTAATCGCCTCCTGCTTTTTGGTTCACCATGGTTTCCGCAACCACCATCTTAGAATATAGTAGCAAACATATATTCAGTGTATCCTATGCTCCTGGTACCGAGGACCAGGTTTATATGCATTGTCTCATTTAGTAACCAGAGCTGTATATCTTAGCATTCTCATTTAATGGATGAGAAAATGGAGGCATTAAGAAATTTGCCCAAGTCTTCATGGCAAGTAAGTGGCAGAGCTGGGATTCAAATAAATACCACTCGGTGAGGCCCCGTGTTCTGTATGCCAGCCCAAGTTGATTTATGTTACTTCCAACCAAGAATGTCCTGGTGAATATGAAGTATTCCATCCAGTGACGTGCTCTTATCGTTTAACCATTCATAGACATTTAGGGTGCTCCTATGCTGCCTTGGTCTAGTTAATCCTGCTCCGAGCATCTTTAGCGGTGGAAAAAGATACTCTCAATATATACCCTCCAGACACGCAAGCCTCTCTCTGTTCTCGGGAGAAGTGAAACTTGTCTCTCCCTCTGGGTTTTTGCACTAATTGTTCCTTTGCCTGGAACATCCTGCTGCTTCCATATCTTCACTCAACCGACCAACCTTTCTCATTCCCAGCCCTCACCTCCAGTGTCTCCAATGAGTGAAGGCTCTGCTGATTCCACTGAAATCACCACCACCACCCTTACCTGCCGCTCATCTGCCATCTCATGCTATTGTCTTCATGACACGTGGCAGCCTCCACAATTAAGCTGTTGGCTGTCTACCTGTTTGTGTTCCATTTCACTCCATTGCAATGTGTCTGCCTTGCTCAGTGCCGCCGCCCTCGCACCTGAAGTTTGCATAGCATACAGGAGGCTCACGATGTCGAATGCGTAATTAAGTGAATGACTGTATCTTTTTTAATTTAGCAAATTATTTCGTCAGCATGAATCCCTAGGAATGGAATGCCTACAGGGCATTTGTATCCTAGATCCTTGCATACCCAGGAGTGGCTGCTGCCCAGAAAAGCAGCCTGTATTTCCCCCTTGTTTGTTCTAACAAACCGCTGACTCTTCCCTCATGATTTTCTGCTCTGCAGGGATGAAAAGAGTCCTGTTTGCTCTTTCTTCCTTTTCTCAGTGGTACAGCAATGAATCTTGCGCACTCTGTCAGCATCTATGTCTTCTCCATTCCTCAAAGACGCTAAAAAAGATAAATGATGTGGGAGGAAGCCCGAGCCAGGAGTTGCCTAAATGCAATGCAGCTTCCGCCCTCACAGGTCCCCAGGACCTGGGCTCAATGAGCTTTGAAAATGGAGGCAAAGCAGTTAGTTACACAGTCCTGGGCCTCTGCTGGCTTAGAGGCTCTCTTTTGAGGCTCTGATTTGTCCTTTGACTTTGTGTTCTGCTTTTAGAAACATCTAGATGCTGTTATCAGGGGAAATGAAAGAGTAGGAACAGACAGTAACTCATGGGTTTGCTGACATGTATGCTGCAGGAGAGCCTTGTTTTCAGGGGAACTTTGCAGACCGTGCCACGGGATTTATGACTCATGGGAAATGGAATGCAAATGTTATGTTGATAGGAAGCCCTTTCCAGGAGTCGTGGGCTGGATTTCAGTAGTTAAAATGGAAATACACATTTACTTTCTTTAAAATATGCAACTTTTCCCCCCTGTATGATACTGGACTCTTTTTCCCATTTAAATGACTTAAATTTCTTACTATATATGAAGTCCGCATCATTAAATGAAAAAGATACAGTTTGTCTTCTTACAAGAGTTGTACTTTCTTACTGTAAAGCCCTCAAATTATACTATGGAATTTTTGATGCATATCTTAATAAATTTAAATTATATGTGTATGAAAGTACTCAAAGAAAAATTCTGTTGCAGCTATGCTTTGGAATGGTGTGCACCTGTTAAAAAAATGAGACAGGTCAATAGTTTATCACACAAAGGGAGTTTTACAATACATTAAATTTTTTTAAAAAAGGCTTCTTCCACTGTGTGATCCCACTTGTGAATGATAAAAGGCATACCTCCGGGCAAGTTCTCCCCTAGGGTTGCCACTGGGGTAAATGCAGCACTCTGCTTTCTTGGGGGAGATATCACTGCTGTCCTTTGTTTATATAACTTAGGTTATTTAAGCTTTATTGTGACTCAGTTTCTTTGTCTGTGTAATAAGCATAATAGTACTGACTTCATAGAGTTTTTGTGCAAATTGATGAGCTAATATTTGTAAAGTCCTAGAGGTTCTGTTAAACTTTCATGCATGTATATGTGTGTGAATATGATTGACAGGTTTACCTGAATTCTCATCATCAGAGAACCCCACACTGTATTCAAAGGCAAGGGTAGTAAACGTCCCATTGTTAACTGGGATTACCCAATAAAAATGGCTGTCAGATGCCAAGTGCATTGGATCGCTGGGATCGCAGGACCATTTTGATACTCTTCTTGCTCTTGAGAGTCTAGATTCTTGGTGTTAAGGAACAAGGTGCCTTTAGCAAACATGAACTCTCAAAATTACTCCAAAGCACGTACATGGCCCCAGTTTGCAAATAGGCAACCGGCAGTGGCAAGATGAATAGCTGCATCCATTCAAGTAGCAATTAAGACCCATTGCTGTGTTTTGTCATGCTAATGATAGTAGCGGATGCTTACCTGGCAATTACTGAGCACCCAGCACAGGTGAAGCAGCTTATGTATGTTATCTCCTGGAATCATCACAGAAGCCCATTGAGGCAGGGACTGTTATTATCCACATTTTACAGATGAGGAAATTGAGGCACAGAGTGGTTAACCCCCTCAAACCTGCACAGTTGGTATGCGGTAGAGCCAGGAATGGAACCACTGCCCTGTGCTGCCTCTTAGGAATGACACGTGCAAAGGCAAGAAGTACATCATCCGCCTGGGGAGTGCCCTCATCTTAGAGTGGTGAGCGTGCTTCATGTACGCACATTCTGCAGACATGAGCTCTTTGGGGAGAGAGGAACACAGCTGGAGCCCGAGTGCAGGCTGCACCCTCTGTTCTGCTCATGAAACCCTGGAAGGGGCACAAGATGGAAGGCAAGAAGGGGTCATGTCCTCAGGGACCTCACTTCACCTGTGCCTCTCTGAACTCAGTGAGATACGAGTATTTAACTAAACACAGGACAACTACAGACAGTCCTCGGCTTACGATGGTTTGACTTAAAGTTTTTTTTTTTACTGTACAATGGTGCAAAAGCAGTACACATTCAGTAGAGACCATACTTCGAGCAGCCATACAACCATTTTGTTTTTCACTTTCAGTACAGTATCCAATACATTTCATGAGCTATTCAAGACTTTATTATAAAATCGGTTTTATGGTGGATGATTTTGCCCACCTGTAGGAAGATGTAAGTGTTCTGAGCTTGCGTAAGGCGAGCTAGGCTGAGCTGTGATGTTCCGTAGGTTAGGTGTATCAAGTGCATTTCTGACTTCTGATATTTTCCCCTATCATGGGTTTAACAGGAGGTAGCCCTATTGTAAGTCAAGTGGCATCTGTATTTCCCTAATTCTCAGTAATACGTTCCAGTGCCATGTTAGATGAGCTGAAAGAATTTCTATCTCCAATGTGGTGCATAAATATGGCTGAAAAAAAAGCACCTTCCCCACTTTCTCAAAAGAATCCTGGGGAGGCACAGTGGCCCACGCCTGTAATCCCAGCATTTTGGGAGGCCGAGGCAGGCAGATCACGAGGCCAGGAGTTTGAGACCAGCCTGGCCAACACGGTGAAACCCAGTCTGTACTAAAAATACAAAAATTAGCCAGGTGTGGTGGCATGTGCCTGTAATCCCAGCTACTCGGGAGGCTGAGGCAGGACAATGGCTTGAACCCAGGAGTCAGAGGTTGCAGTGAGCCGAGATTGTGCCACTGCACTCCAGCCTGAGTGACAGAGAAAGATCTGATCTCAAAAAAAAAAAAACAAAACCCAAAAAAACCCACAAAGAATCTCATGGGCCCTATGCAGTGGCTCACACCTTTATTTCTAGCATTTTGGGAAGTGGGAGGATTGCTTGAGCCCAGGAGTTCGAGACCAGCTTCAGCAACAAATCAAGACCCCCGTCTCCACAAAAATTAAAAATAAAAGAACATTCGTCGGGTGTGGTGGCACGAGCTTTGGTCACACCACTGCCTCCTAGCCTCAGCGACACAGCAAGACCTTGTCCCAGGGGAAAAAAAATCCCAGTCTGAGTATGTACAATCCTAACTCATAAGCAGATCCTTAGTTTTCTGCTTCCCTGGACAACTATGTGAGTCCTTCACAACTTTGAATGTTTTACCCCCTGGATAAACACCCCTTAATAGATTCAAAAATCCTTACCAGTTAAGACCTCTTTCAAATGCCTGTGGCCAGCACTTGTTTTTAATAGCCTTCCAAGGATTGGTTAACTTACAAGGTAATTCTTCCCCAAGACTCTCTTTTCCTGAGAGTCAGGGGGCTTTTATCCCTCTCTTCAACAAGGCTGCTTTGGAGGGCAGTATTAGGCACGCAGGTATGCAAGAAAGCCTGACCTTCTGACATGTCAGGGACTGATACGGTTTGGCTGTGTACCCACCCAAGTCTTATCTTGAATTGTAGCTCCCATAATTCCTCCGTGTCATGGGAGGGACCAGGTGGAGATAATTGAATCGTGGGGGCAGGTTTTTCCCATACTATTCTTGTGGTAGTGAATAAGTCTCATGAGATCTGACGATTTTATAAGGGGTTTCGCCTTACACTTGGCTCTCATTCTCTCTTGCCTGCTGCCATGTAAGACATGACTTTTGCCTTCTGCCATGATTGTGAGGCCTCCCCAACCATGTGCAACTGTGAGTCATTCAACCTCTTTTTCTTTATAAATTAGCCAGTCTCAGGTATGTCTTTATTAGCAGTTTGAGAACAGACTAATACAGGGACCTAGGGGAGGGGGCACCAACTTCAGGCTAATGAGTACATCCCTTCCCTCCCTACAGTGAAGCTCTTATAAAATGATGAAATCTTCTCTTCAAACTGTGAGTCTGTAAGCATTTTCTCCACCATGGCCACAACTGAACAGGCTGGCCTACATGCACCAATCCTACTGTACTTGATGTGGGCTCGAGGAGATTTTCAAGGATAATTGGAAACAAATGTGATTTTCTCCTTAGCTGGTACCTTTAGAACTGAACTGCCAACATCAGGTGCAATCCCACAGTATCCTAAAAGTTTGTTGAAAATCCACGATATATCTATATCACCTGATGTATGTAAGAATGCTTTTGGCTAAAAATAGCAGAAAGCCCAATTTATTTGTGGCTTGAGTAAACAGCAGTGCATTTTTCTAACTTAACAAGAAGTCTGGAGGGAGGCTGTTGCCAGCATCGGCAGAGCTGCTGACAGGGCCATCAGGCTCCCCAGCACTGTCCCTGTTTCGCCTCTACCATCTTTCATGTTAATTTCCTTCTCATCCTGTCATTGGGAGGTCTTGAAGTGATGATGTATAACTCAGCCCCGATCCAGGCAGAAGAAAGAGGAAGAGGTGATTCTGTTTTCAATTCTTTTGTACATATACCTAGAAGTAGAACTCCTAAATCATATATTAATTCTACTTTTAATTTTTTAAGGACGGTTCCTTAAATTTTTAAGGAACCGTCCTTAAAAAATTAAAAACCACATTCTCCTCACCACAATGAGATAACTGTCACCTTACACCCATTACGATGGCCACTGTCAAGAAAAGAGAACATGTGATGACAGCAGAAACCTTGCATAATGTTGATGGGAATGTAAAATTTACAGCTGCTATGGAAACTGGCATTTCCTTAAAAAATTAAAAGTAGAATCAATATATGATCTAGCAATTCTACTTCTAGCTATATATACAAAAGAATTGAAAACAGAATCTCAAAGAGAAATTTGTGCACCTTTATTTTATAGCAGTATTACTCACTGGTATGGTTTGGCTGTGTTCCCAAAGAAATCTCTTCATGAACTATAGCTCCCACAATTCTGACATGTCATGGGAGGGACCAGGTAGGAGGTAATTGAATCATGGTGATGGGTCTTTCCCATGCTGTTCTCATGATAGTGAATAAGTCTTACAAGATCTGATGCTTTTATAAAGGGAAGTTTTTCTGCACAAGTTCTGTTCACTTGTCTGCTGCCATGTGAGATGTACCTTTGCTCCTCCTTGCCTTCCGCCATGACTGTGAGGCCTCCCCAGCCACGTGGAAGTGTGAGGTCATTAAACCTCTTTTTCCTTGTGAATTACCGAGTCTTGGTAATTCTTTATGTCTTTATCAGCAATGTGAAAACAGACTACCACACTCACAATAGCCAAGAGGTGGGAGCAACTCAAGTATCCATTGATGGATGAATGGATAAAGTGTGGCATGTCCAAATAGTGGAATATTATTTAGCCTTAAAAACAAAAACTCTGACACATGCTACAACATGGATGATCATGGAGGGCATTATGCTAAGTGAGAAAAGCCATTCATGACAAGACAAATGCTGTATGATCTCAGCCATTTGAGGCTCCTGGAGAGATCAAATGCGTGGAGATGGAAGTAGAGTGATGGTTGTCAGGGGCTGAGGGGACTTGGGGAATAGGATTTGTTTTTTACTGAGGACAGTTTCAGTTTCTGAAGATGAAAAGAGTTCTGGGGGTGGGTGATGGTGATGGTTACACAGCAATATGAATATACTGTAGGGAAAGCTGTGGATCACCTCTACCCATCTTAGTTCTTAACTGGGATCTTCAGCTGGGTCTAGGAGCCAAATTAACACGAGACAGATTAACTGGAGAAAAGCATGCATGTTTTATTAATTATAGATGTACAGGTACATGGGAACCCTCACAAGAGAGTAAAGGCCCAAAGAAACAGCCAAAGCAGAAAGCTTTTATGCTTTTCAGAAAAAGAACAATACATTTTGTGGAGCAATTGATACAGGGCAGCTTCTTGGCTTCTCCTGGAAAGTAATTCAAGGTGGTAGGATTAAACAGCCTCATTGAGGTGGCAGCTGGGTAACAGCTCTGTGACTGCTTCTGCAGAGCAGGGCTACTCCACGGGCAGTGTACAGAGAGCAACAGCCCAGGGGCGGCTCTGCAGTCATATTTATACCCACTTTTAATAATATGCTAGTTAGAGGGCAAGCTAATCTGTATTAGCTGGAAAATGGGTGGTAACTTCCGGGTGTTGCCATGGCAATACTAAACTGTCATGGTACTGGTGGGCGTCTCTTATGGAGCGGGGCTTCCTGCACCTCTTTCAGGTTTTATTCAGTCTGGAGTCCTGCCTGCCTCCTACCTCACAAAGGCAACACAGAGGGGCCTGGGCTAGGGATAGTGACTTTCAGGAGAGTCACTAGGAGGTGCATAGAGGGGGTATAAGAGCTCATAAAGGATAAGGGTTATTCAGTATATTTATACAGACCCATTGCAGACCCAATTCCCAGCCACTGGAGACAAGCGTTATCTCCCTGTGTTGATACAGGGAAGCTAGCTCTCCCTCAGGAATTTTTGTGGCTTGCTATAGGTAAGAAAGGGCAGCTCAAATAGCCCTTTTTATAACTTCTGCTTCTTTAAGTGCTTTCAGCTCAAAAATATTTGTGTCAGAGAGGCATATTTTGGGGTGATAGATTCTGATTTCCTTCAGTACTTAACACTATTAGACTATGCAAGAAATGAGGAAGATAGTAAATTTTATGGTATGTGTATTTTAACACATTTCAAAATTTCAAAGAACACAGGAGTGAAAAGTTACACACACATAGAATTCTCCTGAAAAGGCTTTACCATTTTATTGTGGGGAGGGAATGGATTCTAGTGAGTATAAGTCAGGGCTAATAACCTCTAAGTAGTAGTAGCTAAAAACAAGTAAGGCTTAATTTTGGCTCATGCTTCATGTCCATCATGGGTCAGCAGGGAACTTCTGTTCCTGGCAGTCAGTAGGGGTCCAGGAAGCAGCCACCCCATTTCAACTTTCCTGGACAATGTGTAGGAAGGAATAGAAGAAGGCAGCATTGTGCAGAAATGTTTAACTTTCCACCCAGAATCACACAGGGCACTTCTGCCTCCACCTCATTGTCCAGAACAAGTCCAAGGGCGCCACCCATCCACAAGGAAATCAGGAAGTGCAGTTCTACCATGTTCCCAGAAGGAACAGAAAGCAGACACTGGTGAGCAGAACAGCCTACTGCAGAGCCCTTCCTAGCACGTGCTGCTTCACAGCTCATCGGCCATGTTAAAAGAAGATCTTCAAAGAAGGGCAAAATCATGACTCTCCTGTGGATATCAAAATGAACATGGTTTAAAGTTTATTTAACTCATGAGGATACCAAACAGATGTTATAACCAGGACAAAAGAGAATCCAAAGAACAGATACAAGTATAGATGGGTGATACTGAAACACATGTAAAAGGGAAGCACACAAGGGTATCCACAAAAGGAGATGGGAAGAGGGAATTTGGTTTAATCTCTTGTGGACAGAACAGAATTTGAATTTCTTTTTTTTTTTCTGTGTCTTTTTTTTTTTTTTGGGAGATGCAATTTCACTGTTGTTGCCCAGGCTGGAGTGCAATGGCGCAATATCAGCTCACTGCAACCTCCACCTCTTGGATTCAAGCGATTCTCCTGCCTCAGCCTCCTGAGTAGCTGGGATTACAGGCATGCACCACCATGCCTGGCAAATTTTGTGTTTTTAGTAGAGATGGGGTTTCTCCATGTTGGTCAGGCTGGTCTCAAACTCTCAACCTCAGGTGATCCGCCTCCCTTGGCCTCTCAAAGTTCTGGGATTACAGGCATGAGCCACCGCACCTGGCCCAGAATTTGAATTTCTGTAGACAAATTATTTGCATTGCTATAAATTACCTACAACTTTCAGAGTTGTAGAATTGCCTCCGCAGAATCAGATAACTGAAGGATGCCCTCTAGAGTCTAGACAATCCACACTTTTCCACTGAAGCACAAATATTTTCCTACAGCCCACCTTTAGATAATCACAGGCCAAGAGGGATGCAATCCTCATGATTGGATTAGAGCAATGATTTGATTCTAGGGCTCCTGGAGGGCTAGCTGCTGCCTGACAAAGACTGTATTTCCTCACTGCCTGAACAAATAGGGCATTTTTCTTCAGGACATAAGTGGGGTGTTTTCTTTTTCTTTTTGAGACAGGGTCTTGCTGTGGCCCCCAGGCTGGAGTGTGATGGTGTGATCATGGCTCACTGCAGCCTCAACCTCCCAGGCTCAAGCAATCCTCCTACCTCAACCTCCTGAGTAGCTGGGACTATATGCTTGTATCACCACACCAGCTAATTTTTTAATTTGTTTGTAGAGATAGGAGCTCACTTTGTTTCCCAGGCTGGTCTTGAACTCCTGGGCTCAAGAAATCCTCCTACTTCGACCTCCTAAAGTGCTGGGAATACAGGTATAACTTACTGTGCCCAGGCAGGGTTGGTTATTAGGAGGCAATGAACAGAGTTTTCTAATCACATAAACACACACACACACACACACACATACAAACACACATACAAATACACATACCCATGTGCACACACACGTAATAGCATTTTTTTTAACAAGGAATGTGATATTGATTTCTCAGAAACTGGTTGTTACTAAAATCTCTATAACCTTTTTGTGTCCAATGAAAAGGTTACCAGAAAGAAAAGCCTGTAATTTTTGAAGCTCTTTTACAATTATTTGCCTGTTGTGCTGAAGTAATTTTGCTTTCCACCTTTCTTAACCCTACTATAATATTGTCGTTTGAGTTTTGGGTGCAAGTCTAGGAAGACGTCCTATATTTTCACTTTTTCCTTCTTCCTTTCCTATGCTGAAGGGGTATCAACACAAATTGTAATTGTATATGTCACACACTTCTTATGAGGCAAGAGAAAGAAAAATTAATATGATGACATTACCACAGCTTTGTGTTTCTAAAAGCAGCAATGTTGTTACCAAGTGATGGGCTTGCTACCTGATGACGCCATTATGGTGCAAGCTTTTGAGAAAAGCAAAGGCTTTACTGAAAGGTTAACTGGCAAGGAGATATGAGGCAATACTCAAAGCTGGGGCATGGGGGCAAGTTCTCTAGGCAGAGGGTAACCATGAGAAAGGTAGGAAAATGCAACGAGGCGTGATCTGATTAAATCATGCCAAGAGGCTCTGTGTATCCTTGGTTCTAAAGTTCCTACTGCAACGAATCAGGGCACCCCTCGATTCTTAATTCGGTTCCTGTTCCTTTACCTGAGCACTTACGTTCCACCTGCGGTTGACTTTTTCATTCATGCCAGCTCTGAGGTCATGAATTGGGCACACTTGCTTCATCTGGGCACACTCAGTTTACAGGACCTGCAGCCTGGGGGTCCGTGGTGACTGTAAAGCAACTCATCATTGAACCCCATTGGACTGAGTCTGTAGTTATAAAGTCATTGGGAAAACTTTTCTGGGCAGTCAAACGTCTCAAAACCCAGAAACAGTAGCAAAAAAATACTAACAGAACATGCTTTCAAAGAAGGTGCCATCAACTCACATAACCTCTGGGACCAGTTACCCATGGAGTGAAGCAAGCTGGTATGCGGACAGGTAGGCCTTATAGCTCAGTATCAGTCAATTATTGGCGTTCCAAGTGCCAAACCTAAAGCTGCTGATATTTTACTATTTCAGAAAAAAAAAAAAAAAAAAAAAAAAGCCAGAAATCTAGATCCTCACTGGAAATTTCTCAAGTTCTAAAAGTTGAGTTCTTGGTCAGGCATGGTGGCACATGCCCGTAACCCCAGCACTTTGGAAGGCCGAGGCAGGAAGATAGCTTGAGCCCAGGAGTTTGAGACCAGCCTGGGAAACATGAGGAAACCCCATCTCTACAAGAAATACAAATATTAGCCAGGCATAATGACACGCATCTGTAGTCCCAGCTATTCGGGAGACCGAGGTGGGAGGATCAGCTGAGCCCAGGAGGTCAAGGCTGCAATGAGCTGAGATTGCATCGCTGCACTCCAGCCTGGACCACAGAGTGAGACCCTGTCTCAGGGAGAAACAACAACAACAAAAAGCTAAAGATGGCCAGTTTACACTCTCTGATTTAAGAACTAGGAGGCGTATTTCTCCTTTTACATGCAAATATTAGAAAAGGTGCCGTGGAGTGCTGAGCTAGTGGGCTGTTGATTCCATCTGCATAGAATGTTTCTTTTTGTACATTTCAAGCAGGGTGTAGGAAGAACAACAACTGCAGAGTTCAATAGCTGCTTTCCACCCACCCTAGCGAGTTTGCACGGGTGGTACAAAACATATTAGACAGCTTTTTCAGCTCCTCCGTGCATAGAACTGTTATAGTGATAACAGTTGCTTTCAGTTCATCTCCCCAAACAAGGATAAACCCGTTGATTTGTACAATATATGTTTAAAGGCTCTAGAAACAGACTGCCTGGCTCCAGTGAACCGGGCCAGGTTCCATGTCAGGAGAAGTTATGCGTGACAGAAAGCCCAAGGGTTTGCAGCTTTGATGACGCATCTCCAGCCATTAGCACTGTCTGTTTCCCCTCCGTGCTTATGAAGGCAGAACGCTAATGCTGCGCTTAAAATGAGTCTACCTGCCTGAGACTTCAGAAGGGTGAAAAGAAGACAGAGCAAAACACCTACACAGAACAGGGACTTGAAACATCATGGGAATGATGGTCTGCACACGGATGGGCTCGCTGCGGTAATAGTGTCTTGTTCTGGGATTTAAAAAAACAAATCTTTTTGGAAAAGTATCAGTTGATTTTTTAAAAAAATTCAATCTGCCCATCTTAACCAAGCAGAGAGTGGCAGCTCATGTTCCCATTGGGACTAGGAAATTAGTTTTGAAATACTTTAGTCAATCACATATCCATCTCTTCCCTCAGCTAGGATGTTGTGTTTGCAAATAACAGAATAGGCAGCTCAAATCGGTTTAGACAGTAGAAAAAAATGGACACACATAATTGCAACATTTAGAGCTCTTTTGGCATCAGGAACAGATTGATCCAGGGGCTTAAGTGTGCAGTTGGAGCCCCAGGTTCCCTTCTCTAATTGTCCTAGTCGTCTTCTTCATGTCTCATCTTTATCTGCAGGCTGGAGTTTCTCATGACAGAAAAATTGAGGTGCTGATTCCAGGCCCGAGGTGTCGTGAGCACTTTAATCCAGTATTTGAATATAACATCCTGACATTCACTCTCCTAGGACCCATTTTGGCCATGTGCTTACTTGCATGCCAGTTGCTGCTGGTCAGGAGAATTAAACAATCTGGTGACTTGGCTGAGATCTTGCAGGCTTATTTCTGGGATAGGGATGTGTGGAGGCAGCTTCCTAGGAACCTGTTGTAGCTTCAAACAGAAGTTGGAAGTTAAAAGGGGATAGAGGCTTATTGGAGGGCTTGTTGGGAGTTATCTTAGCCCAAATTCCCCGTGAAAGCAGACCGCGTGGGAATACTTACATGTTATACTTTATTGTGGAAGGGAGGGGAGCTGTGGCCAACCGCGGAGAACCAAGAGAGAGCAGAAGAGTGACAGGGAACAGGGAAGTGAGTGGGAAGTGTTGTCTGCAAAGCTGCCTGACCTTCGCCAGAAAACACAGCAGTGCCTTGTTCACGTGCTTGTGTCTTAAGAGGCCCTCAGAGGCCTGGGAGGATGGGAATGGCTCGTCTGCCAACTCCTTCCTGACTCCCGAGTATCACTAGTTCATAGCTCTGTGGGCAGTGACTTCTCTGCGGTTCCAGGTGCTTAGTGGCCCTTTGGGGGCAGCCAGGTGGGAGGTCAGATCCATCGTGGTGCTGCACCCGCCTCCGGAAGTGTGCAGGAACTGTGCCCACCGTCTTTCATCATGGTGGTCCAGCCCTAGAGTCCATCCTGGGGTCTAAGATGGGGGCTGGTGATGGTGACCGAGACATTGAACCAACAGTCAAGGCTTTACAGATCCAAGTGACTCTGGGGATGAGGAGGATGACACTGGAACGAGGTCCTTTATGGGAGGCAACCAAACCAGCGTTTACCACATTTCTGATCTCTCCAGTTCCTCCCGCATCCATTGCCTGCTGCTGAATGAAAACCCCGCCTGTTTTTTTTTTTTTTCTTTTTTTTTCCCCCACTAACACTAAATCAGTATGTGTAGAACTTATAAAGAAACAGTTGTGTCCTTTGCAGGGACATGGATGAAGCTGGAAACCATCATTCTCAGCAAACTAACACAGGAACAGAAAACCAAACACCACATGTTCTGACCCATAAGTGGGAGTTGAACAGTGAGAACACATGGACACAAGGAGGGGAACATCACACACGGTGCCTGTTGGGGGTTGCAGAGAAAGGGGATGGAGAGCGTTAGGACAAATTCCTAATGCATGCAGGGCTTAAAACCTAGATGAGGGGTTGATAGGTGCAGCACACCACCATGGCACATGTATACCTGTCTAGCAAACCTGCACATTCTGCACATGTATCCCAGAACTTAAAAAAAGAAAAAAAAAAAAAAGGCCGGGTGCGGTGACTCATGCCTGTAATCCCAGTACTTTGGGAGGCTTGAGGCAGGCGGATCACGAACTCAGGAGATCGAGACTATCCTGGCTAACACGGTGAAACCCCATCTCTACTAAAAATCCAAAAATCAGCCGGGCGTGGAGGCGGGGGCCTGTAGTCCCAGCTACTCAGGAGGCTGAGGAAGGAGAGTGGCGTGAACCCGGGAGGCGGAGCTTGCAGTGAGCCGAGATCGTGCCACCGTGCTCCAGCCTGGGCGACAGAGCGAGACTCCGTCTCAAAAAAAAAAAAGAAGTTAGAACTTATGATTGGATCCTCCAACCCCATGTGGACTGACTTACTCACTTAATGTGCGTCGGGCATTTATCTCCTGATGGACTGAAGGAAAGTAGATATATGGACCATGCAGTGATGAGTGTTTCCTAAATGCCTTCACCGTGCCGTGCGCTGTACCAGATGCTGTTCAATACACTTAGATCAATGGGCCCCTGCCGGGGGTGTCTGTTTCATTACTCAGATTCCTATACTTAGAGCCCAGATAGTCTTCCTTATCACATCTTCACAGCCACATGCATGATTTCTGTGTCTCCTAGCACCGTAATGACCCAGATGAATTTAATGCCAAAAGTTTACCCTGCACAGTGGATTTGCCTGGGTTTGATTTTATGAGTGTTTATTATTGGTATGATTTATTTTGAAATTAAATATGAGTTGTTTATGCCGGCTGTATGCCGCATAATAGACAATGATTATGATGTAGAAAACGAACAAGAAAATAAAATTCACTTAGTTTAACACTCAGAAATCTTTACTGTTAACGTTTTGCTGAACATCCTTTTTCTATGCCTATTTATGGCTTTTTATCAATCTGGGATCATAAGTACTTATTTACTTACTATTTTATTGTATGTAATTTTGACATAACTGTTAGTGAAGATAGGATAGACTGTGTTGTGGTAACAAACCCCTAAGGTTAGTAATTTCACACAACAAATATTTACTTTTTAATTATGCAATGTCTTCTGCATGTAAAGTTTCTGGTTGAAGGCTGTCTCGAGAAGATCTCCTCCAAGCCCCGACCCAGATATCTGGGCTGCTCAAGTTCGAAGTTATTCATCTGAGACATGTGGCTTCCAGGAGCAAAGTGAAAGGGGAAGAGTGGGAAACGCAGAAGCGGATGGTGTTAAAGGCCAGGTGTGAAAGTGGCTTACATCGGCCGGGCGTGGTGACTCACGCCTGTAATCCCAGCACTATGGGAAGCCGAGGCGGGCGGATCACGAGGTCAGGAGATCAAGACCATCCTGGCTAACACGGTGAAACCCCGTCTCTACTAAAAATACAAAAAATTAGCCAGGCGTGGTGGTGGGTGCCTGTATTTCCAGCTACTCAGGAGGCTGAGGCAGGAGAATGGCGTGAACCCGGGAGGCAGAACTTGGAGTGAGCCGAGATCACGCCACTGCACTCTAGCCTGGGCAAAAGAGCGAGACTCCATCTCAAAAAAAATAAAAAAGAAAGTGGCTTACATCATTTCTGTCTGTTGCACTAAGACTTAAGTCATATAACATCATTCAGGTTTCAGGGGATACTGGGAAAGGCAGACTTCCCGTGTGTTCAAAAAGAGGAGATGGGCTGGGCACAGTGGCTCATGCCTGTAATCTCAGCACTTTGGGAGGCCAAGGCAGAAGGATTGCTTGAGCCCAGGAGTTCGAGGCCAGCCTGGAAAGCATAGCGAGACTCCATCTCTACAATAAAATTTAAAAAATTAGCCAGGTGTGATGGCAAACACCTGTCGCCCCAACTTCTTAGGAGGCTGAGGCAGAGGATTCCTTGAACCCAGGAATTAGAGGCTGCAGTGAGCTATGATTGCACCACTGTACTCCAGTCTGGGCAACAGAGCAAGACCCTGTCTCAAAAAAAAAGGCAAATAAGAAGGCATCCACCGCCCACAGCACCACCAAATATTTAAATGTCTTGAGAATCTGATTTTCATGGCTTATCTTGTATTCTCCCACTGCTCTAGAAAACCTATGGTTTCGTGGTTTAGGAAAATGACTTTGCTTCTAGTGTTTATTGTTAATAATATGTTGGTAACACAGCGGTATACATCAACATTTGTCTATCTCTGATTTTTCCTTTAGGATCTATTTAGGATAGATTCCTAGATGTAGAATGGATACAAATAATTGCTAAAATATATTGAATGATGGAATATGTCTGGCACTGGCACTGGGACTTTTACCTACTGTCTCATGTAATAAGCAAGGCGTTGGAATAAACTCTCTTTTACAGAGAAGCAAACTGAAGCTTGAGCAGTGAACGAACCTGCTTCCCATGGTGACTAAGTGCCTGATCTAGGGTTAGCATTGTAGTGTCACGAGAGTAAGGCTTCCTTCCATTCTCAACTGCTAGTTCAAAGGGCCTTTGGATCTTAGAGCCGATTTCTCTCATAAAAGTTGTCCTAATTTATGCTCTTATCAACAGCATGTAAAAATGACTGAAGGCCAAACCCCAACACATTGTTTTTCTTAATTTTGTCCAAATTGGTAGTCACAATGTAGTAACAGAGCTTGGTGGCTAAGAAATTAAACATGTGACCCGGCGTGGTGGCTCACGCCTATAATCCCAGCACTTTGGGAGGCTGAGGTAGGTGGATCACCTGAGGTCAGGAGTTTGAGACCAGCCTGGCCAACATGGTGAAACCCTGTCTCTACTAAAAATACAAAAATTAGCCAGGCATGGTGATGCACACCTGTAATCCCAGCTACTGGGGAGACTGAAGTAGGAGAATCACTTGAACCTGGGAGGCAGAGGTTGCAGTGCGCTGAGATTGCGCCACTGCACTCTAGCCTGGGAGACAAGAGTGAAACTCCATCAAAAGAAAGAAAGAAAGAAAGAAAGAAAGAAAGAAAGAAAGAAAGAAAGAAAGAAAGAAAGAAAGAAAGAAAGAAAGAAAGAAAGAAAGAAAGAAAGAAAGAAAGAAAGAAAGAAAGAAAGAAAGAAAGAAAGAAAGAAAGAAAGAAAGAAAGAAAGAAAGAAAGAAAGAAAGAAAGAAAGAAAAGAAAGAAAGAAAGAAAGAAAGAAAGAGAAAGAAAGAAAGAAATTAAACACACACCACAAAGGATTTATTGCCTTTCAATTGATTCAGTTTGTACCTCTATAAAATTACTAGATCACCTCAATAGATTTGAGGCTAGGACATTATACAGTATTGCTCTGAGCTTCCAAAATATGTTCTCCAAAAACAATAACTATGAGCAGAATTTTCCAAGGTACTGAAATTTTAATACTCCTAATTCTGGAGCCCTTTAGAAAATATTTAGGTTGGAAGGATTTTAAACAAGTACAGAAGCTGCCAAATTTCATATCTGTTAATAAAGGAATTGGCACTACCTATAATATGTGTTAGATACGTTCATTCACTTTCTTATACAGGAAGTGTATACTAGGAGCATATATTACCAGGCACTTTGGAATACTCTTGGGAATAGGAGAGTAAAACAGGTGTGACTTCTCATGGATTGTTTATTCTTGTGTTGAAAACAACAGAACATGCTAGAAGGGTTCACATTAATAATTAATTTTAATTTTATTAAGGAGGAGTTGTGAGAGCTTACAACATGAAATCTGCTATAATCCGGATAAGAGAGCATTTCCCTGAGTAACTTCCACTTAAGTGGAATCATAAAGAATAAGTAGGAATTATGCGAGTTGAAGAGGAAGAAATATCTTCATGCCAGGCAGAGGGAATAACATAGGCAAAAGTTTTGAGGCAGGAGGAAGAGTGGTGTCACTTAAAAAAATAAAAGTGGACCAGGCGTGGTGGCTCACACCTGTAATCCCAGCACTTTGGGAAGCCGAGGCAGGAGGATCACCTGAGGTCGGGAGTTCGAGACCAGCCTGGCCAACATGGTGAAACCCTGTCTCTACTAAAAATACAAAATAATTAGCCAAGCATGGTGGCGGGTGCCTGTAATCCCACCTGCTTGGGAGGCTGAGGCAGAAGAATCACTTGAACCCAGGAGGCGGAGGTTGCAGTGAGCCGAGACCATGCCATTGCACTCCAGCCTGGGCAACAGAGTGAAACTTTGTCTCAAAAAAAAAAATAAAATAAAACAAAAATAAAGCCAGTATGGCAGACTCAGAGAGGGTAGAGCTGAGGGGCAGGTCAGCAAGGTTCTGGGTGGACATATTTTGGATTTTTTCCTAAGCTGTGGGATCCTGTTGAAGGCTTTCCAGCCAAGTGGAGACATGATTATATTTGCATTAAACACACAAAACATCACTCTGGCTGTATCGAGTAGTTTTAAGGAACGACCTCAGGAAACCCTTTTGGAGGTGGCTGCTGTAGGGTGGCAGCTCTGGAGGAAGTCATGAGGATTTGTCCAGATTTCCACCCTTTTCTAAGAAAATACTGGAGAAGAAGTAGGTGGGAGTGGAAAGATCATGGGGCTGGCTTTGGGCACGTGAAGTCTGGGAAGTTATCAAGACGCCCAAATGGAGCTAGTGTGTAGGCAGTGAGATGCAAGGGTCTGGAGCTCGATGGCAGAAGTTTGGCTGAGGATAAGAATTTTTGAGTAATTGGCATATAGATGGTATTTGAAACCACAGATACGCAGTCAGAAAAACAAAATTGGCAACCTTTAAGCAATGACCCCTCTGCAAATACATGAGATTAAGGGGGGGGGAAAGACATCTCATAATGGGTTATTCTTTAATAGCAGAATTCCATCATCCCACAAGCATTAGTAATTTCTAAAATAATGACAGGGTCTGCGAGCTGGTAAACTGGGGCAGCATTTAAAGCTGTTTTTTGATGTGAAAACTTTAAGACATGCTTTATAGTTATAAAAGATGAATAACCAAATTGTAGAGCATTCTTCTCATTTTTCCTGTGACCCCAACTTCAGCCTGTATTCCTTTTCATAATTATTGCAAAAGATGATGTTCCCTTTCTGTTTGTTTGTAACCCCCAAGTATCTGCCATGACAGGACCTAGCATCTATTAAGGAATAGCATTGGTTGGAAAGGTGGCATGGGAAGGCTAACAGGAAGAGGGAGGGAGACAAACCTGGGGAGGGAGAGAGACTCTGACATCCACCAGAAAAGGGAACATCAGGGCGCAACCTTCCACAGCCTGAAGGCAAGCAAGCAAGGGTTGCAGAAAGCGGAATGCTGGAGCGGCATGGACAGTTGTGCTGCATAGCCAGGCAGGTGGTGAACAAGCTAGGTTTCGATTATTCTGAAACTCAATAGAATTCTTCTTTAGAGAATTGGTTCGCTTTTCTTTTTAAAATTGTAATTTTAATTCTGGTAAAATATACATCCCACATAATTTACCACCTTAACTAATTCTAAGTGTACAGTTCAGTGGCATTTGGCATGTTCACATACGTTGTGCAGCCATCACCCTTATCCATCTCCAGAACTCTTGCATGCTCCGAAGCTGCAGCTCTGCACCCCTTAAACATAAACTCCCTGTTTATGACTTCCCCAGCCCTTGACAGCTGCCATGCTACTTTCTGTCTGCATAAATTTGATTAAAGATCTCTTATAAGTGGAATCATACAATATTTGTCCTTCGTGACTGGCTTGTTTCACTTAGCGTAGTGTCCCCAAGAGTCATCCATGTTATAGTGTGTGTCAAAATTTCCTTCCTTTTTAAAGTTAAATAATATTCCATGGTGTGGATATGCCCGATTTAGAGTTTGTTTTTCTCTTCTTTATTATGGTAAGGACATTTAACCCACTTAATAAATTCTTAAGTGTACAGTATGGTATTGTGAACTCTAGGCACAATGTCTTCTAGCAGAAGACCCCCGGAACTTACACATTTTGCATAGCTGAAACGTTAAACTTGTTGAACAGCAATGTCTCATTTCCACTACCTCTATCCCCTGGCTCCCACTATTCTACTCTTCGCCTCCCTGAGTCTGACCAGCTTAGAGACCTCCTATGAATAGAATCATACAGCATTTGTCCACCTCATTATCCTGGGTGAAATAGGCCTGTCACAGGACAAACAGGGCACTTGTTCTTGATTTTATTCAGATTTGTGTATTATGGACATTTTTGGGTTCTATGTGAGTTCAACTACACTGGGGAATTTTCCCCATGTGTGTTGGAGATAGGGTGGGCACGACCAGAATGTGAGAAAGTTCGACTCTAAGATGATAGATGGGGCATTGGTGAAAGGTAGGTTTTACCGGTGCTTGGGACAGGAATGGGTGGAGGTGGAGAGAGATTTCCTCATCTGCTTTACCTTCTCTGAAACAGAGTATGCTCTCTAAAGTCTAGCCCATTCTCTTCCCTATCTTTCCAGATTCAAATTAATAAACTAATGACAGGGTGCTAGAGAAACAGTCTACTTTCTTTCTTCACCTAATAATAGACAAAAGGGGCATAAAAAGATAACTAGTGCCTAGAGACCAGCTATGAGTTTTGGTGGCACCAATTTGCTTTGTTTGCCTCTGAAACCACCAGACCCTGATGAGCGATCGGGTCACAGGGGGCTCCCACTCCCAGGACCCAGATCACCTCTGATAGTCTGAGGGCAGCCATTCCAGCTGCTGTCCATATAATGCACTAATCCAGCAACCTATCCCCGTTGTAGTGTCAAAGCGTACTACTCGAAAGTGTAATAGCACACTTTTCATAAAAACAGAACATCAGTATGTGTTAAAGATTTTATGCACCTCATTCATTAATGAGAGAACCAGAGAGATGGTAAGACTGGCTCAAAAAACCTTTGGAGAGGTAGATACTTATAAGCAATTTGGAAAAGGAATATGATACTGATCTTGCTAAATTAGCTGCAACACTAGTTAATGTCCAGTTGGGCAAAAAGCCGTAGTTACAAGTTAGCATGTGGCTTCACTGTGTGTGAACTCCAATCCAGTGGCAAATAGCAAAGTCAAACACAGGTGCCTTTCTCCTAGATAATTAAATAATCCTCGGGGGAGCCTAAGAAACAATCACATTGAAAGGACAGCAGTCACCAAGTGCTTTGATTCCAAGTTTTGGAAACTTTTTTGTATTATTGCTATAGGAAAATGCCTAGATGTCACCGTGTGGTAGTAGTGACAAACGTGGTGGCCTTTTCCAAACCCATTTCTGCTTGACTTTCTAAAGATAACACAAGATGCCTCCAGTCCCTATGTAAGTGTAAGTTGAAATGTTTTTCTATTTTAGTCTCTGAGTCTTTGTCTAGACTGTGTGGTATCAAAGGCAAAATCGCTGTCTCTTTGGTCTTTCTTTTAACTGCCTTAATGTAATGAATGTGATTTTTCAGGCTCCTTAAGTATAAAAGCACTTTGGTTTTAAACTTAATCTTTAGAATTTTATGGCCATCTCTTTTTCTCTGAAAATGAGTCTAAATTTCAGGTCGAGGGAAGATGTCTTCTCCTCTGCCCTCTACTGTGTCCCGCCTGATCTCAGCCATGACTAACCTTTCCATGTTGACATCATCCAAGAACCCCATCTTCTTGTCTGGTCCCTGGCTGTGTGGTCCAGACCTCATTCTGTCAGTCACAACCTGGATTCTTTCAGAGCATGAACTCTTTTGGTAACAGCTCTCCTGTTCTTCCTTGGGGTCATGAGATTCTGAGTGTTGTGGCCTTAGTTTCTCAAAGTTCCAGACTTAGCATCCAGACATGTCAACTCTCTGATTGTCTTGCTATGCTGGACTGGGGGAACTCTGATCGCTTTTGATGCCTAAGATCCTGCATATGAATTTATGGCATAGATTCTTTCTGCTTTGGACCTGGATATCTGATAGGGATTCTGTTTCTTCTCTACCCAGCTTGCCTTGGAGGGAGCTTTAAGGTCAGGCGGGGTGAAGAATCCTTCTCAGAAGCTGTTGCCAGCACCTACTTTTCCCACTCTTTTCTTCATATCTCTTTTTCTTCTTCAAACCAGACAATTCATCTCTAAGACTTGGGATAATGCCTGTATTCTCTGAGATCTATTGCATAGGGCTGGATGGACCTTGGTGTTTAAAACTCAAAAGCCAAAGTTGCTTTTTATTCTTCACATCTATGCTAGAACATAAAGGGGAATTTGAAGGCTGGAGGTTATCAGGCTCTAGTGGAGGAATAATAGGGGAAGACATCAGGAAAAGGAATGAAGCGAAAGGTTATGACAAAGATGAGAAAGAATTATAGGGGGAAAAATGAAGTAATACTTGAAAATATTTTCCCAGCACGGTTAGCAGGGTGCCCTGCATGCATAGAGATTCCTATCCTGTAGAGTCATCAGGTGGCAAATGTGTCTTGCATAATAGGAAACACGCAAAAAATGTACCATTTTAATTTCCTTTTGTTGAGATTGACGGATTTTAAGTGTTTCATTTCCAGTACTTGCTGAATATCATGTGATTGTGTATGAGTGTGTATGTCTTTTTTCAATTAAGTTGTCAGTCTACCCTTATTTTTAGGGGATAAGAAAAGCATTTTAAATTATTCTAAATTGTTTGAATAAATGTGCTCACTGATTTGTGAAAGTCCAGGATTGGGGCTGCAGCGTTTTTACTGGAATCTTTTTGTGATTTGGAGAACATTTGGAAGACTTGTACAAAACAATTCTTGCTTTAATCAATTAGATTAAGTTTCGAGAAAAAGATACTTTCTGATTTCTTTTAGATCTGAATAATGCAAGAGCCATTGGCTTTAAAGCCTCTCCACATTGCATTGCATTTGTGAATTTTTCAATATTGCAACCCCTTGTACACTTTTTGGACAATGATGAAGAATATCGCCCATGAGGCCTTCGCTCTGGGAGGTTCAGATATAAATGCTGAGCACATCCCTAAATCCCAGGATAGCTGCACCAACAGACGTGGTTCTAGTAAACCCGGGTTTACAGAGAAGCCTAAGTTTAAACATCCATCTGCAGCTTTGTGAGAGATAATGTTTCACTTTACTTGTCCTGTTAGCCATGACTTTTGGTCTTGAAAGTCACATATAACAAGGGCATGAAACTGTACTAAAATCCCTATGCACAGGGCAGAGGACATCTGTGTCTTTTGCCTGTCCAACATCCACTGTCTTTTCTTCTAATAGCTTCTCACCAAAGTTGCTTTGGGGGGACCACCCTTCCTCCTTTGGATGAAGTTTTGGTGGAAATGTCAATTAGGATACCTCCTTCCTCCTCGCCAAGTAGTAAGTGGTCCCATCTGAGCCAGTCCCCAGTGGAATGACATGTAATCACCAGCCATGACAAGAGCTTATGTATCACAACTGTGACATCTTGGAGATGATCCTTCCTGGTTCTTACACCTGGATCCCCAAAGCTGCACAGGGCCCTGTCCTTTCCCACAAGTTTAGTTTTGTTTCAGGGACCATTGTCCATAGCATAGCTGAAACTTCCTCCCTAAATGGCATAGCTTTGGCCAGCACTGCTGCTCTTGCGTGTGGCTAGACAGTCCTAATCGAAGCATAGATTATCAGGTAAAACCCTCTGGATGAAATATAAGACAGGTTTCAAATTTCCAAATCTCATGGAAGGATGCTTTGACAGAGCTCATGTGGACGTAAAGGTCTTATGACTTATTCTACACTGTTTTGAGGCATGAACATTTAATTTGCTGGCTTTCTTTAGCAATTTCTGCATAGAGATGTTGACAAAATCAGGGCCTTTAATCTGAGTTAAAGAGAGGAATAGTATTCACAAAGAGACATTTGACTTAAGTCTCACACTCTTGGAGTTTTTTACATTTGTATATTTTCAGTTATATTCCAATAATGCTATACATGCATTGAGGGGTGTGTGTGTGTGTGTGTGTGTGTGCGCGCGCATGTGTGTGTGAAATTGTAAACATTGCACTTAAAATATAGCAACATTTTCACACCTTTTTGGTATTTCTTTATTAAATATTGAAGTTATATAGATTTATCTCCCTGTCTGAATGGCTGGGGTTATAATCCATTAAAAAATCTTCCCAGTAGTATGAGGGGATGGTGTGTTGGCAAATTGATATTTCTCTCATTATCATTTTAAAGAATTGGGATTTTGTTAAGCAAATAACAGTTGAAGTTTGATGACACATTATACAAGATTAATGTTGTATGAATTAGAGTCCCTGATGAGATTAGTTTTAATTAAGATCTCAAGGAAGAGAAAGTATTAAGGGAGGGTAGTGCAGGGAAAAGGAGTCAGATTGTGCTAATATCAGCTTTATTTCCAAAAGCGCTATTTAGAAATGCCTTTAAACTCTCCTAGGATTCCACTTTAACAGGAGACAAAGTCATCCTGGTGTTTGTAGCGAAGTTGCAAATCCTAGTTTGCTATGCAGACATGGCTTTGTTGGACAATCCATGTTTAATGCACCAAAAAAGTGCACTTCTTTGCAGCTTATCACAGAGTGATAATGAAAACATCTGTCACCTTGGCTGGGGAGCCCCAAAGCAAATGCCTTCCAAAGTTGTCTTTATGTTTTAACAAACAACTTAAGGGCAGGGTCCTGAGTCAGTGCCTTCTGGGACTCTGGTGGATGCAGGGAGCTGGAGGCTGGCTGGTGGGGGAGACACAGGAAATGCTGTGGGGACTGATGGTTTGGCTGTGTGTCCCCACCCAAATCTCATCACAAATTGTAATCCCCATGTCAGGGGAGGGACATGGTGGGGGGTGATTAGATCACAGGGTGGATTTACCCCTTGCTGTTCTCTTAATAGTGAGTGAGTTCTTACAGACAACTGATGGTTTCAAAGTGCGGCATGTGCCCACTCGCTCGCTCTCTCCTGCTCTGCCATGGTTAAGACTAGCTTACTCCTCCTTTGCCTCCCGCCATGATTGTAAGTTTCCTGAGGCTCCCCCAGTCATGATTCCTGTAGAGCCTGAGGAACTGTGGGCCAATTAAACCTCTTTTCTCTGTAAATTACCAGGTCTCAGTTATGTCTTTATAGCATTGTGAAAATGGACTAATACAGGAACACTCTCATCTCCAGAGGGCAGCAGGAATTACGTCCACAATGAGGAAATGTGGGCCCAACACTGCCAAACCTTCTGAATTTTCAGAAACCAGAAATCAAAAATTTTAAATGTGATACTCTTGGCTTTTTTGTTAAAGTATGATTGACACATAGTAATTGTACATATTTATGGGGTACAACATGATGTTTTGATACATGTATACATTGTGCGATGATCATTTTCATTGGCTTAAACATTTATATTATTTGTGGTGAGGCAAACATCCAAAAACCTCTCTTCTAGCTACTTCAAAATATACATTATTGTGAGCGCTAGTCACCCTACTATGGCACAGCACAGCAGAACTGATTCCTCCTCTAGTACTATACCTTGGTACCCGCTGACCAACCCCTTCCCAGCTTTCCTTGCTCCTCCCCTCCCACCCTCTGGTAGGGAGTGAAACTCTTGGCTTTTAAAAGTCAACCAGTAAGATAATTCCATAACCATGACACAGGACCTTGTGGCCTCTGAGTTCCATTCTTTACCACTTACGAATAGGCCTGTTATTTGGAAATACTGTAATTCTGCAATGTTGGTCCATCATAGTCTTTCACCATATTAATGGAATAGAGAGGTCAAACCGTAAGTAGATGCAGAACCAACACCATTTATGATGAAAATTCTCAGAACACTAGGAATAGAAAATAACTTTCTCCATACAATAAAGGGCATCTGGCTGGGCGCGGTAGCTCACGCCTGTAATCCCAGCACTTTGGGAGGCAGAGGCAGGCCAGATCATGAGGTCAGGAGATCGAGACCATCCTGGCTAACACAGTGAAACCCAGTCTCTACTAAAAATACAAAAATTAGCCAGGCGTGGTGGTGGGTGCCTGTAATCCCAGCTACCTGGGAGGCTGAGGCAGGAGAATGACGTGAACCCGGGAGGTGGAGCATGCAGGGAGCCGAGATCACGCCACTGCACTCCAGGCTGGGTGACAAAGTGAGACTCCATCTCAAAATAAATAAATAAATAA
Organism: Pan troglodytes; assembly: GCF_028858775.2. Classification (NCBI taxonomy): domain Eukaryota; kingdom Metazoa; phylum Chordata; class Mammalia; order Primates; family Hominidae; genus Pan; species Pan troglodytes. Next base: position 136,555,518 of record NC_072408.2, on the reverse strand, counting down.
ATAAAGGGCATCCTCTGACAAGCCACAGGCATCATCGTCAGTAGAGACGGACTGAATGCTTTCTATCCAGGAGAGGGAATGGGGATGGGATGCATCTTCTCCCACTCCCTTCAACATTCACTGGCTTTGCTAACCACTGCCACAGGAAGGGAAAAGGATTAAAAGGCATGTAGACTGGAAAAGATGCACTAACTGACTTTCTTGGCAGATGACAGAATGGTACACGGACAATTCTCAAGAATCTACAAGTACCGTGAGCCAGGTCTACATACTCTGTGTCTTTCTTGAAGGAAGTTTCACCCATTAAGAGAGAGATTCTAGGCTAGGCGCGGTGGCTTATGCCTGTAATCCCAGCACTTTGGGAGGCCGAGACGGGCAGATCATTTGAGGTCAGGAGTTTGAGATCAGCCTGACCAACGTGGTGAAATACCATCTCTACTAAAAGTACAAAAAAAAAAAAATTAGTGGGGCATGGTGGCTCATACCTCTATTCCCATCTACTTGGGAGGCTGAGGCAGGAGAATCGCTTGAACGTGGGAGGTGGAGGTTGCAGTGAGCTGAGATCGTGCCACTGCACTTGAGCCTGGGTGACAGAGTGAGACTTAAAAAAAAAAAAATTCTTTTCACTTCATTTGTACACAAAACATGCTAAAAATTAAGCTGTTGCCTCACCTGAAGAGACACCTCTGATTAATGACAGTTCATGAAAGTTTTACTTCTCTGAAGGTTGCCTCTGTGCACGTGTATGTGTGGCCTCCACAGCTACAGAGAGGCAATGGTAGTTCAGCGCGGAGGCTCTAGAGCTGTGCTATGAGCTCTGGCTCTGCCACGTTCTATCTGAGGCTACATTTATAGCTGGACTTTGACTCTGATGCAGTGTGTCAGTGTGCACGTATGCAGAGTCAATTAGCATCGATCTAAGTGTGAACATTCTTAGAAATACAATCAATAACCATGATAACAGTTACAAACCAATCATAGCAACTTAAGAACTGTGGATGGAGCGCAGCAGCATCCCTTTGCCGCCCTTCTTCTCTGCTGATCTCTCCTGTGTGATCACTCCTCATCTGTCTCCTTAATTAGCCTCTTCTCATCAGTTGTTTCTTTAGCTCAGAGGTCCTGAACACAAATGAACGAATGGTCCAGGCAGGTGTCCTCAGTGTTTGGAGGTGCAGGTACAAAAAGTAAGGGGTTTGGTGAGGAGTACAGTGAACATGAGCCTTGTTTCTCAAACCCTCTGTGGTGAAGGACTCACTTTTATTTCTTACTTTCTTGGATAAACACCTATTCACATCCAAAATTTTGAGCAACACTGAAGGAGAAGGTGCTTGTCAAATCACACATATCTGCAGCCCACCGGCTTAGCAGATGTGGGTTTTTGTTGCTCTGGGAGCCCTAGTTTTTCTTCTCTTCTTACTTTGTTTTTCTTCCATCGGGATCCACCCATTCCTCTTCGTTCCAGAACTTTCTTTCCAGCTATATATTGAACCTCCTCGTTGAAATAGTGCCCAGATACTTTAAACTCAAGATGAACTTGTATTTTTCTATGAGCCCTGCTTCTCTTCCTTGGACCCTTTCTCCCTGTTAATATTTAAGAACATCACATGTGCCCAGACAAGCTCAAAAACATGAAGTGCTCCCTCTCTCACATCCTCCCTGTCAGGTGTGTCCTCAAGGCCCATTTGGTTTACCACCACAATGAAAAACCTCCCTCCTCAGTCTCATTCTCCGTCCTCATTGCTAGGACAGTCGGTATCTTCATGCTTTTGACTCCCTCTTTTCCTCCCCCAGAATCTTTCTTTCTGCAATGCACCTGGAAAATCCTAATTCATTCTTCAGACTCAAATACCTTTTTGTATCATTCTCTAATTCCAGCAGGCAGAGATGGCCATTGTTGCTTCTATGCCAAGGTTGTTCTGCAAACCTCCATTGCAGTGCTTACCACTGTCTAAAGAGTCATCCATGTATCTGAGCAATGCTCATATTTATCAAGCAGGTACCATGCACCAAGCCCTGTTGCAAATGCACAGAAAACAGGTTCTTGCCTGCATGGACGCGGCATCCTAATGAGGGGGAACAGACAGTGCCCAAATAAATAAGCAAATACGCGTCGCCTGTCCGCGGTGATGAGTGCTAGAAAGAAGAACAAAGCAGGGAGATGAGTTCAGCTGTGTGTGTATCTGAATGTGTGTGTGTCGTGTGTGTGTGTGTCTGTGTGTGTCTGAATGTGTGTCGAGTGTGTGTCAAGTGTGTGTATCAAATGTGTCTGTGTCGAGTGTGTGAATGTGTTGAGTGTGTGTGTGGATGTGTGTGTGTCAAGTGTGTGTGTCTGTGTGTATGTCTGAGTGTGTGTTGAGTGTGTCTGAGTGTATGTCGAGTGTGTGTGAGTGCATGTCTGTGTGTGTCTGAATGTGTGTGTCTGTGTCTGGTGTATGTATCTGACTGTGTGTGTGTCTGTGTTGAGTGTGTGTGTCTGTATGTCAAGTGTGCGTGTGAGCGCATGTCTGTGTGTGTGTGTCTGAAAGTGTGTGAAAGGGTGTCTGAGAGTGTGTGTGTCTGAATGTGTGAGAGTGTGTGTGTCTGAGTGTGTGTGAGAGGGTATCTGAGAGTGTGTGTGTCTAAATGTGTGTGAGAGGGTGTCTGAGAGTGTGTGTGTCTAAATGTGTGTGAAAGGGTGTCTGAGAGTGTGTGTGTCTGAATGTGTGAGAGTGTGTGTGTCTGAGTGTGTGTGAGAGGGTATCTGAGAGTGTGTGTGTCTGAATGTGTGAGAGTGTGTGTGTCTGAGTGTGTGTGAGAGGGTATCTGAGAGTGTGTGTGTCTAAATGTGTGTGAGAGGGTGTCTGAGAGTGTGTGTGTCTAAATGTGTGTGAAAGGGTGTCTGAGAGTGTGTGTGTCTGAATGTGTGAGAGTGTGTGTGTCTGAGTGTGTGTGAGAGGGTATCTGAGAGTGTGTGTGAGAGGGTATCTGAGAGTGTGTGTGTCTAAATGTGTGTGAGAGGGTGTGAGAGTGTGTGTGTCTGTGTGTGTGAGAATGTGTGTGTGTCTGAGTGTGTGTGTGGAGCTTTCAAATGTGTAAAAGTGAGAAACTACCAATTGGGCAATGTCCTGAAGGAGACTTTAGAATGAGCTATGTGGACATCAAAGAAAAGTCAACTTGAGGCGGATGGAAAGGTCCAAGCTGGGCTGGCAGCTGCCCCGCCCGGGTCACTGTGAAGAGGACAGGGTGGCTGGAGGGAGGAGTAAGAAGGAGAGGGAGGAGGGAGAAGGAGCGGGAGGAGGGAGAAGGAGCGGGAGGAGGGAGAAGGAGCGGGAGGAGGGAGAAGGAGAGGGAGGAGGGAGAAGGAGCGGGAGGAGGGAGAAGGAGAGCTATCAGACAAGCGATGGGAACCGGATGGGCTCAGGACCTTGTGGGCGGTTATGAGGACCTTGGCTTTTACTCTCAAGGAAGTGGAGCGCCCTGGGCTCCACGAGCTGAACTGATTGACCTCTTAACGATTCACTCTGGCTGCTGTGCAGAGAAGAGACTGTCGGATGAATGGGCAGGAGCAAGGCACCCAGATGAGAGACGGGGCCAGAGAAGTTGTAGCAGGGCAGGTGGGCAGACGTGGTGAATGTGGAGCCGATAGGATTGGGTGATAAATTGGACGAGGAGCCTGAGACAAAGAGAAGAGAGAATGACGGTCGCTGAGCAAGTTGCACGGATAGAGTTGCTGTCTGCTGAGTTGGGAAGGCTGGGAAAGGTAGATTCAGGAGGGGAGACGGCAGGAGTGCAGAGAAAAACTTCCTTAGGAGTGTCTCTTCCATGACACTGTCGCTTCTGTAGGGCATAAAATTTTTAACCCTTATCACCAAAAACCTGAGTCTTGGGAGGTCCTCGATAAAGGTTTACATAAATGATGAAATCCCTTTCCTCTCACCAAATATGGCTTATGTGTATAAAAAATAGCATTTCTTTGCTGACAGAGAGAAAAATAGAACAAGCTTTGTTCAGTGCTACAAAGCATTCCAACCCACTGGCCACCCCCACGCCTGACAATGCTTTTCAAGTCCTGAGCTCACCTTTAATGTATGTTAAATCTGATGATATCCTCCCATCTCCTAATTTCATGACCCTGGTCCGGGATGCTGTCTTCTTTCTCATCAGCCTCCTAATTGGTCCTCCCAATTCTACCTTACAAGCCGTTCCTCTCACAGCAGGAAGAGTAATCTCAAATGCAAATGAAACCACATTACTCTTTGGTTTAACATCCTTGGATAACTTTTCATTGCAGTAAAGACGAGACACAGACTCTTCACCTGTCAGGTCTTGTACACCCTGGAACTGCCCACCTTGACCCTCTGCCAATTCTCTCACTGTGCTCCCTTTGCACTGGCTCTCTCTCATTGCATCGTTCAAACCTTTTGTTTCACCAAGGCTTTTGTAAGTGTTGCTTCTCTACCTGCAAAGTGGATTCATTGGCTTTTGATCATTCATTCGTCAATGTTGTTTGGGAAAGCTCATTCCTCCTTCTGGATCTCTCTCATGGTCCAGGTCCCTGGATGAATGTCAGCCTTCTAAGAGACCTCCCCAGACCTGTGCCTGAGTCACCAAAGAGTTTCTCCAGGATTCTCCTTCCGAACGGCTGGGGTGGCTCTGTTTGCTTGTGGGGAAGACTGGTTTATGGAATTCACACAGAATCAGAGACCTTCACTCTACACAGGCGAATAGTTTACATCATTTTTACTCTTTGCAAGTTGATTCCTCCACTTATTTACTTGCTTTTTGTTTTGTGTATTTAGCAAATATCATGTTAAATGTACCTGGTGCTCTGTTCCAGAGTTACCTCCAGGCAGGAACACAACAGGTGATATTCTTTATGGTGATACAAGTAACTGACTCTAGACAGTCCTAAGCATCAGACCTAGATGGTAACTGTTTAGTGTTAATGGCCCTGTGAAATGGGTTATACCGTTATGAGTTACATCTTGAAATGAAAGAAGTGAAGGAGGGAGAGATTAGTAAGAGATAGAGGGGGATTGAATCCGTGCACTCACAGGTTAGAGGACATTTGGGGAATGGCTGTTGTGAAAGGGCAGTCTGGAGGCCTGGTCATGAGAAGGTGGATATAACCAGATGACCTGGTAGGCATCAACCCCCCAGATCTCTGATCTATGGACTTGGGGTTTTATAACAATGACCACATCCGCATTTGCAGGTATTGACTTTGGAAGAGTCACTGCCACAAGCAAATATTCTAAAAATGAGCAAATACTATGAAGTAGAACATTGCCTGCCCAGCACTTCCAGCCAGTCTCTAAGAATTGGTTTTGAAGGGATGTTGTATAGGGGTATTAGTTCTTTTTCAAATAGATAGAAAGAAATATCCAAGACTGGGTAATTTTTAAAGGAAAGAGATTTAATTGACTCACAGTTCCACACAGCTGGGCAGGCATCAGGAAACTTACAATCATGGCAGAAGGGAAAGCAGGCATGTCTTACATGGTAGCAGGACAGCGAGAGAGCATGTGTGTAGGAGGAACAGTCAAACACTCAATAAAACCATCAGATCTCATGAGAATTCACTCACTATCACGAGAACAGCATGGGGGAAACCGCCCTGTGATCCAATCACCTCCCACCTGGTCTCTCCCTTGACATGTGGGGATTATGGGGATTGTAATTCAAGATGAGATTTGGGTGGGGACACAGAGCCCAACCATATCAGTAGGATTATATATTAATAATTTCCTTGCCTTTGTGTCATTGCATGCTTTCCCCTAGCAGACTTTATGAATCTCCAGTTGAGGCCTTTTCTACTCATTTGCGTTTGCTCAGGACCTAGATTAGGGTGTATTAATCTATTGAGGTACCTGGACACAAAATTTAGGGAAGTGCTCACTCTCAAGTTTACACAGTCCAGGGTGTGTGCCTGAGAGTGCGCTCCTTAAATTTGGAGGCCTAAGCAGCTCAGTCTCACCCTAGTCCCAGCCCTGTATCTGCTAGAAGCCTGGAGAGCTTGATGCCACTGTGATATTGGCAGGGCTGCAAAATATATACTATCTGTACTCAGCACTACTTTTTATAATTACCTACAGGCATATGTTTGTCAAAGGCTCCATTTCAGACTGTCTGCTCCAGCTGGGGGCAATATGAAATCTCCTTCCCACACCCACTTTTAATAATTAAACAGGAATCTTTGGGGCACATGAGATTCTGGAGTGGAAACTATAACAATAATACCTTTGGTACAGAGTTGAGGAAAGTACATCCTTGGAGCGATCTCAACATTGTAACATTTGCAATAGTAAGCAGTTGAACATTGATATTAAATATCACAGTAATAGCTAACATTGAGGTAATTCTTGAAATGAGCTGCATACTGTTTTAAGGGTAATGGCCATTAAAATAATGCATGAGACAGGAGCTGCTGTCACCCTATTTTACAGGTGTGGAAATTGAGGTCACTTATCCACACAGTTAGTGGGCATCTCAGACAGAATCCACACCCAGTCCCCATCCTGAGCAGGGAGGCAACACTGTAGATAGGTGTATAGGTTCCCTACTGCTGCTGTAACAAAATGCCACAAATTGAGTGACTTGAAACTGCACACGCTTTTTTGTCTCTGACATCTCACTGAGCTAAAGTGGAAGTATAGGCAGAGCTGTGTGTCTTCTGGAAGCTCAAGGGGAAGATCTGTTTCCCTGCTGTTTTCAGCTTCTAGAGGCTGCTCCTGTTCCAAGCTCTGCCTTCATCATTATGATGTCCCCTCTTTCATCATGTTGTCTCCCTCCTGTAGGGGCCTCAGTGATTTGAGCCTACCCTGATAATTCAGGATAATCTCTCATCTCAAGATCCCTAACTTAATCATACCTGCAGAGTCCCTCTCACCATGTAAGCTAACATGTTCACAGGTTTCAAAGATTAGGGCACGAACATATTTTTTTGGTTGTAGGGGGATGTATTAGTCCATTCTCATGCTGCTAATAAAGACCTACCTGAAACTGGCAAATTTATAAAGGAAAGAGGTTTAATTGACTCAGTTCAGCATGGCTGGGGAGGCCTCAGGAAACTTACAACCATGGCAGAAGGGGAAGCAAACACGTTCTTCTTCACATGGTGGCGGGAAGGAGAAGTGCTGAGTAAAAGGGGGAAAAGCCCCTTATAAAACCACCAGATCTCCTGTGAACTCACTTAGTATCACGTGAACAGCAGCATGGGGGTAACTGCCACTATGGTTAAATTATCTCCCATTGGGTCCCTCCCACAGCACGTGGGGAGTATGGGAACTGCAATTCAAGATGAAAAGTGGATGGAGACACGGCCAAATATATCAGGGAAGTATTATTCCATTTGCCACAATCATTAGGAACAAGTTGGGAATTTTCCAGTACTACAGAGGCTGTGTGGACATGGGAAGACTTTGGAAGATGTAGAGAGCAGATTTCTGAATCCAGGAGGGCAGAGGAGGTTGGGATGGAAGGCCCAGGCCATGAGGGCAGATTCTTCCCTGTGGATTGGGATGTGCTTTCTAAAAACTTTCCTTGAGACCCTTACACAGTGTGATTCCCTCAGTGGATCTTCAGTCAATTTAGACAAAAGCAATGTATTCATTTTCTCAATTTTACCAGGTCAGATTACTTGGTCTGGCTTCCCAGTGGGTTCTTATTCTAGAAGCCAGAAGGCAATTGAAATTGATGAAATTCTTGCATTCCAGTGCTTCAAAGACCTGGACTTTCATCAATTTTAATCACAGGGATGGAGCCAATCAACAGAGTCACAGAGCTGGAAGACACTGGGTCTATCTCAGGTGCATGCAGACAGCAATTTGTTTTAAGGAGTTCTGAGGGGTAAAGCTCACAGGCACACCAGGGACGTAGACTCATGGTACACAGTGTTTGTGTTGTGAGTATCATATTTTCTGCAGCTACTCCTGGAGCAAAACTTAATTGTTTAAGGACCCAGAAGGAAAATGTTTTCTGTGTTACCTACTTTTTTCAGATGGTGATATGGTTTGAATGTGTGTACTTTAATCTCATGTTGAAATGTGACCTCCAATGTGGGAGGTGGGGTCTGATGGGAGACGTTTAGATCATGGAGGTGGATCCCTCATGAATGGCTTGGCTTGTTAATGAGTTACCATGAGATCTGACTGTCAAAAAGAGTCTGGGACCTCTTCTTCTCTCTCTTGCTCCCTCTCTCACCATGTGACATGTTGGCTCCCTCTTCACCTTCCACCATGAGGAAGAGCTTCCTGAGGCCTCACCAGAAGCTGAGCAGATGCTGGTACCATACTTGCACAGCTGGCAGAACTGTGTGCCAAATAAACCTCTTTTCTTTATAAATTACTCAGTCTCAGCTATTCCTTTATGGCAGTGCAAAATGGACTAACACAGATGGCTATTGTTAGAACTGTTTAGTATTTGAACCTTAAAACACGTTTCATTGGAAGCCATTCTGAAGTCTCTGACACAGTACACTAAACCTTTGTGAGGAGAGCACACCAACAAATCACTTAACATTCTCTTACTTGGGGCCATTATTTTGCATACCTTGTGGTATGCTAAAGATGTAGATGTTGTTAGTTTGGGAATAAGTTATGACCCCAATTATGGACCTAGATTCAGCTTTCCCTAAAAAGCCTCTGAGGTCAGCAGTGATTATTTGCCATTTTCTCTTAAGGATGAAACTTCAAGACTCCCTAGTCGGTGTATCAACATCGCAGACATTCAAAGCTAAAATGGCACCTTGAAGACTGTCCTCATTTTGTAAATAAGCTACTTAAGCCCCCAAGACTAGCATCACTCATTTAAAATCACACAGATAGGACTTAAAGTCTTATTTCCCAATTTCCAATTCAGTGACCTTTTCAAAAATCCCAGTCCTAATTGCCACAGTGGTCTGATTGTAGGGATGCCATCTTGCAGAACATATGAGTTTGCAGTGAGGTCACTTCTTCCCTTTTATTTTCTTGCCATCCAGGGAGAGAACATTCTTCACAGTTGCTGTGGTTGAGCACTGACTTATTCATATTCTTCAGTATACTATTGATTCTTTCAGAGTCTCTCAAGTCCCTGTTATTTTCCTGCTACTCCCCTTTTTCTCATGAGTAGCAGGTGGTTAAGGAATGCATTTTTCTTTATTGTTCTATAATAATAGCTTCTACATATTGAAGACTAATAAACAATGTGTCAGGCACTAATTTTCATAGATTAACACGTCCAATGAAACAATCCTAGGAACCAGTCTCTGTTAATATCCATAGTTGACAGATGAGAAAACTAAGAGAGAAGTCAAGGAAAATTATTAAAATTACAGAGCAAACATGGGCTAGAGCCAAGATTTGCAGCCAGGCAGTGTAGTACCAGGGTCGATGCAATGAACTACTGCGCAGTATCCCCTCCTTGTAACTTGAGGCTATTTCTATTCTGTGCCCCATTTCACATGGGTGGCAGAGATGGGAGACCAGGGCTTTGGTCACTCCAGTGTCTCTCTGTGCCCACACGGCTTTGTCTCATTTCTGGGGAACATACAAAGGGTGCTATGGGGTGTCTGAGGGTGAGTGTCTGATTCCTTGTGTCATTTGTCTCCACTTGCATCTTCTGAAATGTTCACCCCCACCCCAATCCTTGCACATTGATCTGTGCATTTTCCTCTAAATTGTACCTCATTTGCACAAGTTTCTTTCAGAGCATTTTTCAGCTGCATCCTTGCTTCTCAAGGCATGAGAGCTTCCTGGAGGTTCTCTGAGGCACTGGTTGCCATTCCCTCTTGGAGTCATTTGAGCTTCCCTCTCTGGGATGTACTCTGGAGTCAAAGACAGGTCTCCTCTGCTCTCTGGTCCTGTAAAACTACATGGGACTTTTCCCTCCCCTTTCCTGGCTTAGTCTAGGAACAAGGCATAGGATGCCTTCCGAGGGAGTTCCCATTGAAGTCTGTCCCCTGTTCCCCCATTCCCTGTCCTGGACACCTCACTGCCCCTCATCTGTGGAGCACTCTGTGGCTCCTTTCGTTTCCTTTAGAGGCTTTTAACTAGAGAAACAACCCTTTCATTTTCTCTCCTATTTTTTTTTTTTTTTTTTTTTTTTGAGATGGAGTTTTGCTCTTTTTGCCCAGGCTGGAGTGCCATGGCACAATCTCGGCTCACCGCAACCTCCGCCTCCTGGGTTCAAGCGATTCTGCTGCCTCAGCCTCCCGAGTAGCTGGGATTACAGGCATGCGCCACCACCCCAGCTAATTCTGTGTTTTTAGTAGAGATGGGGTTTCTCCATGTTGGTCAGGCGGTCTTGAACTCCTGACCTCAGGTGATCCACCTGCCTCAGCCTCCCAAAGTACTGGGATTACAGGCGTGAGCCACCGCGCCTGGCCCCTTTTCTCTTCTTTTCCTCTTTTGGCGACCCTTTCTGTTTTCTTGATTACAGAGTTAGTGTACAGCGGATATAAAGTTTTGGTTATGCAAGATGAATGAGTCCTAAAGATGGGCTTGTGGACTTCAGTATTCATTAGGAGGTTAAATCTCACATTGTGTTCTTACCACAGAAACCAAAACTTTGCATCTGTGCCCTGGATTGTGGCGATGGGATCATGGGGGTTTTCATTTGCCCAAACTCATCAAATTGTGCACGTGAATGAGTGCAGCTCTTTGTATGTCAACTATATCTAAAGAAACGTGTTTAAAAATACAGGGAAGAAACTCTTAGGCTGTTTTCTCTCCAATCTGTCTTCGTGTGAGACAATAAGCATGAAATGGTATATGAATCCCATTAATATATTAATTCCCACTGGAAAATTGAGGCTGAAGGTACCAAAGGTTTATGGCCATTGAGAGAAGAGATCTCTTGATGTTTCAAAAATAGTATCCTGCTACATTTGCCCTGTATGTATTTGTTCATGGGCTATGAAGTAACATCTGTCAGAATTTCAAGAATTTGTGCCATGCCACATGGGGAACACTTGACATCAAAGTCAATGTAGAAATTCTTCAGGAGATGGCACTTTGGCTGAAATGACACAAATCATAATTTCCCCAAAGCTCTCCATAAAGCCTTCTGTTGGACATAATTCAGGGCCCTAAAATGCTAAAATTACATCTTTAATGTCATAATTAAATTCAAAGGCCTGAGGTCACCTGAATAGTGTGTACAGGAAATCCTTGAGATAACAGAAAGTGGCCGGAAAGTATAAATACATTCTTGCACCATCAACTTACTTTATCAGTGTGAGCTCTATATCATCTTATCATAGAATTACCCTACTAATTTTTAAGGAACTGGATTGGTTTTGAAGTGATTTTTTTTTCAATAGGTACCAAAAGAATGTATAGCACAAACCAGAAAATAATGTACTGTTCTATTCATGTTTTAATCTGTGCTTTGTAATGTTGGGTATGTGGCATCCTTGAAAGCCTTGGAATATTTTCTTCAGTCATCAATGATTAGGTTTCAATCAGTAGAACTAGTTTGTGCAAGAATATTAAAGATACTTACACCTGAATGATTAAAATTTCCACAGCTAGTCAGATAGACATGGATGTGTATCATGAGAGAAGAATAATATTTGCAGCATAGACAATGACCACCTTCAGGCAAATACCTTGCATTATCCATTTAAATGTATAGGGCCCAGCAACAGTACCTGGGCCATAATAACTACTAAAAGCATGAATGTTTGTTGGATGAATTTTAGACAGGTTTCTTAAGATATAGAGACCTGACTATCTTCAAGTCTTGAACTATGAAAGTCACAAAATTATTCTGCACTTTTGTTTGAGTCAAAATCCTAGAAAGAAATGGACAACATCTTCCAAGGGGTGATTGAAGAGATTTTGATGATGGGGCTGATTACAACGATATGGTCAGTGTTAAGGAACCTGACCCCAGGGTAGCAGGAGTGGTCAATAGTCACTACCATTTGACTGAAAAAGGTGGGAAAGAGAATGGGATACTGAGACCAGAAGACAGAGGCCACATTAGGAGAGGGGCCAGTCTATGGGAGCTGCAGCCATACACTGAAGAACATGGTTTCGGCCACAACTGCAACTAACAAGGAGATATGATCATTAAGACAAAGGCTCATTATTTTTAGGGTTCTTTAGAATGAAAGAAGGCCCAGGAGAAAAGTAGGTACTCCTCGAGCACAGTAGTGCCAGAGATGTTAATTACCAATGGAGAAGGGTCAATGCCATCTTAATAGTAGAACCTGCTTGCATTTTGCTAGATGACTTCATCTGTAGAAGACCTCATATTTCCTGCCAGTGCCTCCCACTGCCTGAACTCAACCAGAAGCTAGAGGATGAGGAAGCCCAGTTGGTGCAGTCCATGGGGACCAGGCCTCTGAGGAATGAACGTGAATGCACAGAATATCCATCTCATTCATTGGGATGCATTTACCAAGTGCAGCTTTCTAAAGCAGCAACTCACTATACCTTGCCATAAAGGAATTTTGATTAGATACCATTATAGGTGTGACCCAGCAGTCCAGGAAATCCTATTTGTGTCCCCAGAAGAGGGTTATTCTTCTTCTGTTTTGTTAGAGAGAGACAGAAGAGAAGCTGAGGTAGGCCAGCGTGCATCCATCTGTTCTTGTCTTGCCTGGTGATCCACAGGCAAGAGTTGACGTCTCCTCTGTCTTTTTGGCCACAGCTCCCTCCGTCCCCTCGCCTTGCCTTGGCTAGAGGCTCATCAGTTCATCAGGAGGTGGGAATTTTCCCCACCTGGAGTCCACCCACACCTGTTTCCCTGAGCGTGAAGTTGGATGTGTGTTGAAGTGATTCTTGTTCTGAAAGGCTGCACAAGAATTGAAAGCAGAGCAGGGCAGGATGCAGGACTGGGACCCAGGAGCCGATATCCATAACCCACCCACCTCCTCACTACACCGCCTAAGAGTGAGCTGGGCTAGGGCAGAGGCCAGTCCTGTTCCTTTTTCTAGCTCAAACACACTGCTCTTGGGCTGGAGCAGATGCTGATGGAGCTTTTGTCATCTTCTTAAGAGGAATGGAACAGTCTCTGGCCCCATGATTTGGGGTAAGACTGTGAGAGTTTCTTTTCCAAGTAAATCTCCCTAGCAGTTATGGCACCACCTCACTCCTTCTGGATCATTATACTCCTTCTGGATCATTATACTTCTGGGTATAATGTACGTGTAGAAGACACATATTGTTTGTCTTCTACAGATAAAGTTATCTCGCAGAATGAAAGCAGGTTCTACTATTAAGATGGCATTGACCCTTCTCCTTTGGTAATTAACATCTCTGGTGTTACCGTGCTCAAGGAGTATTTGCTTCTGTCCTGGGCCGCCTTTTGTTATAAAAGGCCCTAAATCGCTGAGACTTGGTTTGAAAGAAAATGGGTCTGACTGAATCATTCAGGACAGCCGGCTCTATCTCCAAGAAGAGATCTATAGATTTCCAATTTCCTCCCCCAATAGAGAGTGAAGTTTTACAGTGTGTCTTGCCACATGAATGTTTTCATGTCTTGCTACAGCGTGTTGGGGTTTTCTCCTTTTCTGCATCTCTGCAGTCTTAGGCTACACATCAAAGACTTGCTGTATGTTGTTGCATTCACACAACCAGCCTCTTTTGTTTTCCTTCCCCCCTCTTCCTTTCTTTCTTTTTTCCTTTTCTTTTTTCTTCCTCCCTTTTCTCTCTCCTCCCTTTTTCTTCTCCCTTTCTTTCGTCCTTCTTCTCTGTCTCCTTTTCTTCCCTCCTGCAACAGAGTCCACTCTATGTATTTGGAGGAAGGTGTGCACTATGGAGGCAGCTAGTGATTATTTTCATTCCATTCATTATGCAGCAAGGAATAACTTGGCCCCTTAAGTGTAGCAGGAAGATTTCTAATCTCATTGATTTTTTTCACCCTGGTATTTGGTAGAATATTATAGCTGAGACATTTAAAATAAAATTTTGAAAAATGAATGGAGGAGTCATTTAATCTCCTTAACTTGTTCAGTAATGGCCAATCAATATGGTGCATTATTGGCTATAGAATTGCTGTGGACTTTGTTGCTTGATGAATGATCCTTATAAATTATCAGATGGCAACAGATTTCTAATTATAATTATATTGGTTGCAGGTGAGTCTTTGTGGCATTGCCACAATGGATACAAACCAAAGAGTTGAACCATCCGTGAAAGCATGGTGCTTATTTTCACCCAAGAAATCAGATCCTGGGCAGCTATCCTGGGCCTCTGTGAGACCATAATGAGTATTTTGAATGTTAACTTTAGATAATTCCCATTACTGCTCTTTGTATTTTATTTGCTAAAACGTCTATATTTTGTTTATAGCAGACATTTCTACGTCCTTTGCTTTTAGAGTAGATGCTGCAAATTCAAATTTTACAGGGGCCAGAGATGGTCTGTACATGAGTGAATCAGGCAGGTTCAAGGTGAAAAGGACAACATCAGCTGAGTGCTGAGTGGCAGTGGACACAGTTGTGAGACAATAGGGAGTGGTGTGGACGGTAGGAAATGAGAGGATGCATGCCCTTTCTAGGTGGGGCTAGGATTTGTGTCTAGCCAATTTATACAGCAGTGGAATGCAAGCCTGGAGATTCCTTATCTTTTGATAACCCAAGAGAGAGAAGAAATTAAGGTTTCAGTGTGAAATATTTCAAGTGTTCGATCTTGTCAACTAATTAGGAAACATTAAAACACCACCTGATTAAGCATTGGGAGGGCCAAACAATACTTCCTGTAGGTCAATGGTTGTCATCTGAGATTGTTACTTGGCAATGCCTGGAGACATTTTTGGTTATCACACCTGAAGGTGGGCTTGTGGCATTTGTGAGTAGAGGTCAGAAATGCTGCTAAACGTCCTACAACATCAGGACAGCTCTCCACAGCAAAGAATTCTCCAGTCTAAGATGCCAGTAGTGCTAGGTTAAGAAACCACATCATGGCTGGGTGCGGTGGCTCATGCCTGTAATCCCAGCACTTTGGGAAGCTGAGGCAGGTGGATCATGAGGTCAGAAGTTGAGGAACAGCCTGGTCAACATGGTGAAACCTTGTCTCTACAAAAAATACAAAAATAGGCTGGCGTTGGTGGCACGTGCCTGTAATCCCAGCTACTTGGGAGGCTGAGGCAGGAGAATCGCTTGAGCCCGGGTGGCAGAGGTTGCAGTGAGCCAAGATTGCACCATTGCACTCCAGCTCTGGGTGACAGAGGAAAACTCTGTCTCAGAAAAAAAAAAAAAAAAAAAAAAAAGGCAACATCATAGGTTGACTTAATGCATGCATCACAGATATAATAATGTTCCTCTGAATATTTAGGCCTAAGATTGTCTTTCTCTCTTAAGAAGTACAAATTCATTTTTATGGGAGGCAATGAACAAGGGCATTTTTGTCTCTCCTAGAACATTTTTCTCTTAAAATTTATATGTGGCAAATTAGAAAGTTTTTTTTCAATACTATAAAACATCATTGTTTTTCTTTAAAGTAGTAATTCCTCAAGAAGCCTTGTAGCTCCACGTTCAGCTGCTGACCTTCTGTCTCCCTGAACAGTGAGTGACTCCTGAATTACCAGGTCCCTTTTCATGTTAATTTCCTTGCAATCCCTGGAACATAGTATATTTGTTTCTGAATTTTTTGACATTTTATTTTATGTGTAAGGTGCTTATAAAAATACTTGGGAAGAGCAATATTTCAGATACAAAATACATTTCTCTCCACGAGTTGTATTTCTGTAGCCAGTAAAGTCATATTTACTTCTGTTTATGTGAAACCAACATCAAGAGAAAATAGTTCCATGTACCATAAAAAAGAAGTATCACACTGTTATAAATGAGAAATCTATAAAGAAGGAGACTTTTGTAGGGCATGTTCCTCTTTAGAGAAACAGCAATAAATACAATTTGTTTTTGAGATTGTCTATCACCTAAAAGAAAGGAAACAATGGAAATGAAAGGAAAACACCATTGTAGAGTGGATATCTGGAGATGGGTGAGATGAGGATGTACATTCTCAATGCAGGGAGAGGGAGGGGGAAGCAAAGTGTGTGACATCCATGGCCCAGGTTGCGTGGCCTAGGACAGGAGACAGTGGAGGTGGGCAGGTGTGCTGGACTGGGGGTAGTCAGCATCCTGTTGCTGCCCCCTCATTCATGCTTCAGCCATCTCCACCTTGCTTTGTGCCTCAGGAAGATGATCTTTATAGGTCTATAAGGACAATGGCATGGATAAATGGTTGCAAAGTCGCATATTCATGGTCGAGAGATAGAATATCCTTGATACCCTCCCCTCACCCAATTCTAGTAACCACCCCTTGTTTTCAAAGATTACTGTTATTCTGACCATCCATTAGTTTTGCCAGTTTTTGAAGTTTATACAAGTGATGGCTTACAGCATTTGCTCTTTTTTCTATGGCTTTTTACCTTTTTACACTCTACGTTATTTTTAAAGAGCTTTATTTAGGCTGTTATGTCTATTTAGATCTTTGGCCTAAATTACTGTTTTCTATTTTGTTAATAATTTGTTCTTTCATATATGTTTATTTTCATAAGTATATAGGGTCCTGTATTTTTGTTTCTAAAATATAGTATCATTTGTACATATATGTGTATTGAAAATATTCCCACACCATTACATGTTTTATGCTAATGTATAATTTGAACGGCTCCCTAATATACATGAGTACTGTACTTTATTCAACAATTATATATTGGATGGGAGCCTTTTAAATGCCAGATGGTGTGTAGGATACTGGGAATAAATGTTGAGCAGAACAGGTAAAGTTATTGCCCTTTCAGTGTTCTGTTCCCAGATCATTAAGTAAGCAATCATGCAAAATGTGATCAAGACTGCGATACGGAATGTAACACAATTTCATTAACCAGTTTCTCATTGCTCTGTAATTAAGAGGTGTCCAAACAATTGCTCCAAATTTTGTGTATTTTTTAAATTGTAATATTTTAAATATTTAACTTGCAAATCTTTCTGGCCTTTAACTTTTAATACTTTTTGTCATCGTACTGTAAAATGGGCAATTCCTATTTATTTCTGCATCTAATGGACTATGGAAGTAACATTGAATCTTGATCCTTTTTGTTTCTATGATTATCAGGTTACTTGCCTTTTATAGTTCCAGTTTCTTTGTTACTTGTCTTCTGATCTTTTTATGCTGTTACCACTGAGAAATAGGATATTTGTTTAAATTCAGAAATTTAATTTAGGGATGCTTTCAGTAGGAGGCTACTTCTCTGTGATTAAAGAAACCACCTTCTCCAATACTTTAGAGTTTAACCCTTTGCTTTTGTTTCCTGAAGCAATCATATAAACTGGAATTAATTTATTAATTTTTTAAATTAATTAAACAAATTATTTCCATTTTTGTTAATATACATAAGTATTTTGATTATAATCAATGTGTCCAACTAATATAAGACCTCAGTTGGGCAAACTTGCTTTTGGTTGAATTTATGGGCTTATGGATTTGATAAAGTATTGGCGTTACTCGAAGCAATGAGTAATCTAAACATAGTTCTATAGTAATAGAAGGAATACACATGGAACTCTGGCTAATTCCACAATGTACTGAACAAAGAATAATTGCTATAGAAGTTTAGAGAAAAACAGGGATGGTCAGAAAAAAAGTACTTCACTGAGGAGATGGCATTTGACCTGATTCTTAAAAGTAGAGTAGGATTTTGGTTAAAGGAGCAGAAAGTCACTTTGAGGAGCTGGAACACCAAAAACAATAGGGAAAAGGTTCTTTTGGACATCATGGGGGCCTCTGTAAGTACGTTCTCTTTGTTCATGACATCTTATACTTTCCTTAGGTCAAATACCAGGACAGAA
Organism: Pan troglodytes; assembly: GCF_028858775.2. NCBI lineage: Eukaryota > Metazoa > Chordata > Mammalia > Primates > Hominidae > Pan > Pan troglodytes. The sequence continues at coordinate 136,537,751 of NC_072408.2, read as the reverse complement.
TGATTGGCATGGGCAAGACAGCTAATTCAGGCAATTAAGTATCAGGTTGTTTATTCCTCCAGAGGAACGGGTACAGCTCTCCCCTTGCTGGCCAAGATTGTCCTTTTTCAGTCTTGAGCAAACGATGTTCTCAGTAGCAGCCTGTTTGAAGGACATCTTCTCTGATACTGGATTGCAGCTGTGGGAACGAAGGAGTCAGTGCTCCATTTCTTCATCTTCTAGTTCTTCCGTTGTACCTTGCAACGGAAGGAAGATACATCCAGAAGATGGAATTCAAGCTAAATCTCACAAAGACCAGCTTGGCTGCATCCATGGGGAGCATGCCTCACGCGGCACGTCTGATCCATCAGCAGATCCTGTTGGCTCTGCCTTTGAAACAGACCCAGGTTACGGCCCTTTCTCATCACCTGCCCAGCGACTGTCCCGGTCCAGGGCAGCGTCCTGTCTCACTGGAATTATCATGACAGCCTCCCGACCTGTCTTCCTTCTTCACTTTTCTTCCCCCACCCCCACCTCGTCTCCATTTAGTAACCAGAGCGATTGTTTTCAACAGGTCAGATGCCATCACTCTGGTCTAGTTATCTAATGCGACATAAACAACCGTTCCCCAACATGGTGGCTGAAAACAGTAACAAAATCTATTAGGCTCATGAATCTGTAATCTTGGCAGAGCGTGATGGGGGCAGCTTTTCTCTGCTCTCTTCAGTATGGGGTGGCATTACTGGGAGAGTAGAGGCTGGAATTATCTGAAGTCTCATTCACCCACATGACTGGTGGTTGATTTTGGCTATAGATCAGGATCTTATCTGGGGGTATCAGGCTCTGAAAATTATTCTCTGTCACCAGCTGGGTGACCTGCAATGCAATTTACTTCTGACACTAACTACCAAGAGTTAGCACTGACCCTACAGGCTAAGGGCGAATCTTTCCACAAGACCTCCCCAGTCTCAGATGGCAGCCACAGATTCAGGTGTGCCCAAGGCCCCCATACTCCCACTCAGCTGGCTGCAATCTGGGCCTTCCCACACCCCCTCAGGTTTGATAATTCAGTAGGATGAAAATAGACGAGAAATTCACTAGGCACACAACTCAGGAAATGCTGTCCCTATGATCAAAATGTTATGGTAAAGGACACAGATCAGGACCCACCAAACCAAGAGTGTGAGGTCAGAGGGGTAGGTGACACAGAGCCTCTGTCTCTGTCCCCATGGGATCCATGGTACCCAGCACAGCCATGTGTTCCCCAGATGGGACACTCCCTGGAGCCTTGGTGTCCAGAGATTTTATTGAGGTTTCATTACAGAGGCCTGATTGATTGTGTCATTGGCCATGTGATTAAACTCAGTCTCCAGCCCAGCCCCCATCCCCTACCTGGATGTGGGCCTGGCCCCAAATTCCCATGCTGTAATCAAGGTCTTGGTCTTTGTGTTAGGCCTTTCTCACATTGCTATAAAGAAATACCTGAAGCTAGATAATTTATAAGAAAGAGGTTTAATTGGCTTATGATTCTGCAGGCTGTACAGAAAGCGTAACACCAGCATTTGCTTCTGGGGAGGCCTCAGGAAGCATTTACACCTTGTGGAAGGGGAAGTGGGAGGGAGCAGTCATCTCACATGGAGAAAGCAGGAGCAAGACAGCAAGGTGGAGGGAGGCGCCACACGCTTTTACATGACCAGATCTGGCCATTTAACTTTACTCTTGTGAAGACAGCACCAAGCTCTGAGGCATCGGCCCCTCTGATTCAAACACTTCTCACCAGGCCCTGCCTCCAGCACTGGGGATGCCAATTCAACGTGAGGTTTGGGTGGGGACAAATATTTAAACTATTTCAGTCATTCTGGTGACCAGCCCCATCCTAACGCTCTCCTGGGGCCACCCTGAGCCGCCTCATTAGCATAACAAAGACACTCCTATCACCCAGAAAATCCCAAAGGTTTTTAGTAGCTTTGTTCCAGGAACAGGGAAAAAGAACAGATATATTCTTTATAGTACCACCAGCATTGTCGCATGTGACTTCCCCATGCGATCTGGGGAAGGGCAAGTGGCTGGGTTGGTGGTGGCTGGGTTCCCAGACAGCAGGTGCCATTTTGACAGCCTTGGGAGTTGGTCAGCGTCATTTCTACAGGAGTCTACGAATTAGAAGCAAGGCCTTGCCTAAGGCCGGCCTACACTCGATGGTAGCATCTGAAAACCCGTGGGGCTGTTTTAAAACCATCATGAATTCCTATACTAAAAAAAATTTCTGGCTGGGCACGGTGGCTCACGCCTGTAATCCCAGCACTTTGGGAGGCCGAAGCAGGTGGTTCACAAGGTCAGGAGATCGAGACCATCGTGGCTCACACGGTGAAACCCCGTCTCTACTAAAAATACAAAAAATTAGCTGGGTGTGGTGGCGGGTGCCTGTAGTCCCAGATACTCAGTAGGCTGAGGCAGGAGAATAGTGTGAACCCAGGAGGCGGAGCTTGCAGTGAGCCAAGATCGTGCCACTGCACTCTAGCCTGGGCGACAGAGCGAGACTCCGTCTCAAAAAAAAAAAAAAAAAAAAAAAAATTTCCAGTGGCTTCAAGTCTGAAAACATTCAAATTCCTTATATCGGCCCACTGCACCTTCAGTAACGTGTTGCATTCCCCTCTACTCATCTTGCCACCCAGATCTCCTTGCTGTTATTCATACACACCTGGCAGGTCTTCAGTGTCCTCCCTGGATATGCCCTTGGTTACTTCCTCCCTTATTTTGGTCTCTCCTCAAATGCCATGTCCTCTGAATGGCCACTGCTAGCAACATTGGAGAAAATAGCATCCTCTTCCCCCTGTCCCCCATACCCTCTTATCTACATTACCTGCTTTTTCTCTTTTTACAGCACTTTGAGACACCTGAGATACTATGCATTTTTTTTTAAGTCTGCCTCTATAAGACAGTATGTTTCGAGAGGGCAGTAATCATGTGTTTGGGTCACTGCTGAGTCTGGCACATAAGATATTCAGTCAGTGTGTGCTGAGTGAACGAGTGAATGAGTGAATGGGCAGGAAGCCACGGTGTGATTCAGACCATACAAAGCATTATATAAACCTTCTACCGTGGACTGAGTGGTAAAGCTCTAAACCAATTGAAATAGCATCTGCCCTCAGGGAGCACACCCTGGTGTATTAATCAGGGTTCTCTAGAGGGACAGAACTAATAGGATAGATGTATATATAAAGCGGATTTTATTAAGGAGTATTGACTCCCACGATCACAAAGTGAGGCCCCACAGTAGGCTATCTGCTAGATGAGGAGCAAGGAAGCCAGTCCGAGTCCCAAAACCTCAAAAGTAGGGAAACCAACAGCACAGCCTTCAGTCTGTGGTTGAAGGTCCGAGAGCCCAAAAGCTGAAGAACTTGGAGTCTGATGTTTGAGGGCAGGAAGCATCCGGCATGGGAGAAAGATGGAGGCCAGGAGACTCAGCCAGTCTAGTCTTTCCAGGTTCCTCTGCCTGTTTTTATCCCAGCCGTGCTGGCAGCTGATTAGATGGTGCCCACGGAGAATGAGGGTGGGTCTGCTTTTCCCAGTCCACTGACTCAAATGTTAATCTCTTTTGGCAACACCCTCATGGACACACCCAGGAACGATACTTTGCATCCTTCAGTTCAATCAAGTTGACACTCATTATTAACCAAGATATTCAATCAGTGTGTGCAGAGTGAATAAATGAATGAGTGAATGAGCAGGAAGCCAAGCTGTGATTCAGACCTTACAAAGCATTATATAAACCTTCTACCATGGTCTGAGTGATAGAAGGTTTATATAAAGCTCTTAACCAATTGAAACAGCATCCACCCTCAGGGAGCACACCCCTGGACTGGGGATTTGTAAATGCATAATTACAATGGCAGAGTATATTTATAATATAAATTGGAGATCTCCTGGAGGTACAGCATACAAATTAATAACAGCATTAAAATAAAGTATACAAAAAAGACAAACTATGAACAATTCATTGCCACCCTCTTTGTCCAGATTAGACTTTGGGCTCCTCAGAGAAATGAAGGACATAACTGAGAGACTAGGAGGGAAAAATATGACATTTCTTAATTGTTACTCACGTCCGTATAAGAGACCAGCTGAACAGGCTTAGTGTGAGCAACAAGGCTGTTTATTCACTTGGGTGCAAGTGGGCTGAGTCTGAGAAAGGAGTCAGCGAAGTGTGGTGGGCTTATCATTGGTTCTTAAGGGTTTGGGATAGGCCGTGGAGTTAGGAGCAATTTTTTGCGGGCAGAGGATGGATGTTACAAAGTACATTCTCAAGGCTGGGGAGGATGTTACAAAGTATATTCACAAGGGCAGGGAATATCACAAAGTACATTATCACAAGGGCAGGGGAATGTCATGATAGCTTGACCATGGTGCGGCCAGCTCAGAGGACCTTACATTAATGTTTTGGCTTCCAAAGCGTCAGGTTCTGGCGATTAAAACTACTTAAAATAATTTGAATGGCAATTTTGATCATATACAACATTCAGTGTACACCCTAACCAACTTCCTTGTAAACTGTAACACAACTCAAAGTCATAGCTCTACTCATGATCAAAGAAACAGAAACACTTTATGCCAGTAGAAAGATAAGCATTACAGAGGAAGGAATTCTGGAGGTGGGTTTTGAAGTATGACTAGGAGTTTTTCAGGCAGATGTTGGAGACTCAGAGCTGGAAAAAAAATGCAATCTTTGGCAAGAAAGAAAAAAATGTATTCCAGTATGACTAGACCAGGGTTTTTTAATCTGGGAGTGATTTTGCTTTCTGGGGGCAACGTCTGGAGACATTTTGATTGTCATGACTGGGGTGCTACTAACATGTATTGACTAGAGGCCAAAGATGATGCTAGGTTTTCTGCAATGCATAGAACAGTCCTGTCACAACACATAATTATCTGGTCAAAAATGTCAGTAGCGTCAAGGTTGAGAAACCCTGAACTGAGTTATTAAGCATATACAAGGGAATAGAACTGTATTATATTGAGCTAAGTGTTTTTGCCAGTGACTCTATTGTCTAGAGATTTTTTAAAAATAAAATGTCTGTGGTGGAAAACAGGTAATACAAATGAGGCATAAGGGCTGGGTAGAGACTGTGGCAAATTAGTGAGTTCATGCCCTAAAGGGTGCTATTCTGTTGATTTTTGCAATATGGAAATGGATTGACAGATTTAACAAATCTTGAAATGTTTTAAATGAAAGCTTAAGTCAAGATTTTTACATAAAATCTTTTGTTTTATAAATACTGGCATTAAAAACGAATTATAAATTTAAATAACACCCCGCAAAGTCAGATAAAACAAGCTTTGGAGCCAGATTGAGCTCAGGGGCCTTCAGCTGGTAATATCTGCTGTGGGCAATGAGGACATTGTGAAAAAGGAGTACATGAAGACATGAGGGGCTGCCACAGTCTACCTCGGTTTCTTCCGAAGCACTGAGTTTGGGCAATGTCTGTTTCCTCTTGGGATGGCCAAGAACCAGGGCTGCGTTTCTCCCTCTTCGCAACTACAGAAGCCCCTTTACCAGGTGAAGGAAACCCTGGGGTTTAATCATTAGAAGGTAAGACAAAGAAGGATTTGAAATGAAATATTTTTCCTTCCACATGGCCAGAGCCTGAACCTGGGGAAACGGAATTTACTCCAAAAATTAAAAGAGCCATTACTGCTCAGCTCTTGGAAATTCTAAATGAGACTCACGCCCTGCAGGCTGCTTTTTTGTTCATATTCCCCAGTTCCTTACTGAGTTGTGCTGTGTGGTTGAGTTCTCAAAAGAGAAAGTGGCTGATTGTTCTAGAAGAAAGAATTTCCAGGCAAAACTGAGTGGACACCCCATTAATTATAATTACTCATATTAAGGAGTAAAAATATGCTGTTCTCACTCAGAAGCAAAATGTGTTGGCAAATGAATTTGGAAACAAGAAAAATAGATGTGAATTTCTGTCCTTGATAAGGCATTAAATAAAATACAGTTTATTTTATTTCTGTCCTGGTTTTAAGGAACTTTCTGTGCTAATGGATTTCACCCCTGATTTATTATCCTATTGCATTCTTTATATTCAGTGTCTATGTTCTGTTTCATGATGGATTGATGTGGGACACTCTTGAGGGACCTTCCTGCTCCCCCAACCCAGTACCGTCAATGGGGTCTCCATCCTTCTAGCTTCTCACTCTTTTTAAAAATATTTTTTAACATGCAATACAAAGAGAGGCAAAAATAGAGACAGCATAATGGACCTGGTAGAGAAAAGCTGGATACAGCCGGTGATCAGAAAAGAACGTAATTTCCTGATTGAAAAGGATGGTAGTGGGAGGGTAGGGAGATTGTATAAACGTACGCAGGGTTAGCTGTCTGCAATGTTAATAGGGGTCTCTTTTTTCCTTGCTTTTGCTCAGTAAGCTTAGCATTTTTTTTTTCATCATTCAAAATATATGTAAGGCTTTTAAGGTTGCTATTTCACATTTTCTTCCAGTGATACCTATTAATCCACCCACACTTCACATTCCACATTTGAATCATTAATTTGACTGTAAATCACCTCGGAAGAAAATTTCTCATGCTGGGTAACTGGATCTTAGCAATGAAAGTCATCAGGAAGCTCATGAGAGAGGGAGGAGAGACCCACTGTTCTTTCCAGCTCTCCCTCTTGCCCTCTCTCTGACCTGGCATATATGCCCTTTCTTCCTTTCTTTTTAGTGTTAATTTTGGTCATTTATATGGTTTGAATATTTTCTACAAAATTCATGTCGAATTTTGTGACAGCATTAAGAGGTGGGACCTTTAAGAGGTGATTAGATCATGAGGGCTCTGCCTTCATGAATGGATTGGTACCACTGTCTGAAAGTGGGTTAGTTATCTTGGGAACGGGCTCCTTACAGAAGGATGAAATCCAGCCCTCATTTTTCTCTCCACCTTGGTGCTCCCTTGCCCTTCCACCGTGTTATGACACAGCACAGAGGTCCTGGCAGGATGCCAGTGCCATGCTCTTGAACTTCCCAACCTCCGGAACCATAAGCCATATAAACTTCTATTCTTACAAATTCCCAGTGTATGGTATTCTATTATAGCAGCAGAAAATGGACTAAGACATTTGTCAAGTCACCAAAATAGGGACAATCATACGTCAAAATAAAAAATCTAGAATGGAACTTTAGAGATCATCTAATTCATGGGTATCCGTCCTGACTATGCTTTAGAATCACCTGGGAATTTTTTAAAATTCTGGTGTTTGGACCATGCCCATAGCACCCATAGCAAATAAATCCACACTGAGGTGGGGAGGCACTAGTATTTCTTTATAACTGTCCAGCACACAGTCACAGTTGAGTATCCCTGTTATAGCTCACTCCTCTCACTTGATAGACAGGGATGCTGCTATTCAGGGCTAGAGTTGGGAACAGAACTCCTGTTCTTAGCAGGTGTATCAGCTAAGAGAGCTTCTCAGACCTGCTTCTGTGAACTTGCTACACTTGGTGACTTATCACCCCCAGGGCTCCATGCTAACTCTTGCAACTGGTAGCACTCACTTGGATTCATTACTGCAGTTGCCTCCTAACTGTGCTCCCCATTTTACCCTCACCCCTGTGTCTACCATCCTGCACACAGCAGCAAGACAATCTTTCAAGTCATAAATTCAATCCCTTCACTCTCTGGCTCTATAATCACATGTAGATTAAAGCCCAGCGTCTTCACCATGGTCCACAGACCCTTTGTGATCTGGCCCATGACCATGACTCTGACCCCATCTCCCCTCTTCTTTTCCCTCCACACACATTCTCTTTTTACCATGCCTTTCATGAGCTGAGGCTGTTCCTGCCTCAGGACCTTTGCTCTTGCTGTTTCCCCAATCCAAAGGCACCTCCTGCAGTATTTACATGGCCACCTCCTAGCTTTATCTGGGTCTCTTTTCAAATGTTACCTCCTCAGGGACACTGTGTCCAGGGTCCCAAGTCCACCCTCAGCTTTGGGGATTCATTGGAAGGACTCCCGGGGCCGTACTCATGGCTGTGATTTATTACAGTGAAAGGATTTAAGCACAGTCAGCAAGGGGAAAAGGTGCATGGGGGATCCATGGGAAACCAGGCCCAAGCTCTCAAGAGTCTCTTCCCATGGAGCCACACAGGAGGCCTTTAATTCTTCCAGCAATGAGTTGAGACAGCACCTATGAAGTGTTGTCTATCAGGGAAGCTCATCAGAGGCTCAACACCCAAGTTTTTACTGGGGACTGGTGACATGCATATCCTCTACCTGGTAAGTATCAAAATCCCAGACCCTGAGAAGGCAAGTGTATGTCTGGACCTGCGTCTGCATAGAAAATATTGTGCAAAAAGCCTGTGCATATTGAGAACCACTCTTATCATTTAGGGAAATTTTTTATTAACATAGAAAACCACTTACCAGCCAGGTTCCCAGACGTCAGCCAAGGGCCAACCTTGCAAGGAGCCTTTTCAAGGAAAGCAGTCTCTGGTCTGCTGTGTTAACTTTTCTGTGCAGGTGCCTGCCTTATCCATTGGAAATAAAATAGTGGTTCTCCATTTCTCTTTATCTCCCCAAATCTTGTCCTTACCACTCTTACTGTTGCCTGTTATGTGTGCATGTGTTTATACATATATTGGCACACATATGTACACTGTGAAACTATTTGCCTCGTAACACCTTCTCTGCAGTGTAAGTCCCATGAAGGTGAGGGTTGAGTCTGCTCACTGCTGTATTCCCAACACCTAGCACTTAATAGATAGGCTGGGGAGAGCTTATCATGGCAGGAGAGCCAATGGTGTGCCTTTCTTGCCAAATCCAAGTTCCGTGGCATCACCAGCATTGACTGAAACAAGTCACAGTGATGGTATTTACACTACAGAACTTGGAAAATGCTACAAATTAGTGAGCTTTTATTTTTTATTTTTTGTTTCCAGATAGCAGGCTTATTAGCACACTATCTGTAGGCATATAGAAATACATAGTGAATGATGGACTCGTTGTACCATTGTTTACTTTGTTTCCTTAAATTGACTTTTTAACTGTAATGAGCTTATTAAAGGATACTTGCGCCTTTACACCACAGTAAATGAAAAGCCACGTCTCTTGCCAATGATGCATATCTAATCATGGTCGATTCCACAGAAACATTCAGGGACCCAGGCTGATGAAGCCTCCACTGTCTTGGGCACACTTATCTCAAATGTGGATTCTGTGCTTACTGGAGTAGGGAAGAGGCAACCAGAGGGTAGCCCAGGGGCTCTGGGGCCAGGCCTGGAAGTAGTTTCTATCACTTTCATCAATAGCTCATTGATTAGAAGTGAGGCACATGATCCCCAACCTAGCTGGAGGGGAGACTTCACAATGCTATCTTCCCGTGTGCCTAGCTGTATAATTTCCTATTGCCGCTGTAAGAAATTGCCACAAACTTAGTAGCTTAAAACAGCACAAGGCCAGGCACGGTGGCTCATGCCTGTAATCCCAGCACTTTAGGAGGCCAAGGCAGGCAGATCATCTGAGGTCAGGAGTTCGAGAGCAGCCTGGCCAACATGGCAAAACCCCGTCTCTACTAAAAGTACAAAAATTAGCCAGGCACGGTGATGGGTGCTTGTAATCCCACCTACTCAGGAGGCTGAGGCAGGAGAATCGCTTGAACCAGGGAGGCGGGGGTTGCGGTGAGCCGAGATCACGCCACTGCACTCCAACCTGGGCGACAAGAGCGAGACTCCATCTCAAAACAAAAACAAAAACAGAAACAAAAAACAAAAAAATAGCACAAATGTATTACCTCACAGTTCTGCAAGCCAAAAGTCCAAAGCCACTCTCCCTGGGATAAAGTACAGGTGTCAAATGGATTGTGTCTTTCTAGCATCTTTAGGGGAGAATCTGTTTCCTTCTTTTCTTCCAGCCTTTAAAGCCACCCATGTTCTGTGTCTCCTGTTCCTTTCTTCCATCTTCAGTACCTGTAGCATTCATCTTCAAATCTCTCTCATGGGATGGGCTTCCAACCTTCGTCATCAAGGATAGTTGTACCACAGCAAATGAAGAGCAGTGTTGCTTGCTCAAGGTGCATATCTAATGATAGTTGGCTCTACAGAAACATTCAGGGACCCAGGCTGATGAAGCCCCCGCTGTCTTGGGCATAGTCATCTCAAATGTGCCTTCTACTCAAATGTGGCATCTCCTCCTCTGACTCTGACTTTCCCGTCTCCTTCTTATAAAGTCCCTGGTGATGTTATTGGACCCACCCAGATAATACAGAGTAATCTCCCCCATCTTGACATAATCACATCTGCAAAGTTCCATTTAAGGGGTAAGTGACATAGTCACCGGTTCTGGAATTCATTAGAATATGGACATCTTGGTAGTGGAGGGCAGGCGTTATGCAGCTTGGCACACTTGGAAAAGGAAAACCACATTGTATTTTGTGTCTCTGTCCACCTTTGTCATCAAGGGATGGTAACTCCATTGTGCTGGCTCCTGGCATGGACAGAACTGACCACAGCTTCAATGAAAGGACTACTTTGAGAGATGAGATGTTGACAGGATTAAAGAAGATAAGAAGGACTGTGAGGTATCCAGAGACCAGCAACAAGAGGGGCTGTTAGCCCTGTGAGCAAGGGTCGGGACGAGGTCAGGGAACTGCATCACAGACCCCAGTGAGGACAGAGCCATGGAGGAAGGACTGTTGGCAGCAGCTGAGATTTCTGGGGTCTGCAATGGTGGCCAAAACCTCAGGAGGGGAGAGAAATATCCGACCTCTTTGTCCGCTAGTCCTGTGACAGCCTGCTGGTTCCTCTCATTGGCCACACCCAACTGGAAGCCAGAGAGCAAAGGGCCTGGGTGATGCATCAATAGAGGACGGCTTCCTGGGTGCAGAGCAGGGCAGAGGAGGGGCAGAGAGAGCATCTGCATGGACGGACGGAGCTACCAACATGGTCACTGAAAACCAGTCCCAGAACGCAGAGGTACTAAAGAGCTGGCTGCTATTGTCTAGACAAAATGCCGAGCTTCTCCATCTTCTGTTATATGAAAGATTAGCAAATGTCGGGGAAGCATTAAAAACATATTAGCACGAAACTGTAACATTCTCCTAGACTTAAACAGAGTGACGGAAAAGTAACTGAAAAGGGATTTTTATTTCCTACCAGTCCATGTTAAGCCGTTTCCAGAGACCACTTAAATTCATCTCACTTACCTGGCACAGAGGGTCATTGGAAATAGCCAGGATCGGCCGGGCACAGTGGCTTACACCTGTAATCTCAGCACTTTGGGAGGCTGAGGTGGGTGGATCACTTGAGGTCAGGAGTTCAAGACCAGCCTAGCCAACATGGTGAAACCCCATCTCTACTAAAAATACAAAAAAAAATAGCTGGATGTGGTGTCACATGCCTGTAGTCTCAGATACTCGGGAGGCTGAGGCAGGAGAATCTCTTGAATCTGAGAAGCAGAGGTTGCAGTGAACTGAGATCACACCACTGCACTCCAGGCTGAGTGACAGAGCAAGACCCCATCTCAAAAAAAAAAAAAAAAAAAATAGAAAAAGGAGCCAGGATTGATGAAAACAACCAGGAATGTGGTCATCACTCTGGTTCTCCAGCAGGACCATGATTCACAGAGCCACAGTGCTCACCTTGGGGACCCAGCAGGTTTGACATTGAGAAAGGCTGACGGAGCCTGGATAGAAGCCAGTTACACCTAACACAACTGGGAGAAGCAGCTTAGGTCTGTGTCCTGGTGTCCAGAATCCCAATCCAGAGACAGAGGACTAGGCCTTTCCCTAATCTCCAAGAAGATGTTCGGTGTTCTTCGCCTTCTCCCATCTTAGAATTGCAGCGCTGGGGTTCGATTTGGGAAAGCCGTGGGAATTTCACACCGATGTGACGGGGGCTTGCAGCAGGCCCAGGTTGGTGTGGCACCAGCTAGGGGAAGAGTGACAGGCAGTCGGCATTTCGACTTGTACCAGAGGCACAGCCACGAGCCAGTGGCTCCCTTGGCCCAACCCGGATGGGTTCTGACAACAGATTGTGCGTCTGCAGCAGCCTGCGCTTCAGGACCCCACAGTTTCTCATTGGAAAGGAGGAGTTAGGAAACTAATGGCTTATTGATATGGGAGAAGGGAAAATTGATAAGATTAGTGACAGGAAAAGCAGTGTGGGACCTAAGTAGGTTTTCTCTCATGTGGGCTCTTGGGTACTCCACCTCCAACACACCCGCCATTTAGCTGGCCACAGCAGTGAGGCAGGGAACTGCAAAGTGACTGAAATTAAGTTTACTCCATGCTGCAGGATTAAAATTTACATGGGCAATTAAGTTGTGGTTATAGACAAATTAAGAAGATTGGGTTTCCCGGGACCCACATCTGAGAAGTAGGCCTTATACCTTCTGCATAGGAGGTATGGCCAACTGGCTGGTGATGGGTAGGAGAGCCCGCTCGGAAGCTGGCTGGCCGGATGTGCTCTCTAATGGGATGGATTTGCTGGGGTCGGTTCTCTGGGATTAGGCCCATGGGTGATACCCCCAGGACTCTGTTCGGAGGGTCCGTACATGCAGGATCCACATGGGGCAGAGCTTCTGATTGTCTGCCTCCCATGCCCCTATGGTCATCTGTCATTGAAGCCCCCAGCAGGCAGTCCTGGACCCCAGGTTCTCAGAGGAGATCAACGGGAAGGCTCAGGGAGAGGACGGGCTTGGTGAGGCCGCTCACCTAGGGCGCCAGCAGCACATCCTTTGCCCACTGGCCCCTCCCAGGTGACCCCGGGAGCTAGTTTCAAGGACCTGCTAGCATTGGTGAACCTTCCCCCTTCTGGGCAGGAGCATAATTAGGTTCTTGTTTGTATCACCACAATGTGGGTATTTCTGGGCACCAAGAGAAAGACCCTGTTAAGGCATCCCACCCTTTTTTGCATCCCATAAAATTCAGCACAAAGCACATCCAGATAGGACCCTCTTGTGGTTGGATTCCTTGGTGGACAGGCAGTCCTGGGTGTGGATCTGATGACTTGGTGATGAGAGGGAACACCAGGCCAGCCTCCTGAAGTCATGAGTGGGTATCCTTTGTAACGGTACAAGTAGGATGAAAACACATGTGCCCACCTTCCCTGATGGCCCCATGTCCCTGAACTCTACCCCTTTACTCACTTATCACCCTCAAAAACCCCTCCCCAATACCTATCCTAACTGAATGCCAATGTCCAGCTCAAATGCCATGTCCTCAGGGGACTTCTCTGCACCTGTGGTCCCTCCACACGCAGATGCGGCCCCATCTTCCCCTGCAGTGATTCCTCACCTCTGAAGCCATGACCTGGCTGTCAGCTCCTGGAGGGCAGTGCCCATGGTGTAGAATACCTTTCTACCTCCTTCAGCTGGGCAGACTGCCTTCCCTCAGGCTGGGAGGCCACTCAGTTCGTCTCTGTTAGATGAGTTGATTATTGATTTATAGGTGATTAATGATTATCGATTATTGATACGTTGATTATCACCTCTGTGGAATCCCAGATCTAGAAGTGAGAAAGCATCACAGTGCTTTGTTAAGCAGATTCTCTCTGTTCATTGCTGGCAGAAATTCGGAGACGATGACTGGGGAGGTGTGTCTGGAGTGGAGGTCTAATGTAGGAGGTACATCTGCAGCCCCTTTCTGTAAACCAGATTGTGCCAACGTCTCCCTAGACGGCACAGCCACGGCACTGTCATCATTTCAGAGCAAGCATAGGTAACCTCCGTATCTTAACATTCACAAAATGATGAACAGGCTGCCTTTGAAAGTAATTCAATCAGAAGAATTTTTCAACTTTTTAAGACTTTGGCAAATTGTTGGCATTACTTATACTCATTTTTTCCAGTATTTACTGAAGAAAATGCTCCAACCTAGCAATACTGGGCAGGTTCTAGAATCCTTAAGTGAGTGAGTGCAAATGTTGAATGTTTAGGAATCAGTCAGAATGGGAATGTTCTGCCTCTCCATGAATTTCTTGAGTAATGACTGAAAGGTAGAGTGTATAAGAATAACACATTTTCTGGTCCATCCGTGTGAGTTACTAGGAATGTTGCTGTGTCACTCCAGTATTTTATTTGAGTTTAGAACTTTGTTGTAATTAGCCTGACACCAGGGAAAGACACCATTCCTGCGTGCAAGGTTTTATTGATTATTTAGAAACCACATTTCTAAATAATGGTGTGTTGTATGTCTGACATGAATCCCTTCCACGCTTAGGGCAACTCCGAGACTTGGTTCTATCAGAATGTTTACTGTATTCTTGATCTTGAGTCTTTAATGGCTCACTTGAGATTTTTATTTTAAAGCGGAATAAGGCACCCAGATCACTCATGAAATTTGAATGGCAAATTCCAGCCGTTAAATAGCTTTGAAGAAGTCAGGAAAAAAACAAGTAAGCCACAAAGCCCTATTTTTAAGAGACTCTCCTAAGCTTAGAACCAGATATTTCCTCTGTCAGGGTGAAATAAACTTGTCACAGAGAGGCATAACATTTAATCAAAAGTTTAAGGTGATGATGGTTACCATCTAAAGCAAATGCTTCACTGCGGAGCTGAAGGCCCTGAAATAGGCACTTTCTGGTCGAATAACTAATTTACTGACCCATTTTCAAAGTGTCTCAGCTACCTGATGTTTATGGAATTCAGCACTTACAGAAGTGTTTTCCATATGGGAAACAATTGGCCATTTCTCAAGGCCAGAAATGTGTCCCGTGTGATTCAATGTCTCCCTGGAAAAATAAATAGGGTTTCCCTGCATCTGTCGCTCATATGAATTCGGAACTTTATAGACAGGAGCTACTGACAGATAAATCATTTTCTTATTGTGCTGTACAAGCACAGTATGCCTCTAGTTCTGTTGTATTGAGATTCTAGAATATTTTTTTCCATTCAAGGAAATGTATTTTTATATTATTGAGCTGAATTGGATGTAACAATTTTCACCTGTTTATTTTTTAGGTTACCTCTGGAGTATGCAGGCAGCTTTGGGTAGATTTTTTTTGTTTTGTTTTGTTTTGTTTTGTTTTTTTGAGACAGGGTCTCACTCTGTCACCCAGGCTGTAGTGTAGTCGTGCGATCTCGGCTCACTGCAGCCTCCACCTCCTGGGCTCAAGTGATTCTCCCACTCAGCCCCCCAAGTAGCTGGGACTACAGGTACAGGAATGCGCCACTACACCCAGCTTTTTTTCTTTTTTTTTTTTTTTTTCATTTTTTTTGTAGAGAGGAGGGATCGCCATGTTTCCCAGGCTGGTCTCAAACTCTTGGGATCAAGCAATCTGTCTGCCTTGGCTTCCCAATGTGCTGGGATTACAGGCATGAGCCACCATACCCAGCCCGTGGGTGGCTTTCTTATTAAGATAGATGATCATTTCTGAAAATATTAGTATTAA
Organism: Pan troglodytes; assembly: GCF_028858775.2. NCBI lineage: Eukaryota > Metazoa > Chordata > Mammalia > Primates > Hominidae > Pan > Pan troglodytes. The sequence goes on along the minus strand of NC_072408.2, from coordinate 136,522,388 downwards.
TAATATACTAACTAAAACGTATTGAGCATCACATGGAATAACTTGTATAATTCTTCCAACAACTGTGTGAGGCAGCTACTGTTGTTATCCCCATATTATAAATGAAGAAATTGAGGATAAAAATGGTTAAATGATGAGGCAGGAGGCGTGAACCCAGGAGGCGGAGCTTGCAGTGAGCTGAGATCGGGCCACTGCACTCCAGCCTGGGCGAAAGAGCAAGACTCCGTCTCAAAAAAAAAAAAAAAAAAATGATTAAATGATTTGCCCAAGCTACACAGCTAGCAAGAGGGAAAGCCGGCAAATGGCTCTGCTGGGTTATCATTTTTTTAACCTATAAAATGAGGATAATAAAACACCACAGTAGCATGGTGAGCATTGAATAACATAATAAATCAAGGTGTCTGACATTTGCAAAAACACAGTAAATATCGCTTTCTTCCTTTTTCTCCCCACTTTCTCCATAAAAGACCTTCATAAGTAAACCGATTTCCAAATAGACCAAAATATAAACGTGTGAATATAAACATCAGAAAGAATAAAATAAGGACAACTGGCCAGTAAAGGTTTTATTGACTTTAACTGGGAAGAAAGCTTTCACGGTAACATGGGCACCAGATGTGAATGTTTTGTTAGGCGTCAGCTCGTTCCTCCGTGTCCTCTGGGGAGCCCCCTTCACCCTCCCCTCCCCTTCGGTCCAGGGACATGGGTGAGACTGAGTCCACCCCCACGGTCAGGTGGGCATGTGACCCAGCCTGGGTGACCCAGCCTGGCCACTTTGCCTGTTCCATCTCCCTGACCACTGCAATTGGCTTAATATTGCACACAGGACCCAGTTTGGGCTAATGATCATCAGCCCCCAGATCTGAATCTCTTTAGGGGAAAGAAGCCTTCGTTTTCACTGGACTTGTCCTTCGCAGGGGCAGGGGATCAACCTGGAGCTGCTCAGGGGCCCTAGCAGGAGTGAGCTACTCTCATAAGAAATTCATTGATTTTGAAGGAAATCTCTGCAGCTAACACACAACGCACCTTCGTGTTGATTAGAAATAATTGTCCTTGTATCCAGGCCAGTGCAGTCTCATGGCGACCAGCACGGCTCACTGACCGGAATGTAGACTGGCCTTCAGCTCCACCAGCACGAGCGCACTTGAGACATTCACAACTTGAACAACCGTACATGACAGTCCTGCGAGGGCCACAAGAGATGGCATTGCTAGAGTTCTTGGATCCTAAGTTTTGATACCTCTGGGTCTTTTAGATTTTGATAAAACCTAAAATTTTATTAAATATTTTATTTTATTAAATATGTTAACTATTTTATTATTTTAATTTAATAAAATATTAAAATTTAAAAAATTATTTTTCCAGGGAGACATTGAATCACACTGGACGCATTTCTGTGGGCCTCATATTCTGTTTCCCATATGGAAATATTTATTAAATATTTTATCAAAATATGATTTTATTAAATATATTAAATATTTTATTAATGTTAAATATTTTATTAATTTTATTAAAGTTTTATTAAATAAATTTCTAATTTTTAAATTGCTTAGATTTTCTGCCAGTTTTTACCCAAAAAAAGGCAAATGAAAAAGCAACATCTATGAAATACTTGGGTTGTCATTTCTGTGTAACTTCAGTGCAGACTTTTAAAGAGACACATGAAGAATCCATGTGTCAAATATGAAGAGGGCTACAAGGCAATCGATTGGGAAGCACAGAATGATGATGTCACATCACTTAAGAAGCAGAACACACCCTTCTTTTTAGAATGTAGATTAAATTTCTTCATCTGTACACAGAGAAATGACCTTCCTGGATTAAGACGGGTGTGCTTCCCTCGCAGGGCTGTCACGTACGGTTGTTCAGATTGTGCATGCCTCAAGTGAGCTTTGTACTGGTGGAGCTGAGGGCCAGTCTACATTCTGGTCAGGGAGCTGTGCTGGTCGCCATGAGACTGCACTGGCCTGGATACAAGGACACTTATTTCTAATCAACATGACGGTGTGTTGCATGTTAGCCGCAGGCCTGGCACAACTCCACCTCAGAGTTGGCCTGCACCATTTCTACCTGCAGATGCTAAATATGTTTCCCCACAAATTCCTATGACCATGAAGATGGGTGCCACTGTTTGTTTATAGTTGTCTTCTAGATTCGTTTTCTATTGGTTCTGTAGCAAATCACCACAAACTTAGTGGTTTAACCCAACACACATTTTTTATCTTACAGCTTTGTAGGTCCCGGCTCCACTCCTACCTCCCTCTTCCACTCTTAAGCACCCTTCCAGATTACAATGAGCCCACCTAGATAATCCAGGATAATCCTCTTGTTTTATTTTCCTGACTTAATCCCATCTGCAAAGTCCCCTTTGCCATGCAGGATAATTTACCCACAGGTTCCTGGGATTAGGACGTGGATGTCTTTGAGGGACCCTTATTCTACCTACCACACCACTCTTAGGAAATCTGGCCAATTATATTAGGATTCATTTTGGCGTTTCTAATTTCTGGGCTAAATTCAGTGCACCTTGTAGCTCAGCTGTGGTTTCCAAAGAGATGCATGCTCTAATTTAACTACTTGTTCAGAGAGAGTTGTCCTGACCCTCACAGGCGTTCCCACGTGTTCTCTTGACTTCTGAAGCCCTTTTCACAGGCCGTTTGCTGACGGGAAGCTCATTGACCTTTCCAAGGAACTGAACCAGAGCATGTGCCTGAGCAGATCTGATCGATCATGGGGGGGGACTCCCTTGCATACAGGAGACTGGGCCACTTCCCAGGTGGCATTGTTTTCCTTCTGTCCAAGTTTCATCTCTTTAAAATTGCACTCAAACCACACTTCAGACTGCAAGTCTGAAGCTACTCAGAATAGAAAAGCAGTTCCTGAAATTCCCCCAGATTCTGCCTTTCTCTGGAGTCAGGAGACTTTAGGACAATGCACGTGAAAAAGTGAGATTTATCTACCGCTTTCTACCTGGACGCCTATTGGTCCAGTTTTTCAGAGGACTTTTGTTTAGGTTGATTGTCTACAGCCTCCTGCAGTCGCTAGCCTCGTGACCCTCTCTGCGTGGCGATGCGTGTGGCCTTAACTGCAGGTCCCTGATGGGCCCCAGTGGGTAATTCAGTGACGTGCAGCCGTGCCTGGCAGGAGAGAGCTCAGTGAGACTCCTAGCGTCATAGCCTAGGCTTGGACACTTGAAGATGCCACCAGCATCTCCTCTTCCTCTTTGCTAAAAGATGATATTCACGAAAAGGTAAAATCATGAATCTCATATAGATATAAATAAGCATATGTGAACTTTGTTATTTAACTCATTAATCGAGGACATCAGGCAGATGTTTTAACATATTCAAAGGAGAAGTCGAAGAGGCACAGATTTCCGTGGAGTAAAGGAACGTTGAATTGCACATGTGCCGGTTGATCCCACCCGGTACAGGTGGGTTATCCCTGTACCAGATAGAAATGATTTGCATGACTCTAGGCAAGAATCACTTTGAATTGGTATCGGTTATCTACAGAGTCTTAACTCCCATACAATCAGAACTGGAAAACTTAGAAAGGTGTGCATCAGTTTTCACTGAAGCACAGATTTTTCCTTCATTCTCTCCTGGTAAATAAACTCTCCTCTGAACCACCCGTGAAACGATAAGGCACCTCTGACCTTTTTCCTGATCCTGAGTTGGCCTTGGACCTCAGCATGAACTTGGCCTGGGGAAGGTAGCTGCTTGGTATCATTTCTGTTGTGTGATTTGTCCCTTCTCTCTCCTCCTGCTCATGCTCCTCTTCCTCCTCCCCTTACCTTTCTCTGTCTCTCTTACATTTGTTCAGGAACTATGGCATATTGATTGCATCCCTCAAAATGACTTTGCCCTTAGAAAATGGGGAAGGAAAAAAGTTGTTTTGTGGATTTCTTTAAGCTGTTACATCCCTAAACAAATTAAACATGAATATAAACCATTTTAAAAAAATTATGAGATGTAACACTCTACTAGTTTTAATATAAAGCAGCTTAATGAAGTTCTTTCCCTGCATACTGATTGCCTGATGGGGGTGAGAATGGGGAGCGGCTTACGCATTGTTAGGCTGGAGACAAGATAAAGTCAGCGCTCTGTGTCCAAACTGCACCCTCCTCACTAGACTTTGTCTCAATGGGCTTTCAGGGAGATTCTGCATCGGTGACATTCCCAAGGGCAGGCCTGTGGGCTTCCGACCGTGAGACAGAACTCTGAGTTATTTTCTTCAATGACTTTTCGTTTATCCATTCATTTCTAAAATTTCTTTCCCAGATTTATTGAGTTATAATTAGCCTCAATAAAATAAAAATTGTATATATTTACAATGTACAGTGTGATGTTTTACTATGCATATACACTGTGAAATATTACCAAAATCAAGCTGATTATTATGATCTGATACTTTAGCAGATGGCAAGTATATGATACATGTTAGTCTGTCTACTGCAGTCTCTATGCTGTACATTAGTGGTCCAGGACCGCTTCCTCCTGCATGGCTGGAAGCTTGTACCATTTGACCAACACCTCCCCCACTTTCCCACCTGTGTTGTTCAAACCCTGGCCCAGTGTCCATCTGTGCCCTGGCATTGTCCTGCAGCCCGAATGACAGTCTTGAATGAGGCAATTCAAATCTCTGCTTCCACTGACCCATTAAAGGGGGGTCTGCAGATTTTACTCAAGAAAAAAATAGAAAATACCATTTCAGATGTGAATAAACTAACCAGGGCATATGGCAGCAGGAGGAAGGGTTACTTCGGTGGTCATGGAGTGCTGCTCTGGCGAGGGGCCGTTTGTGTTGAGACTGGATGAGGTGAAAGAGCTCAAGCTGCAAGGGGCCTGGGGATGGGCACTCCAGGTGCAGGAAACAGCCAGTGCAAAGGCCCCGGGGGCAGGACTGAGTTCAGTGCACGTGAGGAAGAGGATGAAGAGCAGTGTGGTTGGAGGGAGGTAGGCAAGGGCAGGATGCCACAGTCAGAGCTGCTTCCTCCCGTGGACTTTGTCTATCACCTTACCTGGGGTCCCAAAGGTGCCACTAAATCCATCTATGTTCTCTCAACAGTTTCGAGGTGAGTTTCTAGACCTAGGAATGCATTAGGACTTGATTCTCAAAGCAGGGTCCCTGGACCAGCCACATCGGCATCACTTGTTAGAATGCAAATTCTTGAGTTCCACCCAAACCTGCTGAACAGAAGCTCTGGGGGTGGGGCCCAGCCACGGCAAGTCTGCTGGGTAGATGAGTCACATGTAGGCCAATGTTGGAGAAGCACTGAACTCAGTGGAGACCAGAAGGTTTTTGTCTCTGTGTTTGTTTCTTTGCAATCTCACAGATGGTGGCTGGGACTCACACACCTGCCTCTCACCCACAGTTACCAGCTGAGTTCATCAGTGCAGCTGTGAAATCTGTAGGTAAAAGCTCAAGCAAGACACACAAGGTGAGGATGAGACCAAAGCTGCTCATCAGATTGTCTGCTGTGTCTGGCTGGTTATGGTTTAAGAAAAAAAAGTTGCCTTGGATTTATTTTCCCTCCTCCTTCCCAAAACACACAAAGCTCCTTTGCATACACTACTTGAGGTAATCTTGCAATTTTTATTAAAAAAAAAAAAAAACAACAAAAAACCAAAAATCTGAGATCAGAGAGACCTACATTTAAGCAACAAAAACATTCTTCTGCAAATGGATTTTTATATATTTGTGCAGTCAGGTATCCATGTTTACATACTACTCTGTACAGAAATTGGCTTGAATAGTGTTTCTCACACTTGAGCACATATCAGACTCTTGGGATATTGTTAAAGCAAATATTTTGGAGGTTGGGCCCCTAGAGCATCTGAATCAGTGGGTCTGGGGAGGGGCCTGAGAATGTGCATCCTAGCGCGTTCCCAGGTGCTGCTGCTACTTGTGTGAAGGCCACACACGAAGATCTCGTGGCTTGAACATAGTTCCCCAAAATAGGACTCTGTCTTAAAGTCAGGGTTAGGCTCAGCTGTGAGTGACGAGGCTGCTAAGTAACAGTGGCTAAATCGGAGTAGAAATTCCTTCTCTCACGTAAGCATCCAGGCTCCCATGATGGCACTAATGTCACTTGGGTTTGCAGCCCCTTTCTGTCTTATCACTCTTCTTTTCTCAACATAAGGCTCCCTCCTCAAAGTCTGAGACGTTCCTTCTGGCTGCAGCTGTCCAGTCTGCTTCCTACACAGCAGGAAGGAAGAAAGCGAAGGAGAGGACGCAGCCCACAGCTATCCCACCCACTCGCTTTTCAGATCTTCCAGACACCATGCTGAACACATCCCATTGACTAGAGACATCCAATATGGTAGCCACTGGTCATATGTGGCTCTTCAAATTCAAGCTTGAATTAATTGAAATTTAAAAGTCAGTTTCTTGGTAGCGCCAGCCATACTTTCAGTGCCCAGTAACCACTGGTGGTGCGTGGCCCCATTCCACTGCACTGCACAAAGACATTTCAGGAGCGCAGCAAGCTCCACCAGGCAGTGATGGAGGTGGCCACTCCCACCTGCAAGGGAGACTTGGAAATGTAGCTCTTCCCCTAATTAAAACTTGAGTTCTATTGTCAAGAAGAAAGATGAAGGTCGGGTGCAGTGGCTCACGCCTGTAATCCCAGCACTTTGGGAGGCCGAGGCGGGCAGATCACGAGCTCAGGAGATCAAGACCATCCTGGCTAACATGGTGAAACCCCGTTTCTACTAAAAATACAAAAAATTAGCCAGGCATGGAGATGTGAGCCTGTAATCCCAGCTACTTGGGAGGCTGAGGCAGGAGAATCGCTTGAACCTGGGAGGCAGAGGTTGCAGTGAGCCGAGATCACGCCATTGCATTCCACTCTGGGTGACAGAGTGAGACTCCGTCTCAAAATAATAATAATAACAATAATGATAATAAAATAATAAAGATGAAAACATATTGTGCGGAGTAGCTTTTTGTTCCTGCCACAGAGCCCTGCCAAGGGTATTTACTAAATAAGAAATAACCTGAGGATGTACTGAAGACTTTCCCAGATGCTCCACAAGGTGGTTTCCAACTCTGGGGCTCAACATTCAGGAAGCCCTCGACTTCTCTCACTTTTAGCACAACCCTGGGACTTTGATCCAAAGGACACTATCAACTTTTACCTGTTATAGTCCTATTTTCATTCATTATACACATGGATTTTTTATAATCCTTTATATAATACATAATGTAAATATGTAATATATATTTATAATATGAATATATAATAATCCCACCTCCTTTATATAATCCCATCCTTCTTTTTTTTTTTTTTTTTTTTTTTTTTTGGAGATGGAATTTCGCTCTTGTTGCCAAGGCTGGAGTGCAATGGTGCGATCTCGGCTCACTCCAACCTCCACTTCCCGGGTTGAAGTGATGCTCCTGCCTCAGCCTCCTAAGTAGCTGGGATTACAGGCCTGCGCCACCATGCCCGGCTAATTTTTTGTATTTTTAGTAGCGATGGGGTTTCACCATGTTGATCAGGCTGGTCTCGAACTCCTGACCTCAGGTGATCCACCCGCCATGGCCTCCCAAAGTGCTGGGATTACAGGCGTGAGCCACCGTGCCTGGCCTATATAATCCCATGTTTAAACAACCTTCCATTTGAGCAGGCTGAGTGCTTTCCACCTGGAACCTGATTGATACAGAGCGCTGCTGGGAGCGGAGAGGAGTTCAGATTCTAGATATATTTATCACATAGAGCCGAGAGCTTATGCTGTGGATTGTACACAGATGTGAAACGCAGAGAGGAGCCATGCATGGCGCCAAGGTTTTGGCATGTGATACTGGAACAACGGAAGTTGCATTTTCTGAGCTGGGACATGGGTGAGAAGAGAGGTTTTAGGGGGACCAATGCAAGTGTATTTAGGGGGCCAATGAAGCGTTACCTTTCAAGTTTTGGATGCTTGTGAGATCTCTGAGGAAAGGTGCTGAGAAGGACGAGGGATTTTTTAGTGGAGGTTGAGGAAGGGTTCCAGTCTGGAGATGCAAATCGAAGCCTAGAGAGTGGATGTGGTTACCCAGGGAATGCGCGTGGGTAGGGGAGAGGCAGCGCGCGCACTAAGGCTGAACACACTGACATTGAGAGGAGGCGGCGGAAGGGAAGAATACCAAGGTGCGAAGCCTGAGGGGAGAGGAGCATGGCTGCGGGCTTTCAAGTGTTCGCCTCTCTCTGGACCTAGTTTGTCTTACATTCAAGTTTTAAAAGTGATCCTAAGAAAGACACTCCGAAATGCACTTAAGTGTTTGCAATAAAATAGATAAAATAAATGGGCAAGAGATATTTTGCATAATGTTTTTCCAATTAAAAATAAATAATCGGCGGGGCGCGTTGCTCACGCCTGTAATCCCAGCAGCTTAGGAAGCCGAGGTGGGTGGAACACCCGAGGTCGGGAGTTCGAGACCAGCCTGGCCAACATGGCAAAACCCCGTCTCTACTAAAAATACAAAAAAATTAGCCAGGTGTGGTGGCAGGCACCTGTAATCCCAGCTACTTGGGAGGCTGAGGCAGGAGAATCACTTGAACACGAGAGGTGGAGGTTGCAGTGAGCCGCGATTGCACTATTGCCCTCCAGCCTGGGTGACACAGTGAGACTCTGTCTCAAAAATAAATAAATAAATAAATAAAAATTAATAATGACCATTAGCGATAATGGGAAAATTTAAAGGAAAACACAACACTTAGGAAGAAAATTAACACCCCAAATCCCACCAGGCCGATACAACTATTATTCATGGTTGCTATACTTCTCTTCGGTTTTTCCTTGATGTGGGTATACTGTATACGTTTCATTGATTCTGAGACTTTCTTTTCATACGTGCTATCTCTGAAATTAGAATATGTCTTAAAATTTATGATGTTTTCACATTTCTTTTGTCCTGAAATTACTTGGGATTCAGTTCATTTGCTAGGGCTGGTCATAAATGTTCATGTCTTAAGCACTTCTATATGTAAATGCTTTTAAAATAAATTTTCAATGAGTATAAAGTAAAAATTCTAAGAGATTACAATTTTTGTGTCATAGCTCAGCCTCTTAGTGGTACATAAAATAATGGTTTACTTTAAAATTAATAGGATCTGAGATTCTATGAAGTATGATATACATTTTTGTGTTATAAGCTAAACATCCTCTTTCTTTATTCAGTCTATAATAATTTATGTGATATTTGCTTCAGGCCACTAGGTCAAACCTCCTACTGAGAACAAGTAGAAAAGCTGAAGAATACGACAACAAAAAAACATGCATTAAAGGCATTAGAGAGCTTTGGAGGCACACAGGATATTAAAAATCCAAGACGTCAGGAGGAAGGAGGCCCACTCCGGTGAATCCAACATTCTGAGATGTTTTCCTTTGGGAACCTTTTGCTTCTACTTCTTTGGTGCGAGGCAAAGAAATTCAGAATCTGAGGAGAAGGTGGCAGTTAAGAGGATGCTGAGCAGAGTTTTTTACAGTCTTATAAGACAAAAATTGTAGTTTATTTTCTACCAAGAAATAGGTTTCCTTGTCTATTCTAATAAATAGTTACATATCCTTTCTTTGGATCTATAGTTTGTAGCTGATTTTTCAGCTTTATGGCTGGCACTGCACTCAACATTCTTATAAATTTTTCAGAGTATTTCTGTATTTCCTCACAATAGATTCTTAGATGTACAATGAATGGGGCAGAGAGACAGGAAATTTCAAGCCTCTTTTAGGTATTGTCAAATCATCTCCCAGAATTTGACCCCGACCATGATTCTTCTTGAGTTCCATATGAGAGCATTGCTGTTATGAAACTCGCAGCAGCACGGTCCATTGCCATTAAAAAACTCTTGGTCAATTTTTAAGGAAAAAATATATCACTCTGAGCTTGGCTTGACGTTTCTTTCTATCTTGAGAGTCTGGTGTAATAGCGCCTGATGTCCATGGTCTCATCTGAGTACGTCTTCCACACTCACTCTGGAAAGTTCTGATACAGTCGTTCCCTGTCTAATCTGCATGGTTAGGACATGTGATGTGGTTTTTCAACGTATTATCTATGATGTACCATCTAGGTATGTACTGTCTCCTCAACTGTAAAGCGGAAGCACCAGCTCTCCAACTGGAGTGGTTTTCTCCCTAAGTTGGGTTGCCAGATGTAGCAAATAAAGTACATGGTGTCCTGTAAAATGTGATTTTTAGACAAAAAATAATGTTCTCTGGAATATTGGGGACTAACACTACAAAGTATTCATTTTTTTTTTCTGGAATTCCTAGTTAAATGAGTGCACTGTGTGTGTGTGTTTTGTTTTTTTTGGTTTTTTTTTTCGTTTTTTTTTTTTTACCTGAGCCTCTACTTGGAGTGGACACTTGGTAAGGTCTGGAGACATTTGTGGTTGTGACAGCTGGGCTGGGGGTGGCAGCTGCTGGCACCTAGGCAGGGGTCAGGGGGGCTGATAAGCATTCAGCAAGGCACAGGACGCCCCCATGACCAAGGCTGGTCTTCAGCAGTGCTGAGGTTGAGAATCCCTCACAGAGGGTGTGTGGTTTCCACTTTAATTTCCAGGCTTTGTATTTAGCTGGTGAAGGGTCAGGACTCACAAAGGCTAAATAGGATTAGTGTGTTTGGGAATATATCACTCCCCTCTTCCTGTCTCAAGTTGGTCTTCAGCTTATTTGATTGGCTAGATAACTTTTTATCCTCTCACCCTGTTTTCTTTTTCTTTTTTCTGTTTTTGAGACGAGGTCTTGCTCTGTCATCCAAGCTGGAGTGCACTGGTGCGATCTCAGCTCACTGCAACCTCTGCCTCCTGGGTTCAAGCGATTCTCCCACCTCAGCCTCCTGACTAGCTGGGATTACAGGTGCATGCCACCAAGCCCAGCTAATCTTTGTGTTTTTACTAAAGACAGGCTTTCACCATGTTGGCCAAGCTGGTCTCGAACTCTGGACCTCAAGTGATCTGCTTGCCTTGGCCTCCCAAAGTGCTGGGATTACGGGTGTGAACCACCGCGCCTGGCCCTGTTTTAATTCATACTTACAATTTTATGAAATTATATGACAGGTGTTTATTTTTTTCTTGATATTTAATCAGTCCCCCTCACTCCAATGCCAGCCTCATGAGGATAGCGATCTGGCTCTTCCTGTTGAATTCGGTTTCCCCTGCACCCAGCACTGCGTCCAGCACAAATATCTGTGTTGGGAATGATACCATGAATTGATAAAGACAGAAATGTATCTTGCTTTTAAGATACCTTCATGGTCTCCAAATATAATGGTGAAGATACTTGTGTACTGTCCAACATATTGATGGCACATATGAGTCAACTGTTTCAAATACAAGAACTTTACTTTTCCAAAAGTATTGGGGACAGCTTCAACACATTCTTTTTCTCAGAAACTGACAAAGCAGACAAAAATAAGATATTCTATAGAAAAATTGAGAGTGCAGTTACCAAACAGCCCCTCTATGCTACTGTATGTCTTTTAGAATTTCATACCAATCTTTGGATTTTAACTTTTACTTGCTTTCTAGAATTACACAAGCTTTTTCTTTCCCTTCCTTTTTGTTTATTTTATGGAAATTTTTGTATGAGAGACTATATAAATGCATGATTTGTTCATTTTTAACAATCTATTACTATAAATGTATGATTTGTTCATTTTCTAACAATCTATCACATATAGAAATATATATTATATACACATATATACGTATTATATACATATATAATATATACTATTATATATTATATTACAATGTTATTATATTATAGATATATATTATATATATAGTTTTTTCCTAATGCAACACCTCTTTGATTTAATTCTCAATTTTGTTGTCTTACATTGTTATTTTCCTACTTTTGTTTTTCTTAATGCTTCTTTAGAGCTCTTCATTTAGACTTTGTTTTGGGTTTCTTATTTTGTGTGTTTAGTTGATCAATTTTATTTTGTTAGATACTATTGAAGACTATGAATTTGCTTTTGACTACATCTTTGGCTGCTTCACATGTTTTGATGTGTAGTAGTATTGCCATTATTAGCAGCTTGTAAATATAGTATAATGGAAAGGTTTGTTTTGATTTTGATTCAAGAACTGTTAAGTAGTTGGGTTTCTGTTCCCAAGTAAATAGCAGTGTTTCTATTTTGCTGTTGTTATGAATTTATATTCTAGTGTATACGATCATGGAATATCATTTAAATTATTTCTGTATTTTATTATTATTATTGTCTCCTTGTAGCCTTATATATGATTAGTTTATGGGAAGGTCCCATGAACACTTTAAGTGAGTGTATTCTCCATAGAGATTATAATAGCATTAGTTCTTTATATCTTCATGTCATTATTTACTTTTCTATACTTCATAAGTCAGAGACTGGAAAAGGAGGTATGTAACATTTAAGCAAATTTTAGTTACTATCAATTTCTACTTGTAATTTTAAGAGATTTTTGTTACATTAATTTGGGGGCTGTATATACTTGCATAAAATATCTACAACTATTTATGCATTGTGAATTGTGCCTTTTATTAAAATTAAGACCTTTAATTCAGTTACTTATTTTTATCTTGAATTTCACTTTTTTTGTATTAAAGTTGTGACCCCAGTTTTCTTTCTCTGTAGAATATCTATGCCTATTCTTTTTGTTGTTTATTTATTCATTAATTTTTAAAATACCTCAGTCAACTTATTTAAGTTCTCTTGGAGACAATTTATAGCTTAACTTTTTTTTTTCTTTTAACTTTTGAGCCAGCTCGAGAGTCTTAGTCTTTTAATGGAATAATCTAAGCCACTTATATATAATATCATAACTCATAAATTTGTTCTTCTGTCATATTTTGTTTTCTATTTCTCTTGTTTATCTGTGCATTCAATAGATTATTCAGTAAACTGTTTCTGTCCTCCCTCCTCAGTTCTTCCCACTAATCTATAAGCATAGAAACCAAAATTTAAGTTATCAGAAAAGTATAGTTGGACATATTTTTATTTGGTTATCATTGACTAAAATAAAGCCATATCTACTGATATCTCTTATGAAGATACAGATTTAGTCCACTTTAACTTTCTTTTGTTCCCTAAGTCTATTGGCATTTTTAAGTTTATAAATTTTAAATTACTTATAGTGTTTGGATTCTGAATTTTTTATTACTATTTTCGATGTGTGGGGTTTTGCCTGTATTTGAAACTCTCTATCTGAATGTATTCCACACGTAAATGTTTTCAGGGCTTATCTGGTTCTCATTTAACATGATTTTCCTATTCTTGAGTACTGCACTTTGATTAACCTTCTGGTGTCCCAGATAATATGCTTCAGTGTTCTTTTCAGCAGCAGAAGATATGGTATACATTTGTTTCTTTCTGTTGCCCTCACAATTACCAGAAAAATCCTGAGGGCAAATAATTGTTCAATTAGATAATTGTTCAGTTAGAACATCCTTCATAATATTTCTGTGAATATTTATCATTATTTTTTAATATCTAATTTTGTACAGTGGATGCAAATGAAGACAATCTGATTTTTTTTCTTAGTTTTTAGTTTTTAAAATTTTACTTTTAAATAAATGCTTATAGAATTACTTTTTACCCTTGATGCAACTGTGTCTTTTAGAAATACCTAAAAGGTGGTGTTTTCGGTTTTCTCTGGAATCAGGGAAATGTAAAGATCTACTTTGAATTTGTATATGTATATAAACCCGGGAATGTTTTCATTTCTTTTTTTGCCTTTTAATGCTGCTGCTTTTGCATTTTCCTGGTGTCTTCATTAGGAGCTCCATCATCTGAATATTGAACATCTAATGTGCGTCTCACATGGTTACAGCCTCTTACTGATCATTTCCATTTCTTCGCCTTTTCTATTTAGCTGTAGGGAAAGCTTCAAAAGCTCCCATTCTCATATGATAAATTCAATTTTCTGCATTTTTCAAATCTGTGTTATTGCATCTGAAACCATTTTAAATTCCTTACTTTTAATACTTCAGGATCTTCTTCCATCTCAGTCTTATTTCCTTACAAAACAACAAAGGCTCTGCTTTTCTTGATGATTGTGAGCTCCGAAGTCATTTTGTATAAAAGGTACTTCAATATTCTATGGTAAATACTCTTCAAAGGTATGTTATTCCTCTACTTCTTGAATGTCTTTCTGAATTTCCTTCGTTACCCTGTAGCTTTTATTCGTAGGTCCCGTTCTCCTTCTGTTTTTGTTTATTTACATATCCTTCACCGAGGGCAGCCTTGTTTGCATTGGCGTTGCATGTTACCATATGACCCGGCATCCCCGGGGGGACGGTGAGGATGCTCTGGGGTGTTGACATGCCCAGCAGGGGAGATCCCTTGCTCCAAGGTGCCTTCTGTGAGTTGGGTGCAGGGGCCACATAGGCACTGGTTTCCTGTAAGTGATTTTAGGTTTGGACTCATTCCAGGAGCACAGTGTGGCTATGTCAAACCTCCTGCCCCCATCACTGTCTCTGTTAGGGAAGAACAGCGTCAGCAAGACGCCTTGATGTTTTAGGGCTTTCTGTGCAGCGCGGCGCCCCCTACGCTTGGGTCTCTGATTCAGCTGATGGCAAAGCTGGTTGGCTCCCAGCATTGGGAATATTGTCAGGTGCAGGAGCACCCACATGGCCCATGGCCTTTGCTCTTGCAGATATCAGGGTAGATTTGTCAGCTGCCTAGATATCAGATATCTTACAGCTATCTACTCAGCGGACAACTATTTTCTTTCTATGACAATACCATACTGAGGATTGCCAGATTTGGGAAATAAAACATAAGACGCCTAGCTACATTTGAATTTCAGAAAAACACCATTTAAAAATATTTATTTTTAATTATAAGCATGCCCTATGGAATATTTCTGTTTACTGGAAATCAAAACATAATTAGGTGTTTGTGTTTTATCTGGCTGCCCTAATCATTCTGTTTTCTATGTGAGGTATTTGAGTCCCTTGTGAGTCCCAGTAATTCTTGCAGTCTATGGCATGCAGGTTGTACCTAATTTTCAGCATGGATGTAGATTTTCTTTTTTTGCCTATTACCATATTCGATTATTATTGCTTTTGAGTCCACATAGGGGAAAATTGAGAGTCTTGTGCTCAAATTGCCTTCTTCCCATATTTTTTAAAAAAGTATTATTCAGGGAAAAATGATCCTTTCAAAAATGTTAAAATTAATACAAAATCTCTCCCAGACCACTGAGTTGCTTCAACATGCGAACATGTCACTCTCCTTCAAGTAAGAATTACAGCCACGGAACCCAATCAGAAAGTAATTTTTGTCCTTAGCAAATTATTAGCTGAGATTTACTGTGTATAGCTTCTTTGTAATTTAACACTTTGCTAATTTTTATGTTAAATAAAAATCATGTCCTTTAGTGACAGTAACCACTCCTGTAAGGATGAGAGGATAATGAGTTTTACTTCATTCATTCTGTGCATCGTGGACCATAATTGGCATTATTTTTGTAGTATTAGTTAAAAAAAAAAAAAAGAAAGGAAGTGACACTAGCTTTAGGTCAAAATGGAGCAATTTTAAGCAATAAACATTTAGGTCAGATACCAGGCAAAATGACTAATAGACCATTTGTGGAATAAAGCTAAGAAGTTACTTCCCTTCAAATGATGTTCACAGTGACCCCTGATTGCCTTACTGCTTTCTTGAATAAAATCAGAGGACCCGATGTCATTGCCCTTGGAATGTGTAATTAGCTGCACAATTAGCTTTCGTGTCCTCAAGTAGTCGGGGTCAGATGTTCAACAGGGAAGTTCACGGAGCCTTGGTGTCTGGCATTAACATTTAAGCATCTGTAATTTGGTTGTCTGGCTTTGGCTGTTTCTAGCACGAATGGCAAAAGAGTGCTGAGGCAGCTCAAGGTACTTGTTCTGAGTGGTGCCAAGATGTGTTTTTAACAATAGGGGACACTGTATCAATTGATGTAGGTCTTATAGGAGTCTCATTACATGGAGAGGCCCATCTTCCTTAGTCCCGTATCACCAGGATTACACGGAGCTCTTAATGGGATAAAAGGATCCAGGATTCTGATTACAGTGATGGAAGCCAAGAGGACAGTGAATAACATCCTAGTGTAAAAACAGAATCTGCTCTTTGTGACATAAAAAGCATAATCCACTTGTTTATTCATTCATTCACGTGTTTATCAAATATTTATTGAGTACCTGACATTTACCAGGCACTCTCTTAAAGATTGTGAATACAGCGGAGGAAAAAGCCCTGCGTGTCATTTCTGCTCCCTGGCATATCACACACTGGAGTGCATAGAGAATTACAGCAAAGCATAACGTGTTTTGATGCAGGAAGCTGGGGATGCTACAGAAAAACCCAGATGGAGACCATAACCCAGAATCCTACAGTCAAGGAAAGGATCCCAGCAAGGTGACTTTGATAATGCAGCCAGAGAGGTCACAGAACTGTGGCTAGGCAAATGGGGAGAGGGTGCCCAGAGAGGGGATGAAATAGTCTCTGTCTCTTCTTTGTTTTTACTATAACTCACATGTGAAGATACAAGTTTAGAGATAATATCAATCAGGAGTTATTTCTATAAAGTTAAAACATGTAATCTTTTTAAGGCATGGAGTCCCTTTTTATATCTATGATATTTTGATTTTTGAAAACAATCCATATTTATGACGTTGAACCCTAGGAAATTGTCATTTGGGTGGATGCAGACTGCTTACTTATAAGCAGTCTCAAATGGTTCAGTCCAAGACAAGCCTTAGTTGTTTATATGGAAGCTCAGCCTGCTCTGAGTTTGGTCATGCCGATGATTGGAGAGATTTTTTCATCCAGGGCTTTCTGTAAACTCAGGTTGAATACATGCGTTGAACTTCTTGTCTAGAAGTTAAACTGGATGCAGCCTGACACCCTGTGTTATCACAGCTGGGCTGAG
This sequence comes from Pan troglodytes, assembly GCF_028858775.2. Classification (NCBI taxonomy): domain Eukaryota; kingdom Metazoa; phylum Chordata; class Mammalia; order Primates; family Hominidae; genus Pan; species Pan troglodytes. The sequence goes on along the minus strand of NC_072408.2, from coordinate 136,505,506 downwards.
GCTACAGTGCTCCAGTCAGCCCCCTCATGCTACCAATGGGTCCATGGAAAACAACGAGGGTCAGTGACCTGCTCATCGTCTCACAAAGCCGGGAGCAGGACCCCTGCCTCCGAGCTCTTGGCTCTCTCAGCTGCTGGCGGATGACTGCCAAGAAGGGTCCTGACTCGGGAAGGCATCACGCTTCCAGATGTGTGTTTGCGTGGGCCTTTGAGAAAGGTGGCGCCATGAGTGTCCGAGTAATCAAAGATAATTACATGGTGACTGACGAGAAGGGCTTCAGCATAACTTGTGGAGCTTTGCCTAGAAAGTCAGTGTTCCCAGCCAATAGTTTACATTTCTAAAACTCCTTAAATTGGTTCTTTGGATTATGCAATTGCTCTGCCTGCATTTTTTCTTACAGAATGTAAGGCAACTTGTAAAAATAACATTTTGGATTTTTCTCCCCCTGAGGGAGAGATACGTTCAGTGCGGAAAAATGAACAATGGATTTTGTTCATTGGTGACGGCGTAGTGTCCACAGGATGTGGCTGGCATGGAAGCGAGATGCTGCCCTTCCCGTGCTTCTTAGGTTCAGGGTCCAGTGTTTCACAGATGACTTGGAGCATTGCTTTGTACGCCCGGCCCTGACACATTGGTGTCATGGTCACCTCATCTCATCTATTTCTAGAGGGCCCCTCCCAATATATCCTTCCAAGGTCTTTTCTCTGCATCTCTCCCCTTAACTCCAACTGGGGGCGGGTGTACACTGTCCATGTGATTTATGATTGTGCATCTGCGTCTATTTTTGCCCCAAGTCTGTTAGCATTTCACATTGGACATGTCCTCAAATGCAGAACGTGCATATGGGCGGAACACAAAGGAATATGTATCAGGTGGAATGTGGACGTGGCATCGATCCAGGTGTTGAGGAAGTCATTCCTGTTTCCAATCTCAGTCTGTGTTGAGTCAATGGGACGGTGCCTCTCTGTCGATGGTAGCTTGTCTGTGACAGCTTTCTGACACTTGCTAATCTCTCCTTTGATCAAAAAAAGAGCAAGTCTTTACCATAACCCCATAAAAACACCATAACCACGAGTTGAAATTTTAAAACTTTATTTGAATTGTATTTATTTGCACGCTCAACTTTTTTATAGGTTAAATGATATTGGTTTTCTACTTAGGTTGGTGGCATTTATTTCTTCTGAAACAAATAATATGAAGCGAGTAGATTGGATTAAGAGGTTTGGATAAGGAATTGCATAATTGGCACGAAGACAGGGTCCTCTGTTATGAAGGGGGCACGCAGATGTCTGAAATGCTGGTAACAGGACCTTAGCATTACTAACGCCTGCACTGCGATTCCCTCCCCACAGTGACGGAAGGTCGAGGGATCCTTGAGAGCATCCAGAGGTTTTCCTTGCTGCCCACCTACCTCCCCGTGACCTACCACATCAACAACGCGGACGTCTCCTTCTTCCTGAAGGAGGCCAACCAGGATATCATGAGGAACTCCAGCCTGCAGTCCCGGGTGGAGTCATTTCTGATTTACAAATCCAGGAGGCTGCCTGTCCTCAATGCCAGCTACGGGCCTTTCTCCATCGAGCAAGTGGTGCCCCAGGATTTAATGCTACCGTCCAACCCATTTGGATTCACCAACAAATTTTCTCTTAACTGGAAACTAAAAGCCCACATCCTGCGGGACAAAGTCTACCTGAGCCGGCCCAAAGTGCAGGTTCTTTTCCACATCGTGGGCAGAGACTGGGATGACCGCAGCGCCGGGGAGAAGCTGCCGTGCCTGAGGGTCTTTGCTTTCCGAGAGACCCGAGAGGTGCGGGGCAGCTGCCGGCTGCAGGGGGACCTGGGGCTGTGCGTGGCCGAGCTGGAGCTCCTGTCCAGCTGGTTCAGCCCCCCCACGGTGGTTGCCGGGAGGAAGAAGTCCGTGGACCAGCCGGAGGGGACCCCCGTGGAGCTCTACTACACCGTGCACCCAGGGGGTGAGAGAGGGGACTGCGTCAGGGAAGATGCGAGGAGAAGCAATGGGATCCGGACAGGCCACAGTGACATCGATGAGTCCGGGCCCCCCTTGCAGAGGATCGGGAGCATCTTCCTTTATCAGACACACAGGAAACCCTCCCTGAGAGAACTGCGTCTGGACAACAGCGTGGCCATCCACTATATACCAAAGGCCGTGAGGAAAGGAGACGTGCTGACTTTTCCTGTTTCCATCTCCAGAAATTCCACTGAAGATCGCTTCACGTTGAGGTAAGTCGTTTCCCAATGTCTGTCTGTACCCGCCCGTCGATCAGGTGGTGTTTTCCAGAAGCTGTTTGACCAGAAAAGCTGTGTTATCGCTCACCGAAGTAGAGCCGGCCTTCCCATTCTTACAAACTCCATCTGCACCGTGGAATACAGAGACCAGTCTGATCGCTCGGGGTTGGCAATTGGGTTGTGAGAATATTCGTCTTAATAGATTTTCCAAGCCATTGATAGGGCAGCCGGGGGGCTGCGGATGGTACGCCTTTTCCCTTAGCTTAGGGTATTATCAGCAAGTTTGGGGAATGCTAAAATTATCCAAGAAGGCTTTTCAAAACTGGGAGAGTTAAATGCCTCACAGCTGAAATGAGACTGCAAATGAAATGGCAACAGTTGTCAGAAAGGACAGGCAACACGGTTTTGCCAACTCAAAATCTATTCCAGATATGTAAGTTCTAAGTATAATATGGTACCAACCTCAAAGTTATCATTTTGTTTCTCCCTGGAAATAGAACTTAGTGTTCAAAAAAATAAATGAGCATAATGTGTGAAGAATATACAGTAGAATTTGTTGAGTTTCTTATATAAGAATATACCAAAGAGAAGACATTGAAAATAAGCTCTGTGTACTTTAGAATAAATATGGGCTGGTTTTCACTTTGGAATATAACGTATGAGAGAAGCTACTTGCCTAGCCTTGTTTGTATTTTCATTATATAGTTTTCGTTTTATTTTCAACACAGGCAAGTTTGATTACAACAGCTGTTTAGTAGAAGTGTTTTTGGGTTATTAAAAATGTCCTAGAACTGCTACATAACTCAACAATTTGACCTGATGTGCAATGTAATAAAATGTGTGTTATGACTCCTGAAATGAGGAGTGTAACTGTATGTAAGGCATGTTTCATATGGGCTTATAAACTTCATCCAATAATGACCAGCTCTCTATCCCCCTTCATATGGGATTTATGGCTGCTTTTTCCATTCTTTTCTTTCTCCCTCTCTTTCTCCCTCCCCTCTCCTCTTCCCCCTCCCCTCCCTTCTCCCCTCTCCCCTCCCCTTTCCTCCCCTTTCCTCCCCTTTCTCCTCCCCCTCCCCTCCCCCCTCCCCCCTCCCCTCTCCCCTCCCCTCTCCCCTCCCCCCTCCCCTCTCCCCTCCCCTCTCCCCTCCCCTCCCTTCCCTTCCCCTCTCCCCTCCCCTCTCCCCTCCCCTCCCTTCCCTTCCCCTCTCCCCTCCCCTCCCTTCCCCTCTCCCCTCCCCTTTTTTCCTTTATGTTTAAAGGGTGGATGAGTTTAAGAAAATAAATCACCGTTTTGATTCTACCTTGCACATTTAAGTTTATTTGATTGTGACCTAGTATTAGAAATGACTATTTTAACTAAAGAAACAGAACCTAATGGACATGCATCTCATGACTGAACTTGGCTAAGTCCTGGAAGGTAAAAACCTTTGGCCTGGCTGGACGTGCCATTCACGGAATAGCCGCAGTGATGTAGGGTACAGGAACACATCTGTGCTGGCCAAGCCTTCATGAGCGTTCCCTTCCGTCCTTCTGGAAATTGGATCTAGATCCAGCTGGCCACAGGTCCTCAATGAGGTCTGCTAGCTTTGTGTTTTACTTTTCTGGGTTCGACAGTCTTACATAGTATTCTTTGTGAGGATGGCTGCTTACGTAGAGAAATATTTTGGTGGTGGAAACAAAAAGTTTGAATAGGGGAGCTTTGATCTTACACCGTTTCATACCGTCTGCCATTTTTTAGGTCCACCAACGACTGACTTGATTTTCTGAATGCAGGATTAAACACTGCAATCCCCTGAAGCTTTGACTCTCAGGAGATGAGAGCCACATGCAGCTTGTGTGTGTGTGTGTGTGCGCGGGTGTGTAAGCAGTGAGGTGTGTAGCATTGAATTTCACAAAAAGCTTTGTGTCTCATGACTTCATGACACACTAAACATATCCATTAGGGTCCAAGGGTGGCTTTTGTCTTTGGCAGTCTGTAACAAAACCAAGAGAAATTCACTATGTGTGGCTGCACAATATGAGGCTCCAAGTCTTGGCAAATTCACAAGCAAATGCATTTGAAGCTTCTAAATTGGTGGCTCCACTCGCAGGTCAAAGTTTGGAAAATTTGGGAAGTACAGCAAAAGTATATTTGTTCAGAGCCCATCAGTTAGAAATGTCAATTCAATTTGAAAAATCAGTTTTACAGATGAGACAACAATGAAGGAAATGTTTCATGAATGTCTGTTTACCTCGGTACGATGCTACACTGTTTAAGAGGTTGCATTAATAATGTGCTTGCTGCATACTTAAAACGCTCTGATTATGGATGAGTCTCATGTGTTTATGTAAACAGCTGGAGGTTAACTTGGACCTGGCAAGATTATTATCCTTTAGCTTGAATCCCTATAATTAGAAAATAATAAAACTGTATATCTTTTTAAATGAAGTCAATTTGACACTAATTTAGCATAGCTTCCAAATATTTAGAATTGGTGTGCGTCTGTTCTCTCTGGCCATCTGCTATAAATAACCCTCAAGGATCCAGCCAAGTATCCTTGGGCGCTTTTCTCCGAATTGTGACTGTGCAAATATGCATCATGCACATTTGCAAATCATGGACTGACGCAGCAGCTGCGGTTTGAGTTCTTTGTTGATAGCGACTGACCACCCACTGTACACCTCCCCGGCGGCGTGCCTGTGATCTCAGGGGCACTCAGGGGCATGCGACGGCTGAAGCACAGGAGTTAGCTTCTTTCTGTGTGTGTATTTGTATGCGTGTATATATGCGTGTGTGTTTCACTCTTTAAGAACAAGAAAACCCAGGTGGGGCTGTTTGTCATCTTACAACCTCTGTTCTACCCTGCTGCTTCTATCTTCTGAAGGTGACATCTGCAGGAAAAGAAAAGCAAAACGCTTTCTTTCATTCCTGAGACATCTAACGATCTCATTCAATCCCAGAAAATGTTTTCCTTCAAGTGAACAACTAAAGCATCCCACAGCACTGGAACCCTTTCTTCTATATTCTTCTAGCCACACATTCTCCTGTGTCTCTCCCCCACTGAGAGCAAGGCTCAGACGCATCCCAGTCTCTACTTACCTGCCACGGGCCTGGAGGAAGATAAGAACTGGGGCTCTTCTTTCATGCCCTGACCAGTTATTCTTTCATTGCTTTTCACCACAGGGAGTCCGTTTCCAAAGAGCTCTGGTCTTCAGATCCGAATGGAAGCCTGGAACCCAGTAAAGGTGTAGCATTCCCTTGGTTACCTAACAGCCCAGAACAGTCAGCCGGGGGGCCTAGAACAGTGGAACAAGCTCAGAGAAGGGGCTGTTCTTAAAGGCAGAGACATCCTTAAATTTCTTGAATGAATGAATGAATTGCTGATTATTAACAAATATGTGCACTTTGCTGAGGTCTCTGCAGTTTTAAATGCTCAAGAATTTGTTAAGCGCCATATGCCTAGCACTGTGATTGGCTTTAAGACCAGGTTGGAATGAGACCTTACTAAGGAGATATTCTTGCAAAGGTGAGGCTTAGAAAGGAGATAGCAAGAGAATAAAATACAAGTGTTTGACAAGGGGCAGAAGTGAGCCTGGCATTGATGAGGCTCAGATGATATTCTTTGGTGGTTTTGGTAGCCAGATATGCCGAAGACTTAAAGCTTGTTAGGAAATAATACGGTGGTTTGAAATGGACCCTGTGAGCTTCATTCACTTGAATGATGTAACCTTTGAACCTGTGTTGGCTCAGAATAGGATTTTTTCTTATTCTGTTTCAGGTAAAATATGCCCTGGTGTATCCAGTGATATTCTAAGTTGCAGGTCATAAATCACACTCCAGCTAATTTAAGAAAAATTAATAAATAAAAGGGTTTACTGGATGGATATCACGGGACCCAGCTTGGCCAGGCAGAGTCTGATGGAGGTTGGTGGCTGCGTGTGGACACAGCAGCCTCTCAGCAACTCTCTCCCACCCTCACAGTGAATTCCTTCAATAGTTCCTCTGGTTATCCGCACATAAGCTGCAGAGACCTCCATGCAGCCCCTGCTGAATCACCTGTCTACTAGCTGGCTGTGCCAGGGGTAGGAGAGGGACCAGATGCAGCTTCCATGAAGTCAAATGGTTCCTCGAATTACCCTTCATTAAGAATACATCCAGTGAGATGAGGCATTTTCCTCTTGTGAAGACTGGGGCACTGTTACAAAGAGGACAGATGTTGGTGTATTCAAATTATACCAATGTCCAGTGACATGTGGTCTGTACCTGGGATTGTACATCCCGTTGTTACCCTAGTGGGGATTGATAGAGCTGCTTGAACTAGAAGAGCGAGAGGCGGACAGGCTTTTAATTTCAGAACTGATATGACTTCACAAAAAACTTGTGAACTTATTGCAGTGTTCCCGTATGTCCCCGCTAGTTTCCTCTTTTATTAATACCTTACATTTGTGTGCTGCACTTGTCCCAATTCACCAATATTGACAGGTGATTATTAGCTAAAGTCCATACTTTATTCAAATTTCCTTAGTTTTTATCTACTGCCCCCCTTGGCTGTCCCTGGATCCCATCCAGGAGACTGCATTACATATAGGGGTCATGTCTCCTGGAACTCCTGTTCAAAGAAAAACTTCAGCTGAATTAAATTCAATGGAGCTTAATTGAGCAATGAATGATTTGTGAATCAGGCAGCTCCCAGAATCAGCAGATTCAGAGAGACTGCAGGGGTGCCTCGTGGTCAGAACACATTATTTATTTATTTATTTTTTATTTTTTTGAGACAGAGTCTCACTCTGTCACCCAGGGTGGAGTGCAATGGCGTGGTCTCGGCTCACTGCAACCTCTGCCTCCCGGGTTCAAGCGATTCTCCTGCCCCAGCCTCCAAAGTAGCTGGGATTACAGGCTCACATCGCCATGACTGGCTAATATTTTGTATTTTTAGTAGAGACGGGGTTTCACCGTGTTAGCCAGGATGGTCTCGATCTCCTGACCTCGTGAGCTGCCCGCCTCAGCCTCCCAAAGTGCTGGGATTACAGGCGTGAGCCACTGTGCCCGGCCCAGAACACATTTATAGACCAAAAAAGTAAAGTGATGTACAGAAACCGGAAGTGAGGTACTGAAACAGCTGGATTGGTTACAGCTCAGTGTTTGCCTTATTTGAACACAGTTTGAACACTCAGCAGTCTATGACTGGTTGAAATATGGCCACTGGGATTGGCCAAGACTCAGCCACGGTTACAGGCGCATACTCCGAAGTTAGGTTTTCAATCTTGTCTGCCTGTTAAGCTAGGTTGCAGTTCATCCACAAGGACTCAAACATGGAAATAGAGCCCTTCTCAGGCCAAATTTATTTTGCTTTAACACTCCTGTAGCTGTGACCATTTCTTAGACTTTCTTTGGTTTTGGTGGCTTTGACCATTTTGAGACTTACTGGTCAGCTGTTTTGAGGAATGTCCTTCAACTGGGATTTGTCTGATGCTCTTTCTCCTGATTGCACTGGGATCATGGGTTTGGGGGAGGAAAACCACAGAGGCAAAGTGCCATGTTTATCACATCGAGGGTGCGTACAGCCCACACGACTTGCTACTGTTGATGTTCACTTCCAGGGCTGACGGCTGCTGTGAGACCCCAGTTCTTGCCTTTTTAGTTTAAAAGAATTTAAACAAGAGACACACAGCAAAGGAAATGCACCATAGAACAATGTATTGCAAAATAACATATTTTGAAAGTGAAGTTTAGTATAGATAGTACACCAGAGAGAGGATTCAAGGCAGGCTGCTCCTAAGGATGAGACAGCAAAGATGGGCACTAGGGAGACTCCCTTTATGGGAGCCTTACATGATGATTCATGAGCAGGTGGGAAGAGGTGTTACTAGGAAGCATGTCTGGGGGAGGTCCTCTGGGTGCACATGCGCAGTAGCTGCACAAGCTTGTTCATACGTCGCATGTCTCATTAGCGTCCGAAATCTCCACCCAGGGGTGTGTTTTTTACTATTATAATAAGCAAAGAGTCTGCCTGAGGACAGGGAAAATCAAAATACGCGTGCTCTCTACAGGGGAAATTCGCTACTGAAGATTGCTCTGCTCAGTGAGCTTGACTACGGTGCTAATGGGGAGGTTTATTCTATTGATCGTAAGGTCCCAAGGTTGCCATACCCTGAGGACACGGTCGTTTCCTCGGCCACCTATCCCACCTCACCAGCACCGGGCTGGGGCTGGGTCTGTCAGGTTTCTCCACCGTAAAGTTACTTTTTTCCCATTCTCCCAAGGCTGTGCTTTGGAAGGAAGTGCTTATGCCCAGCTCACAATTGTGAAGAGGGAAGTGATACTTCACCCCCTTGAGGGCAATATAGCTGCTTAAGTTATTTAGAATGCTGCAGGGGACATTTGCTTATTTTCCCTCGTTTATGTATTTATTCAATAATGTACTTATTTCAGTGAGAACACCTGGATATTTATTTTATACTTTGGGTTTAATCTAATATTATTTTATGAATTTTGTTGCTCAAATTTTCCCACTCTGGCTGTTGAGAGCTCTTTCATTTGGCTCCAGTACAATGTAAAATAGTGATGGTGAGAAGGGCTTGTCACGCCTCATTCCTCTTCTTAGTGAGTAAGCATCTAGTTTCTCGACATTCAGTACGACGTCACCTATAGGCTTTTTGTTCATGTTCTTTATGAAGTTGAGAAAGTTCTCTTTCCTTCTTAGTTTGCTAAGAGTTTTTTCTTTATCAAAACTTATTGTACATTTTGTCAAGTTTGTTTTTAAATTATATATTGTTAAGTTCCAGGATACATGTGCAGGATGTGCAGGTTTGTTACATAGGTTAACGTGTGCCGTGGTGGTTTGCTGCACTTGTCACCTAGGTACTAAGCCCAGCATGCATTAGTTCTTTTTCTTAATGCTCTCCCCCCACTGCCCTCCCCCGACAGGCCCCAGTGAATGTTGTTCCGCTCTCTGTGTCCCTGTTTTCTCATTGTTCAGCTCCCACTTATAAGTGAGAACATGTGATGTTTGGTTTTCTGTTCCTTTGTTAGTTTGCTAAGGATAATGGCTTCCAAGTCCATCCATGCCCCTGCAAAGGATATGCTCTCATTTCTCGTCACGGCTGCATAGTATCCCATGGTGTCTATGTACCACATTTTCTTTATCCAGTCTATCATTGATGGGCATTTGGGTCGATTCCATGTCTTTGCTATTGTGAATAGTGTGAATAGTGCTGCAATGAACATATGCATGCATATATCTTTATAATAGAATGATTTATATTCCTTTGGGTATATACCCAGAATGGGAGAAAGTTTTTGCCATCTATCCATCTGACAAAGATCTAATATGCAGCACCTACAAGGAACTTAGGCAAATTTACAAGAAAAAACAAACGACCCCATTGAAAAGTGGGCAGTTTCTTTCCTATGCCGTTGACATAATCATATGATCTTTCTTCTTTAGCCTGTGAATGCAGTGAATGAATTATCCTGATTAGTTTTTGAACATGAAATCAGCCTTGTGTACCTGGAATAAACTCCACTTGAGTGTGGTGTGTAATTCTTTTTATATATTGTTGGATTCAATTTGTTAATGCTTTGTTGAGGATTTTAATACTCATGTTACTGAGAGATACTAGTTTGCACTTTTGTTTTTTCTTGAATGTCTTCATATGGTTTTGGTAATACGGTTAGAACATCTTCCCTCTGCTTCTGCTTGCTCGGAGAGAGTGTGTAGAAATGGTATTATTTATGTCTTAAATGTTCGTAAATTTTCACTGGTGAATCCATCCGAGCCTGGTGATTTCATTTTTGGGGGAGTTAATAATTTACTCTTCTTTAATAGATAGGGCTATTCATGCTACGTATTTCTTTCTCCTTGTGTGAGTTTTGTTAGTTTGTGTCTTTCAAGGAATCCATCTATCTTAAATCCTAGTTATAAAATTTGTGGGTATAGAGTTAGCTGCTGTATTTAGTATTATTTTTTGAGAGGAGTTGTTTTGCTTGTTTTTGTTTTAATTTTTATTTTTAATTATAAATTGAAAGATTATAGTTGTATGTATGGGTAAAAAGTGATATTATGGTTTATGAATACAATGTGGAATACTTAGCTAATTAACATATTCATCACCTCAAATATTTACCATTTTTGTGGTGAGAACATTTGAAATTTAATATCTTAGCAATTTAAAATGTATACTGCATTATTATCTACTGTATTCACCAGGGTGTGCAATATATCTCAAAGAAGAAAACTTACCTTTTAATTTATATAGGATCAGTAGTGATGACTCTTCTTTCATTTTTGTTATTGGTAATTTTTGTCTTCCCTTTTTCCTTGTTAGCCTGAGTAGGATTTTATCAATTTTATTGATATTTTCAAAGAATTAACTTTTGGTTTTGTAGATTTTCTCTATTGCTTTTCTATTTTCAATTTCATTGATTTTTTCTCTAATTTGTATAATTTCCTTCTGCTTGATTCAGGTATAATTTGTTCTTTAGGTGTCTACACTTAACACTAATTAATTTTAGATTAGGTTATTGATTTTAGATTTTCTTTTCTAATATATGTTTTTAATGCTATAAATATTTCTCTAAGCACTGCTTTTCTGCATCTCAAAATTGGGGGTAAGTTATATTTTCTTTTTAATTTAGTTTAAAATACTTTAAATTTTTTTGAGACTTCTTTGATTCATATGTTATTGAGAAGTGTGTTTTTAATTAACAAAAATCTGTTGGACTTACCATCTATCTTTCTAGTATTGATTTCTAGTTTAATTACTACTGTGGCTTGAGAAAATACTTTGCATAATTTCTATTTTAAATATAAGGCTACATGGCACAGAATGTAATCTTTCTTGGTAAATGTTTCATGTGATTTTGAGAAGAAAGTGTATTCTGCTTCTTTTGGATGGAATATTCCATAAATGTCAATTAGATCAAGTTGATTGATAGTGGGTTCAGGTCATCTACATCCTTACTGATTTTCTGCCTGTTTGATCTATCAGTTGCTCACAGAGGAGTGCTAAGTTCCCAACTATAATAGGGGGATTGTTTATTTCTCCTTCAAGTTCTATCAGTGATTATCTCATATATTTTGTTGTGCATTTGTTAGATGCATATGCATTTAGGATTGTTGTAACTTCTTGGATAATTAGCCCATTTGTCATTAAGTAATGCTTCCTCTTTATCCCTGATAATTTTCCTTTTTGTAAAATCTGCTTTGTCTGGAATTTATGTAAATACTAAAGCTTTTATTTATTATCATTAGCATGATCTTTCTCTCTCTTTACTTTTAACTTGTTAAAGTCTTTTGAGCTAAAGTGGAATTTTGGTAAATATCATATAGGCAAATCATGTTTTTTAATCTACTTTGACAATCTCTCTCTTTTAATTGGTATATTTAGTCTGTTCACATTTAAATGCTTTTCATATAGATTAATACTGATCATGTTTTTAACTATTTTCTATTAATTTCATGTGTTCTTTGTTTTGTATCTGCCCCTTTTTCTGCCTGATTCCAGTATCTTATGTGATTACATTTGCTATCCTCTCTTGGTATACTGATTCTACTTAAAATATTAATTGTTTCTCTAAAATTTTTAATATACATTTTTAACTAATCTGAGTCAATTTCATGTAGCACTGTAATACTTCCCATGTAGCACAGGTAACTTACAACTGAGTTTTCCTGTTTACCCTCATGTCCTTTGCGGCATTGCTGTGATTCATCACTACTATTATTGCTTAAACAAACAGTATATGTTGATCAATTAAGAAAAATAAAAAATTATTTTACTGTCATTTATTTCTTCCTTGAATGTATCTGTCTCTCCACATTTGGGAGTGGCGCTTTGTCCTACAACCTCAGTTCTCCAATGAGTCTAAGAAAATGTAGTGCTTTTCAGTTTTTCCTCCTTTTTCTTGTAAGAATAATTGTGATGACTTTCAAGCCATGTACACGTCAGAGCTGAAACCAGTAGTTCCCAGGACTGTGTTTCTTAACACCATTGTTTTGGAAGTTACAGAAACATGATTTGAATCAGTTTTAAGAAAAATGAGAATTTATTATAAGGGTATTGGTATGGCTCATGAAGCCCTAGGACAGTATTGATCCCAACCTAGAACCCAGAAGCTAATTGGCTTAGAAGAAACTCATCCAATGCCCTAAATCAAAGGTGCAAGAAATAGGTAGAATTGAAGTTCAGATGTAAGAGGGAGTGTTGTGTGAAATGTGACTGGAAGAATTGGGAGTCAGTTTACAAAGAGTCATGCTGCAGGCAGTTGGGGAGCATTTAGGTTTCATGAGTTGGGACATGACATGCTTGGGTTCACTTAGAGAGGCAGGGAAGCCAATTCTAGGCTGAGAGAATCTACATTTTCTTCTGAGAACTTGTATAATATTTAGAGTTAAACCATGTCTAGATTTTTGGTGCCCCATTTTTCTCAGCTATAAAAATATATTTTCTCTATATCTGATCAGGAATCAAGGTGCAATTCAGAAGCAGGAGCTTTTAAGTAAAAATAGTGGAATTGTGATATTTAAGTGCTGCCCCTGTTCCATGTTTTGCTAGAAGGTCACCATGTGACCTTGGAGAAGTCAGGCAACCCCCAAGGCTAAGTTTGAATAGGGTTGGTTTGAGTAGAGTAGGTTTCTCAACCTCATACTGTTGACATTTGGATCAGATAATATTTTGTTGTGAGGATAGTCTGTGCATTGTAGGACGTTGAGAAGCACCTCTGGCCTCTGACTACTAGATGCCTGTTAACTGCTACCACGCATTTGACGACTGAAAAATATGTCCAGATATTGCCAGATATCCCCAAGGGACGCAATAACCTCTGGTTAGAGAATCCTGGACTAGATTATGGTTGTGGGAGAAAATATTCATAGAGCAAATTCACCTCTTGCATAGAGGAAGCTTCTGCATTTGGATTTAAGGTGACATTGTATTGTCAATTTTTTCTTGGAAATTATTTAAATTGCACATATCATTTAGTTTTCCATTCCCTAGAAGGTCTGCTCCATAAGGCAGAAGACTTGATCTGTTTGCTCCTGTTTCTTCATTATCTAGTATAATACCTCACACACTACAGTCACTCTTGAAATATTGGAAGGATGAGTGGATGTCATTGTCCCCAAAATTCCACCCCACCTACTTTCCATTTAGCATTGGGTCAGAGACTAGGTTCTTTGGCTAGGCTCTACATGAAGCAGTGGTGTGGGTTTCAAGGCCATGTGTGGAAAATAACCCAGAGTCAAATGCAAGCACATTAGGTGTTTGCACCATGAGAGGAGCTCAGGAACTGAGATGCACTGAGGTAGTTGTTTTCAATAGCAACGGCTCATTAGGACCATCTGACCCCAACATGACAGTCTGGGGTGAGGCCCTGGTTTCAGGGTTTTTAAAAAGCTCTCGCAGTGATTCTTATGTGCAGCTGGAGTTGAGAATCACTGGTTACATCTCTACTAACTCATTATTGTGGAGATAAGCTGATTAGGTAGTTTGGGAAAGTAGACATTTAAATAAACTATTTAAACTTCTCTCTCTCTCTCCTGTATGATTGATTCATGTAAGTAAATGCCTGTTTGTGAAAAATGCCACCATATAACCATATGCACAGCCTCTTTGCCCACAGTTTCATGAATTCTCTTTTCAGGATGTTAATCCCCATTGGCTCCAGCTCAAGGCCCTCTCCCTCAGTTGATTGCTGTGGCTCTTTTGGAGCTGTCAGATGTGTTTGGTCAAGGCTTATGGCTTCACACACATTTATGTGTCAAACAGTGTGAGTGCTCTGATCCTCTTAGGGAAAGGGGAAGAGAGAGGAATGTAATAAGAGTGAGTGCCTACCATTTTCCTGAATTTGTACTGGGTCTGTTTTCTGTGGTTTCATGTAATCTCCCTACAATGTCCTAACAGGTGGTTCATTGTTACTCAGCAATAGAAATTCACTCTGGCCAACTGGCAGGCTCTTGGGGGTTCCAGAGATGAGTAGAAAGGCTGGGAAGAAGATGCAGAGCCAAGCAGGACCCAAAACTGCTCCCTAGACCTCGGAAGCCTAAACTGAGTTTTGCAGCGAGGAGTGCCTATACCAACAAGCCTCTGCTGCAGCCCTAGATGCTCCTGTGAACATCTGTCCAGCCTTTGTCAGTGGCTCAAACTTCAGAGTGCTAGGAAAAAAATGTCCTCTGGGCAAGCTTAAGTCACATTTTCACCCCCCTGGTTGTGCCAGAGGAAGAGAAAACAACCTAACTCTTCCAGTAACCCAGTTGGCAGTGGCTCCTGCATTCACCCTCCCACCAAGATCAGCACCAATGTGGGACAACTACTACCCCTCCTCAGATAATTCAGGGAGCTCTCAGGATGCAGGCATAGAACCTGGGTGACTAAAACATGACAGATGTTCACTGCAGACTCCTCAATGAGGAGTCTACCATCTCTATGGTAGAGATTAGGAAATTGACATTAATTTGTTCCCCCAAAATAGGAGATTTGACATTTGTACCTGCATACATTCGACCTCACATTCCTCCTTTATATGCTTTGTGTAATGTTGCATGAGCATCCCTGAAGACCCCACTGTTCTTATGTTACATAAACTTCTGTTGCAAGTACAGAAGAGACAGGTGCCGTAGCTCAGTGCTGTGCCATCCACAAGGCCCCGGAGACTCTGCAGGCTGATACAGACAGTACTCAGGACAACCTTGCAAGGAATTTGAGATAAACACATTTGAAAGGAGCAGTTTGCTCCTATTGAGTCATAGCCTATAACATCCGAGGAAACTTAAAGGAGGCTAGCGCAGTGAGATTTTTATACCCATTTGATTGAAAAACAGCTAGAAGAAAAAACCCGAAAAGCGTGTAGAAACATTTCATCCACAGTCTTTTCATTCCTCTGGGAGTTGAGATAGGGCCATTGATGGGGTCCTGTGGGAAGCAGGGTCTCAACCCTCGTCTTCAAGTATTCACCTCTTGAAGGAACATCCAAGAAATGTAGGAAGAGAGAAATCAATATGAATGGACGTGAACATAAATAGTGTTACTGGCTCCATTGTGGCTTTAGGAAGTCCTCCCAGGGAGTGCTTGTGTGAGATTTGCTTTGGCAAAACGTGAGTAAAACACCTTTATCTGCCACTGTGTCCTTAGACTATGGGATTCAGTCCAGCTGTTTTTATAAAAGGAATTTTTTTTAGAATGTTTAGTCTTTGTATTAGTGTGTTCTCATGCTGCTATAAAGAACTGCCCAAGACTGGGTAATTTATAAAGGAAAGAGGTTTAATTGACTCACAGTTCTGCAGGACTGGGGAGGCCTCAGGAAACCTACAATCATGGCAGAAGGGGAAGCAAACACATTCTTCTTCATGTGAAAGCTGGAAGGAGAAGTGCTGAGCAAAGGGGAAAATCCCCTTATAAAACCATCAGATCTCATGAGAACTCACTCACTATCATGAGAATAGCAGCATGGCATGGGGGTAACCACCGCCATGATTCACTTACTCCCACCGGGTCCCTCTCACAACACATGGGGATCATGGGAACTACAATTCAAGATCAGATTTGGGTGGGGACACAGCCAAACCATATCATTCCACCCCTGGCCTCTCCCAAATCTCATGTCCTCTCACTTCAAAACATAGTCATGCCTTCCCAACTGTGTCCCCCAAAGTCTTAACTCATTCTAGCTTTAACCCAGAAGTCCAATTTCAAAGTTTCATCTGAGAAAAGGCAAGTCCTTTCTGCTTAGGAGCCTGTAAAATCGAAAGCAAGTTAGTTACTACCTAGATACAATGGAGGTACCGGCATTGGGTAAATACACCTGTTCCAAATGGGAGAAACTGGTCAAAACAAAGGAGCTACAGGCCCTATGTAAGTCCAAAATCCAATGAAGCGGTAATTAATCTTGAAGTTCCCACATAATCTACTTTGACTCCATGTCTTACATCCAGATCACACTGATGCAAGAGGTGGGCTCCTATGGCCTTGGGTAGGTCCGTTCCTGTGGCTTTGCAGGGTACACCCTCCTTTCCAGCTGCTTTCATGGGCTGGCATTGTGTCTGCAGCTTTTCAGAAGCTGTTGGTGGTCTTCTTCTAGGGTCTGGGGGACAGTGGCCCTCTTCTCACAGCTCCTCTAGGCAGTACCCCAGTGGGGACTCTGTGTGGGGGCTTCAACACCACATTTCCTTCTGCACTGCCTTATCAGAGGTTCTCCATGAGGGCCCTGCCCCTGTAGCAGTCTTCTGCCTGGACATCCAGGGATTTCCATACATCCTCTGAAATCTAGGCAGAGGTTCCCAAACCTCAATTCTTGACTTCTGTGCACCTGCAGGCTCAATACCATGTGGAATCTGCCAAGGTTTGGGGCTTTTACCCTCTGAAGCCATGGCCTGAGCTGTACCTTGGCCCCTTTTAGCCCCGGCTAGAGTGGCTGGAATGCAGTGTACCAATTCCCTAGGCTGCATACAGTAGGGGGGCCCTGGGCCCAGCCCAAGAAACCATTTTTTCCTCCTAGGCCTCCATGTATGTGATCAGAAGGGCTACTGTGAAGGTCTCTGACATGGAGACATTTTTTCCCATTGTCTTGGTGATTAACATTTGGCTCCCCATTACTTAGGCAAATTTCTATAGCCAGCTTAAATTTCTCCTCAGAAAATGGGTTTTTATTTTCTATTGTATCTTCAGGTCATTGATTTTCTGAACTTTTGTGCTGTTTCCCTTTAAACATAAGTTCCAATTCAAGACCATATCTTCATGAATACATAAAACTGAATGCTTTTAACAGCACTCAAGTCACCTCTTGAACACGTTGCTGCTTAGAAATTTCTTCTTCCAGATACCCTAAATCATTTCAATCTCTCAATCCACAGATCTCTAGGGCAGGGAAAAACAGCTGCCAGTCTCTTTGCTAAAGCATTGCAAGAGTGACTTTTACTCCAGTTCCCAAAAAATTCCTCATCTCCATCTGAGACCACCTCTGCTTAGACTTCATTGTCCATATCACTGTCAGCATTTTGGTCAAAGGCATTCAATAAGGCTCTAGGAAGTTCCAAACTTTTCCACATATTCCTGTCTTCTGAGCCCTCCAACTCTTTAGGAAGTTCCAAACTTCCCAACATTTTCCTGTTCTTCTTCTGAGCCCTCCAAACATTTCCAATCTCTATCTGTTACCCAGATACAAAGTAGCTTCCACATTTTCAGATATCTTTATAGCAGCACCCCACTCTCTGTGGTGCCAGTTTATTCTATTAGTCCATTCTCACACTGCTATAAAGAACTACCTGAGACAGGGTAATTTATAAAGGAAAGATGTTTAACTTACTCACAGTTCTGCAGGGCTGGGGAGGCCTCAGGATACTTATAATCATGGTGGAAGGGGAAGCAAACATGTCTTCTTTCACATGATGGCAGGAAGGAAAAGTGCCAAGCAAAGAGGGAAACGCCCCTTATAAAACCATCAGATCTCATGAGAACTCACTCACTATCACTAGAAGAGAAGCATGGGAGTAACTACCCTCACGATTCAATTATCTCCCACTGGATCTTTCTGATGATACATGGGGATTATGGAAACTATAATTCAGGATGAGATTTGGATGGGGACACAGACAAACCATATCTGCCTTTTTTTGTTTAAATGGAATTTATTATTATTATAATTATTTGGGGGATTTATAGACAGAAGAGGTCACTTTGCAACTAAAGTTCTTCACGGTCTTCTTTGGCTACGTCCACATCCAGTCATTGACGTTCGCACTTTGTAACCTTGAGTTGACTTTTCATTTATGCAGGAGTAGCTCATCATAGCTTCACCCTGTACTATAGGTCTACCTGATAGTATGCTTTTCAACAAGACTCAAAGCAACTGAGGGGAAAAGGCCCTTGGTTCCTTCTTGGGTCATCACTGCATCCAGTAGAATACTAATATGATGGCTGGTATGAATTCTGGTCTGCAGATTCGAGTGGGCAAGGATAGATGTGTGTTTGGTGAGAGAACTCAGTCTCAGTCATCAGAGTTTAATTCGCCCCCATCTCAGGTACATTACTACATTCTGGGTTGGTGAGGGGTTGGGAGTGGTAGAGGACTATATAGTGTCATGGCAAGGAGGAAGTGGGGTAGGCTTGGGTCCTACATGTCATCTGTCCATGTAGACACTCATGGGAATGTCCACCCAGGTTGTAGATGGAATGTCTTCATATCCCCTCGTCACATCCAGGTTTAATTTTTCTGTGTACCACTTCTGGGTTACTCTTAGGAACGCAGGGATCATGGGCTTGGTTTGGGAAATTTTATGAGATTGCTCAATGCAATAATGATAGCCAGCACTCATTAAATATCTATTTGTGCCAAGCACTGTTCTAAGTGCTTAATTTTTTTAAGCACATTTAATCCTCAAAACAATTCTATGATGTAGGTGCTATTATTACTTACATTTTTCAGAAGAGGCACAAACTGAAATACAAAAACGGTTAAACAACTGGCCAGAGGCCCTATAGTTTATAAGAGAATTTAATTTAAGATATTGAAAGCCTACCCTTTCTAACATGCAGCCCCAGAGCACATGTGTTGGAAAATTCATCTTCCTAAATGTGAAATAGAAAGGCAGGCACTGATACTGCGAGATTCCTTTTTGATTTTTTTCTTTAAGAGCACTAAAGAGACTGAGCTAACTAAAATATTTTCTTTATTTAACATATATTTGTTGAAGATTAAGCTTGGTGCTGGGGATTACCAGTGAATAAAGCACGCTGCCAGGGCCTTTCCTGAGTGATCGATGCTGTGAGAATGAGCATGTGGTGTTTGCATTGGAGGGACAAGGTGCCAACTTAAGTCAGCGCTTCTGAGAGCGGATCAAGTGAAGTTGTATCTACCATGACCAAAATCTGTAAGTCTCTTTTTTTTTTTTTTTTTTTGAGATGGAGTCTTGGTGTGTTGCCCAGGCTGGAGTGCAATGGCGCGATCTCGGCTCACTGCAAGCTCCACCTCCTGGGTTCACACCATTCTCCTGCCTCAGCCTCCCGAGTAGCTGGGACTACAGGCACCCGCCACCATGCCCGGCTGATATTTTGTATTTTTAGTAGAGACAGGATTTCACTGTGTTGGCCAGGATGGTCTTGATCTCCTGACCTCGTGATCCACCCACTTCAGCCTCCCAACAAAATCTGCAAGTCTTATTTGTCACTGCAAATTACAGTGACATCCAAAGGCCATTAAACACTACAGTGGCCCTTCCAAGCACTTTACACCCTAATAATTATCAGGAGAAATGGCATTTTCCAAACAAAAGGGCAGTGTTTGCCTGCTGGGGACCACATGGGATTTATGAGGAAGAGCCCGGAGTCACAGAGTTGCAGCTCTGGGCACCTGTCTTGACACTTTCACTACTTATGCAACTTGGGAGGGTCACTGAAGCTCACTGAGCCTCAGTTCCTGGGGTCTTACCTTGTCCAGGTGTTGTGGAGTATAAACAGAGTAAGGTGAACCTTGAGCACACTTGGTGGCACCACATTTGCTTCAGTACATGATCAATTCCATCTACCAAGAAATGTATCAGGGACCAGCTGAAATGTGAACAGATTACTTAAGGCCATTTCAAACTAAGCAGTGTTGATTCGTTTTCCAAGAGGGCTGATGTTGACAAGTAGCAGATTCCCTCTGACTTAAACTATAAAGATGAAACAAAAAGAGGACCATGGTCAAAGCTGCTTAGGAGGCATTTTCTTTGATAATTCAGGGAAACACCTAACTCAGCACATTCTAGTGCAAGATAGCAGAGCAAAGTGAGATGTCACCTTCCCGTCCCTCCTTCAAATCTGAAGGTATAAAAAGTAAATTGATTTTTTTAAGTGAAAAACACATTAGCATCAACAAAGACTAGGGGAGGGAGTCAGCTAAATAGTGAGACAGATGTTTCCAAAAATCAGCTCAGTGCATCCAATCACAGCTGCAGAGTCCCCTCCCACTCAAGGCCTCATGCAAGGTGGGATGAGAGTGTGTTGGATTGGAGATAGTTGCATATTCTTTGACCCTCTCTAACTGTTGAGATATAGGTTCTGATCCCCTGCTCTTGAATTTGTACTAGCCTTAGTGAATTGCTTACCCAGTGGACTGTAGCAGAAGTGATGATCTGGAACTTCTGAGGATAGATCAAAGGAAGCTTTGACTTTTTCCCAGCATCTCCAGGATCACTTGGTCTTGGAACTCTGAGCCAGCATATTAGAAATCCAGCTGTTTTTCTGGGAGACCATGTAAGTGACTCTGAGACTACACGGAGAGGAAGAGGAACCAGGTAAGCTGTCTTCCAGCCTCTCCTGTCGGGCAACCAGACACTTGGGTAAGACTGTCTTTGATCCTTTAAACCAGACCATCCAGCAACTCAATACCACCAAGTGACCTCCATCAAGCTCCATGTGTAGCAGAAGAATCTCCCAGCTGAGCCCTGCCCATATACCTGCTACACAAAATTATGATATAGAATAAAGCTGTGGCATTTTAAACCACTGGGTTTCGTAGTAGCTTTTGAAGCAGCAATAGATAAGTAGTGATAAATAAACAGTAGTCATGAAAAGTGTCACTAATAAGCCCCACTTGCAAGAAGACAGATGAAAGTAGATACACCAGCTGGTGGTCTGTCTTCAATCTATTTTCTACCCTTACCCTGCTGTGCTGTGCTTTTCACTGAGTACACCTCTGCAATCTACATTTCACAGGTTCTCTACATCACCCAGCTCTGGCTTTTGATTACATTTGGTCAATTGAAGCCACTGATAGGAACCTTGTGGGTTGGAAAAGGGGTGGAGTCAGGATAATTCTCTCCTCTCTCATGCCACAGTCCCTACTCGTGCCAAATTGTTCCTCCACCTGTGGGTCCAGCTCCCACCAGGTAGCCCTTGCCATGCCTCCAATTTTCCAGTTCCTACATGAAGACCTTACTCTTGGCCTCTTTTAACACAACCTCTTTGCTTTGTCCTTCTGACCCTAAGAGCAGAGGCTTCCTGTGTTTATTCATACTTGGGCTGCGTCACCATCCTCTAGTTGCTGTTTCAGCAATTCCAGCACCTCTGTAACTACTTACCAATACTAAAGTTCTTCTTGTCAGTTATCTGGGATGGGTCCTGTTCCCTGACTTGGCTATGAGGGTATAACAGTTTGAGGAGATATTTTCTTTTCTGATTGACTCTATCTTATGCCAGAGGCAGAGACAATCACTGGGCTTGTCATTGTGTCAATCCCAGCTGCGATCAAAGGCAGATGGATCATAAGCATTCAGAAATGAATATAGTCAAACAGAAGACATAATAAATATGATACAAACTTTGGAAAGACCCAGAGGGAGTGGAAAAAGAACACAGAGGGAACAAGGTAATCTTTTTCTTTCTACTCTGTGAACTTGTTATGCAAAGGTGAGAAATCAATTTTTATATTTCTTTTCCCTTTTATCTTTTTGGGTAGTTGTAGGATTGATAATAAAAAAAAGAGATCATCCAAGGATGTATTTCTCTATCAAAAGCAGGGATCTGAGACAGAGAGATAAATTGGAATGATAATCTGAAGCCCAAGATTATCCAAGCGCATGGAAGAAATATAATACTAACCTTTTGTCCTTATTTCCATTCCCCTTCTCAGCACATGTGCACACACAGAGTTGAGTGAACTCAGGCACAGAACATTTGAAAACATTACAGAAAGGGAGAATAGCACTTAGTTATACCAAACAGTAAAACAGTATAATTGACAGTGTTGATACATGTTTTACAAGATAAAGCGTGGACAAGTGCAATTTATACACATTATACCAGCACAAAAAGAAATTCTGAGCACAGTTGTTCAAGTTGAGCATGAACCAGGAGAAAATGAAAATGGCAGCCCATTTATATAAATATATTGCTGAGAGAAAGGAAGGAAGGAAGAACTGCAAAGCATATAAGAGACAAAAATAATTGATTTTGAAAGAAAAACAAAAAAGCAATTTCTTAGAGTGGGTGGATTTTTTTTTTAAATATAAATTTAATAAACTGAAAGTTCAAAGATAGAAAACAAAGAAGGAGATAGTAAAGTAGATCAAAGAGCCAGTACATGCATTGAGGACTAAAACAGTGCAAAAGAAAAACTGAAACTGAGGACTAGCCATTGGTGAAAAATGGAATTATTGACATAAAGAAAATTTGAGATAATCTTGGTTAATTTAAGCAAAAAGGCAAAGGGATTAAAAGAATTAGAAAGAAGGTGACAGACACAAATAACAGAGATGATCCAATATAGGAATACATTTTGACCTTGGAGCTGAGAATCCCAGAAAGAAAATAAAAAATATATTTACGAATAAAAGTTTTTGGATTTTTGTTTTTTATTTCTTTGATTTTGCTATATTAAGGAAGAGCTAAATCTATAGATTGAAGGGGTATCCTGTGTTATAGAAAAATAATTTATGACAAAATATTAATACAAAACATATCTTGATTATAACATTTTAAAAATAAATAATTTGCTAGTAATTCAGGTTGAATAAACAGTCACAAAAAATTAAAGAAATGGATATACCATGTTCAGGGATAGAAATGCATAAT